>NC_073309.1:9585927-9942177 GCF_027595985.1 Sorex araneus | reverse complement strand
CATTCTAAACTTCATCCTCACTGCTTGGAATCTCAGTCTCGTACCCAAGGTTAAGTATTAATCATTTAGTACTGTGTATTTCCTTGCTTTTCTCTCTAAACTACAAATGAGTGATAGCATTCAATACTTGTCCTTCTAACTCCGATTTATTTGGTCTAATATGATACCCTCTAGTTCCATCCAACTTTCACACACTGCAAGGTTTTATCTTATTTTACAGCTGCATGGTATTCCATTGTGTGTCTATACACACAGCTTCTATATTCATTCACCTGTCATTGTTTATTAAAGTTGTTTTTATGTTGAAGCTATTATATTTAGCAATTAAAATAGCATGATTATATCTTTTTAATGTTTGAGTTTTTTTAATCTCATTGTCATTTGATTTGAACTTCCCTGATAATTGTGATCAACATTCATTTTATTCACATGTACATTGACCAACTCTATGTCACCTTTGAGGAAGTGTCTTTTATCTCCTCTTTCCATTTTTTTGACACTTTTTCTATTAATTGGTGCTGCTAAACTTTGTGAATGTTTTATATAAATTGAATAATTTGTTCTTTGATGTGTCACAAGTAAATATTTTCTCCTAATAAGGGAGTGTCCTTTTGTTTTAGGTCTAATTTCTTAAGCAGTACAGATTTTTAGCTTAAACGTAAATGTTATTTGCTTATTTCTGCAAAAAGACCAGGACTAGGATGGACTCAGGGTGAATGGCAAAGCTACCCTGGCATTAGAATGGGACAATCTAGAAACATAAAAACACAATCTTGATGCAAGCCATTATGATTTAAGAGACAGGAATCCCATGGAGAAGGACAAGCTGAACCAGCCTGAGGACTTAGTCTGGGATTTATGGTAAAAGCCTTGCTTCTCTTTCAGAGCTTTTGGAATCTATGTCTCTTACAGTGCTTATACAAATAACTGCAAGTATTAATAAGAAGTAAACTTAATTGTCTAATATATACAACTAAAGGGAAATAAAAAAGCAATATAGATGTTTCTGGGAGAACCAGTGTGTCCTTGAGTTAATCTTCCAAGAGAATTGCCTCCATCAAAAACGCTTTACCTCTGTAAATGATCAATCACACCTACATGCAGTCCTATACCTCAAACCCCTTCAGATACTCTGTAAGTATGCTAACAGCTCTGCATTGAACAGGTTACCATCTATTCATAATCCCCTGTCTCTGCTTCTCTGCTAGAGAAGCCTGGGGAGGTGGCTCTCAGCCACCAAACTTGTGCATTCATATTTTGAACTCAGTGTACAAAGTTCAGTTTTGGGGGGATGGAGAAACCTATAGATGTTTATTAAGCCCATCTCTTCCATTTTTTCCTTTTAGGCAACTGTTCTTTTAATGTCTCAAGCTATCCAGTAGTAAGAGTGTGGTATTCAGATCTCCAACTACTATTATGTTGCTGGTTTTTGCCAGGTCCTGTAGCACCTGGGTGAACCATTGGTGTATATATGTCAATGAGAGTCAAATCTTGACAAATAGATCCTTTGGTGATTATACAATGTTCATCTGTCTTTTATTACCCTTTTAAAAAGAATAAAGCCTAGTTTGCCTGATACAAGTATGGATGTACCTGCCATGTTTAGGCCACTGTTTTCTGTAAGCCCTTTATTTTGAATCTGTGTTTATCATGACAGTTCAAAGTGAGTCTCTTGCTAGTTGCAGGTTGGGTTCAGATTTCTGATCCATTCAGCCACTTTGTGCCTTTTGATTGGTGACCTTAAAGGAATTTAGCAAAAGAAAGGAATTAAGTGTCATCATTTTGTATGGGTTCTAGATAATTCTGTAGTTAATCTTTATTTCTCTGGCTTTTTATTAGAGACCATTTAGTGCATCTAGCACAGGTGGTTTCATGACTAAGAATTTTTTCAGTTGTTGTTTCTCAGTGAGGCTTTCTATTGCATTACTGAACTTGAATGATAGTCTAGCAAGCAGAATGAAGTATTCTGGTGTGGATGCCAATTTCATTCAACGTGTTTCATTTGAAAGATTTACTGTGGCTTTCATGGGTCTCCTTTATAGGAAATTTTTGAGTTTACTCTTGTTGGTCTCAGTATATTATCGCTCTTCTTAGATTTGCCATTTTAATTGTGATGTGTCATTATGTTTTTCTTTTGGGGTTTACTCTGACTGGATTTCTGAATCTAGGGGAATATGTCGATCTTCAGATTGGTAAATTTTTCTTTCTCTTTTTTCTTTCCAGTTCCCTGTAATTCACATATTATTTCTCTTCAGTGTGTTGCAGAGGTATCTGATGTGTTCTTCACTTGTCTTTATTCTTTTTTCATTTTTTGGTTCTTCTTCATGCATTCTGTTGTCTAAGACTGGTTTGTTCCTCTTTATCTATCATTCTGTTACTTAATTCTTCAAGTAACAGAATTTAGTGGGCTCTGTTTGTTATTAAATTAAGGATTAGTTACTACTTAAAGTTATAGAATTTGAATTTAAATTCCAATTTAGTATCTTCTGTCCTTATCTATCTCCTTTGATTTCCTTTTATATTTTTATTGTCACAAATTACCTGTCTTTTCACTTTGAAGGATTGACATAAATTTTTATCCACATGATACATAACATTTCAGTCACTGAGTCACAAGACAATGGTCCCAAAATTACTATTACCTACTGATATTGTAATTCCTAAAAATTTACACCAGCAACCTCATACACATTGTATTTATTATTTCTTGACAGTATCATTTAAATTTAATTTAAAAAACTTAATTTAATCCTGTGTTGTTTTGTTCATTATGCATCTTAACCATACAAAGTGCACTGTTTAATGTTTAATTGTAATTGACTTAGAAATAAAATTAAATGTGAATGAAGGCCTCCAAAGTAGAAAATCAGAAATTATTATTATTTTCCAGAAAAACATATTCCTTTCTATGATAGCAACAATGTTTTTATTTTCCTTTTTGGGTCACATTTGGTGGTATTCAGGAATTATTCCCAGCTCAATGTTCGGGGATCTCTCCCAGTGGTACTCAAGGAATCATGCAGCGTCAGGAATTGAACCAGAACGTCTGCATGCAAAGCATGATCACCATCCCTGTGAACTATCTCCCCTGCCCAAGAGCTACAATCTTGAAGAACAAAGCGTTGAAAGCTATTAAGAGGATCTGCTTCATTGAAAGCAATAACACTCAGACATGGGGAAATTTCTAATGACTTGGATAGGAGCCCAGACACAGAGCAAATTCTTCTCAGTAAAGTGATGATCACAACAAAGCAAAAAGTTTGTTTGTGATGGTCAATGGATGGAACTGATTGCTAAATTTACTACTACCTCTAAGTGGTTTAAAGGATTAAAAGCTTAATTTGTGAGGCCAGGAGCAATCGTATAACAGGTAGGGTGTTTGCCTTGCATACAGCTGACTTGATTCAATTCCCAGTATCCCCTATGGTCTCTCAAGCACTGCCAGTTGTGATTCCTGAGTGCAGAGCCAGGAATAATCCCTTATCATCACCAGCTATGGCCTCAAAACAATAAAAAAAAACCACCAAAAAAGTCCCCAACCTTGTTAGACAATGTTAAAATGAAGTAGGGCTGCAAGTGCTGAGTAAAGGTGGCTGAAATTAGTTCGAAAATTCTAAAAAAGGGACAGAGAGATAGTACAGCAGATAGGGTGTTAACTTTACATGCATATGACCAGGGTTCAATCCCCAGCATCCCATATGGCCTCCTGGGCACTGTCAGAAATGATCCTTGAGCACAGAGCCAGAAGTAAGCCATGCGAACTGCTGGGTGTGGTCCACAAACAAACAAAAAACCCTCCAAGTAAACATAATTGATGAGATTTTATTTTTATATTAATTAATCTAAATTTAATTTTTATTTTTTTCCTTCATCCTTCTCCCATCTATGACCCCCACCCCTCTCATGACTGTTTCCTTTCTGTATCCCCTGTCTAATAAAGGGAAAGTAGATGCCCCCCCCCCATTTACATGATTTTCACCTCTGTCCCCCTTGAGACATGCCAGGGCTCCAGCTGTGTTAGAGCATATCTTCAGTATGAATGAATTCTACCTGTTTTAAAAACAGATGCCCGAAAATGCTATTATCCATAAGGAGACCAAGTCAATGCCACGTTTAAAGGTTTTGGAAGAGAGGATAAGAGAATAATGAGGGCATTATCACAGAATAAAAATCAAAATGCTGTGTGATAATAACCAAAATCTGGAAACAATACAAGTGTCAGGAACAGAGAATTCAATAAAAGACTATGGTACCTATGGTACACATACAAAATGGAATACTATGGGGCAATAAGATGAAGTCGTGCAATTTACTACTGTGTAGATGGATCTGGAGAGTAACAAACATGCTGAGTTAAATTAGTCAGAAGGAAAAGGACAAACAGAATTATTTCTCTCATATGTGGGACATAAAGAAACACAGTAGGGGAATAACAAATGCCAATGGCAACAAAAATTGAAAATTAGTCTTCAGTAGATAGCTTGACATGGGGGCAGATGAAACAACAGGATGGAGAGGGAGCACTGAGACAATGGTGGAGGGAAGGGGGAAGTTTGGTAGGGGAAGAAGTGGTGTTGGAATATCTTATGCAGCAAACATTACTATGAACAGTATTGTAAACCATGGTGCTTAAATAAATAAATAAACAAATAAATAAACCCTGTGATTTGGCACAGTGAGAAAACAGGTCATAAATCATATTAATGAGCACATGCTGCCGGTGTGCTACAAAAGCAGAAACACCTCACAAAGACGCAGCTCCTCTTCCAAGATGTTACACCACTGAAATGAAGAATATATTTCAAAGATGTTTAAAAAATAACACACCTTGGGGCCGGAGCGATAGCACAGCAGGTAGGGCGTTTGCCTTGCACGCGGCCGACCCGGGTTCGATCTCCAGCATCCCATATGGTCCCCCAAGCACCGCCAGGAGTAATTCCTGAGTGCAAAGCCAGGAGTAACCCCTGAGCATCGCTGGGTGTGACCCAAAAAGCAAAAAAAAAATAACACCTTTCAAGATTATGATTATTCTTGTTAATGCTCCCAGAAATTCCCTATTTAATCATACCAATATTCATATCAATATTCATACCAATATCAAAATTGTCTCTCCGAACACATCATTGATCTACCTTATTAATCAAGACTTATTATTATTATTATTTTAATCAAGACTTATTAATGCCATGTTTTAGGGCTGGGGTGATATTATAGGAATTCGGGTGCTTGCCTTACATGTAGCTGCCCCTGGTTCTATTCCTAGCACATTATGATCCCTGAGCACTATGAGACATAATTCCTGAGCACAAAACTAAGAATAAGAATAAACCTAAACACCTCCCAGTATGGCCCACAAACAAAACAGGGCATGCCTTACTACCAGCTGACTGCTAGAAAGTACACTGAGTACTGTGCTTTCCTTGCATGTGGCCAACCACAGTTTGATCCAGATACCACAAATGGTCCCCTGAGCACCTCTCAGAGTGATCCCTGAGTACTGAGTTAGAGTAGATCCTGAGTCCCGTCTAGTGTGCCTCCTCTCAAAAATAAACAAATAAAGTCTACCGCTTGACAACTTTTGCCCAGGCTATTTTGTATCAAAGATATTTAAAAGACACTACTACAATTCTGCCAAGTATAAGTAGGCAGTAAAAGTTAGTAAGGCTGTGACTGAGATATAAAGCAGCTATAGAAGCCAAAGAGAGTACAGGGTTAAGGCACCTGCCTTGCATGCAACCGACCCTGGTTCAATTCCTGGCAACGCCAGGAGTGATCCCTGAGCAGAGTCAGGAGTAAATCCTGACCACAGACGGGTGTGCTTCCCACTCCACCGACAATGCAGCTTCAGGAGCTAGAGAGATAGTATAGCAGGTAAGGCGTTTGCCTTGTATCAGCTGAAAACATTCCAGTGGGAAAAGACATAAAGTAATATAGATGACTTGAGCCTGAGGGTTTTTCTAAAAAAGTTTAAAGGTTGAAAGTAAAATTAACAGAAAAGAGCAGATAATAAAAAAATAAAGAAGATACTTTGTACATTCTACTGATTTAAGCTCTTACATAAAGGTTAAAAAAATTTTTTTTGAAATGAAAATATTTGTAAAATAAAAAAGCATAGTTAGAAGCCAGAGAAAGAGTACAGTGATAGTACAGAGATAGTACTTGCCTTGCATTCAGTTGACCTGGCTTCCAATTCCCAGCACCCAAGATGGTCTTCTGAACACCACCAGGAGTGATGCTTGAGCACAGAGTCAGAAGAAAGCCCTGCGCACAGCCAGGTGTGACTCCATAACAACACATATCAAAAAAGTATTTTATTATTACACAAAGAAAAAATTAAATAAATTTAGTATAGTCTAAGTAGTGTTTATAGCCTATACCGGAGTTTCTTAACCATCTGATCATGGCCCCCTCCCAATCTTCCTTTCTTCCAGTGATCTGCCTGGTTGGTTCTTCAGTCTTGTGCTGTAACCTATCACTTACACAGATTTTGACCTTCCATGAAATATCCTGGGGGCCAATGGGAGGGTCTCATGCCCCTGGTTGAGAAATATTGATCTACACTTACATACACTCACTGTATAAATTCTACAACAATAGGGGCTGGAGGGATAACACAGAGGGTAGGGTGTTTGCCTCACATGAGGCCAACCTGGGTTCAATTCCCAGGAACCCCATATGGTCCCCCGAGCACTGCCAGGAGTCATTCCTGAGTGCAGAGCCAAGAATAACCCTGAGTATCACCATGTGTGACCAAAAAAAGAAAGATATTTTACAACAATATACAATGATATCCTACTACTTCATATTCACTCACGATTCTCAGAGAAATTTCCAGTCCTAAATATCCATTCATATTAAGGGTCCTATAATAACTAATGTTATTTCCAGCATTGCCCAAAATGAGCAATACTGCCCCCTGGGGGAACACTGGAATGATCAGTGGGCAAGGAAAGTGGGAGACAGTAGTAGTCTCAGGTACAGTCGTGGGAGGTGCTGTTTGCTTAAAGAATGTAAATATGGGGGTTGGGGCACTGAGGAATTTTTTTTTCCTGAAAAGGAGACAGCAAGGCCATTTAAGTATGAGCCTCTAGTTCTTTACCATAATTTTGTACTAATGTCTAGATATATTTAGATAAGTAAATATCATTGTTTGTCTGCAGTGCTCACTAAGATAACATATTTTGCAGGTTTATAGCAATGGGCATGTGGTAGGCATCATTCACGTAGAAAAATAGCATAAGAGTTCATATTTGAGTGTGTGTCTCAGTAAAGTGACAGAAATGGAATTATTTTATGCAGCTACCTTATTTTATTAATTTTGTTCTTGGGGCCACGCCCAGCAGTGCTCAGAGCTTGCTCCTGGCTCTGCACTCAGGAATCACTAATGGTGTGGCTCAGGGGTTGGCGGCTCTCCTGACTATACTTCACTTCAGCTCTATGCATTCACTTTTAAACATTAAGTAAATATATATATATAAATCTAAAGTATTAATTTTTATATATACTGTCACTGTCACTGTCATCCCGTTGTTCATCGATTTGCTTGAGCGGGCACCAGTAACATTTCCATTGTGAGACTCATTGTTACTGTTTTTGACATATCGAATACGCCATGGGTAGCTTTCCGGGCTCTCCCAGAGGGACGGAGGAATAGAACCTGGGTTGGCTGCGTGCAAGGCAAATGCCTTATCACTGTGCTATCACTCCAGCCCTACCAGAGTTATTTCTTAAGTTACTTTCATTTTGGTTTAACATCCCTTTAATATTGTTTTTATTTTTTGGATCACACTCAGTGATGCTCAGAGGATCTGCATCCACTCAGGAATTACTCTGGGCAGTGCTCAGGGGATCACAGGAGATTCCAGGGATTGAACCCAGGTCGGCAAATACCCTATCTACTGTACTATCTCTCTGAACCCCCTTTAACATTTTTGTAAATCAGGTTTAATAGTAATAATCTCCCTCAGATTTTGATCATTTAAAAATATCTTAACTCCTTAAAAATTTTTATTATTTTTTGGGGGGTGGTGCAACACACAGCGGTATTTGGGGAGCAGTTGGTGCTGTGGACCAAACCTGGGGTTCCCACATGCAAAACACATACTCCAGCCTTTTGAGCCTTCTTCCTAGCCCTTTCATTTTTATTTTGGACAGGAAATTTAGAAGTTCTCAGGAAAGCAGAGCCTACCACTTGTCCTGGGTCAATGATCTGGATATATTTGACTCCAGTCATCTGCGATAAGTCACTTTTCAGCCACTATGTCTTCAAATTCATTGGATTAAACCTGATAAAGCTCCACTTTTTTGAGATGTAAAGCTTCTCGTGGCTACGGAACCTGAAGTTGGCCTGGTATAAAGTCATGATCATATGCTCTTTGCTCTGCAGTTTGGTGTAGAAGGACATGACTTGGTTAATGTAAATTATGACCACTCATTACACCTTATTGGATCATTGAGGCGCTATATATTTTCCTATTCATTCTTTGATTTTTTTCATATTTTTTCCTTTTGAAACTCATATTGAATATTTTAATATCAAGTTTGACAGTTCTCTTGTGCAGTTTATAAACGTCACTGAGATTCTGCATGGAATTTTTATGTTATTTATCATTCTTTTTATTTTTAGAATTTCTATTTTGTTCAATTTTACAATTTTGGCAGGGGTTTGGGGCCACACCCAGCTATGCTCAGGGCTTACTCCTGGCTCTGTGCTCAGGAATCACTCCTGGTGGTGCTCAGGAGACCACATGCAGTGCTGGGGGTTGAACCACAGTTGGCTGCATATGAAGCAGGTGCACTGGCTTGTAATTAACTCTCTGCTTCACACACACACCCCCTTTTTTAAGGGTTTTGACCCAGAAGTAAACCCTAAATGAACTGTATGGCCCCCTTCCTCAAAATGAAGCCTGAAGAACTCTTGTTGTGATAAAACAGTTCTCCGTTTTATTCCATGAATCTATATAAAATACAACTTTCAGAACTAAATCTGTAATACATAGACAAAAATAAAGATCAAAGCATGTAAATTGCTGAAATCTGATTAAGGCCAGAAGTTATGTCTTTTTTTTTTTTTTTGGTTTTTGGGTCACACCCGACGATGCACAGGGGTTATTCCTGGCTCTTCACTCAGGAATTACCCCTGGCGGTGCTCAGGGGACCATATGGGATGCTGGGATTAGAACCCGGGTCGGCCGCATGCAAGGCAAACGCCCTACCCGCTGTGCTATCTCTCCAGCCCCAGAAGAAGTTATGTCTTTTGGTTGTGGAATTGGTACCATGATATAGTTTCCACTGGAAAGAAAACCAGGTGTGATGTATGAGGGACCTCTCTATACTATTACTCGCAGCTACATATAAATCTAAAATATATGCATGAAACATTTAAAAAAATAAGATCGAAGTGCCTCATATTAAGTAATGTGTAAATTACCTTTGAGTGACGGACTTTGCTTCTTTTGGCTCTATGTAACTCTAGCATTCTGACACTCATCCATAAAAGGAACTGTACCACCATGTTACTGAAAGTATATTTTGCTTTTTTTTAAATTTTGGGTCACACCCACTAATGTTCAGGGATTAGTCTGAGCTCTGTGCTCAGGGTTCATTCCCTGGGGCTCAGGGGACCATATGTGGTGCCATGGATTAAACCTGGGTCAGCTGTGTGCAAGGCATGCACCTACCCACAATACTATCTATCTGGACCAGGAATATACCTTAGAGGACAATAATAATTGTTGCCAAAAAATGTTAATTCTTTAAAAAATTTTTTAAATAAATTTTGTTTTCATAGCATTGTTCACAGTAATTGATTCGATATTTCAATATTTCAACACCAATCCCACCACCATTACTTCTTCCCACCACCATTATTTCAAATTTTACCACCACCACCCAAGTCTGCCCCAAGGCAGATGGTAAATAAAAAGGTTTCCTTAGAGAAAAATGTGTTAAAATTGTATCTTATCTTGGAGCCAGTAAGCCCCTGTGTTAGAGATCACTAACATGTTGCTAGAGTTTTGAGTCTTGTGTGCTTATATATATATTCACATACATATATTCACATATATCACTGTCACTGTCATCCTGTTGCTCATCGATTTGTTCAAGCAGGCACCAGTAACGTCTCTCATTGAGAGACTTATTGTTACTGTTTTTGGCATATCCAATACGCACGGGTAGCTTGCCAGGCTCTGCCTCGCCGGCTTGATACTCTCGGTAGCTTGCCGGCCTCTCCGAGAGGGGCGGAGGAATCGAACACGGGTTGGCCGAGTGAAAGGCGAAAGCCCAACCGCTGTGCTATCGCTCCAGCCCATTCACACATATATATTCTTTATATATATATATATATATATATATATATATTGTCTTCTATTTACACCCCATCAAATGTGGTATGGTATTATGGTATTCTTGGTATATCAGTGGCATAATGTATGAGATGTTGTGTGGCCACACACTCCTAGAATTCTAAAATTTTACATAGGATGCTATAACTAGGGTTAAATTTCTTAACTGGATGGTGATTGTGGGATTCAGAGGATCTCTACAGCATGTTGCTCTCTTCTGAGATCCATTTGTGATTTGTGAGTCTCTGGATCATGGTGGTTAATGCACTTAGGCAGTTCATGGCTGTGACTGCCAGGAAACTGGAAACACAGGAGATGGGAGGAGGGGCCCACTCTTGACTCTGGATAAGCCTGGACATTTCAGTCACATGTCCTGAACACTTGGGTTTTAGCCTGTGAAGGTCAGGTGGTGATTGGATTTTGGAGGTTTGTGGCTGCTGGGGTTCTTTTGGGGCAGGTGGAGGAACACATCTGGATGCCCTGATGAAATCAGACTGGTGAAAGATGTGGCGACATCTTTGCAGTATGTTGCTCTCTTCTGAGATTCGTTTGTGAGTCTCAAAAACATTAAAATTCTTAACAAATTATAAGCAACTTTATGCAACCTCTTTATATGACAATCTCACTTTTTAGGGATTTCATATTGTGAAGTAGGCTTAATTATCCTGAGCTTTGATTTTCTTGAAATTACTTTATTCTTTAATTCATAGCAACTACCTCATTCTATAGAACTCTTAAAAGATATCACAGAGGTATCTCCATACCCATTCCACAACCACTGGAGTTCTTCTAATTCATAGTAGATGATATAAATACTATTTGTTTGAGACTTTTTGGCTTTTCCTATTTTTCTATGCCTTCTGGTTCATGCACTGACTCAATATCTCTAAAAGGAAAAATGTACCCTCAATTTTCTACATAGCTGTCTTCTCCCTTGATTTCTCTCTCTCAGAAGTCTTTATCCCAAAGATTTTCCATTTTTTGGTTAACCCCTACCTCTTTCCCAGGCTTAAAGTGCATTTCTTCTTATGTGTTAAATAGCTTTATTGATAAATAATATTTCCCTTGGCATGAAATTCTTATATCAATAGCTTATTATCTTTTTATCACTCAAGATTTAATATTTAAAATTAATCTTCGGGGATAGGGAAATAGCACAAAGGGCTGGAGTGTAAACTTGCATGTGGGGGCCCCAAGTTTAATCCCTAGTACCACATGGTCCCCCATGCACCCCCTAGTTTGATTCTCTCACACAAAATAAGTAAATTTAAGTTTTAATATTCCCTTTTCTCCACTTACTTGACGATTTGAACAGTATGTTCTTAAATTGAGGTCTTAACACAAAATGGATTAAAGAACCATATTAAGGGTTGGGATAGAGGACATGTTGTTCATGTATGAGATGCTGAGTTCAATCATTGGCACCAAAAAAATAAAATAAATAAAAATTATGAAGACAGTTGTTAGAAATGCACTCACGTGCTTCACACAGGGACTAAACATAATTTCATGAAGTAAATCCAGTAATCTCCTTTTTATTGATTGATTTTTTGGGGGGTCACACCTGGCAGTATTTAGCAGTCCATACAATGCAATGATCATACCTGGAATTCCCTCAGCAAAGCATATACTCCAGTCCTTTAAGCTATCTCCCCAGACAATCTTCTTTTTAAACAAACACTCCCCATGTAAGCCTTAGGCGCCTGAATTTTGTGAACTACATCATATCAAGTTTCACCTAATTTTGTGGGCTTTACCTATTCATTTCTCATCCAATTCTCTCCTTTCTGATGGCTTCTCCCCTACTATAGGGCTGCTTCCTATCTTAGCCGGATTTCTTTGCCTCTAGGATATTCTCCACTATAATTCATAATATATACTTTGGTCTTATTAATCTCATTAAATCATTGCTTTACTCATTTAACATGATAATTTATTGAGAGCATACTACATGCTATGTACAGAAGATTCCAAAGGGGCTAATAATGAGAATAATAGGAGAAAGAAATCTTTCCAAAGTAGAAATTCTCTCCAAACTCTTCCAATGCTATTAAATTAGAATCTCCAAAGAAAAAGTTGAAAAGTCTTATTTTTTAAGTTTCCCAAATGACTGATACTTTGGACAACATTAGATTGGAGCATACAAAGAATAAGAGATTCTTGTATATTATGGGAGATATGAACATATGAGAACTACTATATAATAAATTGACTAACTTTTTATTAGAAGTACGATGTGTCATGGGAAAGATTAATTCTGAGTTAAATATATTTAGTAACATATCCAGATGAAAGACATTTTTTCCTTCCTCAATTTCCCATTGTACTTCATCTATAATTCTCTTATGGTCTCACTATTATCTTGCACTATAATTAGTTATATAAGTCATTTCCCTTACATTTGGTACTTGAGGACATAATATTGCCCTTATCAGGGTCTATAATCTGACAAGGAGTTTTTTTGTTTTAATGTATTTACCATGTACAACTGTCACAAAGTATTAAATAAAATTAAACATTTAATAAATCATCTCAAAAACATAAAATCTTTGTAACTTTAGATACATGTGGTCAAATTTATAGTTTTTTGAGAGGGCAGGGGTTGGACCACAATTAGCATTTGGTAGGGCACAGAACCAGGGTTGTCAGTAAAAAAGTTATGTACTTTATTGAGGGAATTAAGGTAAAAAAGTTTTTGGATGTGCAAAACGTAATTAGTATAACCATTGAGGGAATTAAGGTAAAAAAGTTTTTGGATGTGCAAAACATAATTAGTATAACCAGTCATAAGTTATTATAGATTCCAAATAAAATTATATGCTGGATTGAGTTTCTACGTTAATGCCTTGTGAGCCATAATGGCCAGTCTATTTGTTTTGATTGCTATCTATTACTTTTCTTATAAATTTGGTGGGCAGTGTTTTGGGCCATAACCAGTGGTGCTGGGGGCCAAATTTACCACATGCAAAACATGCACTTTACCTTTTGTACTTTACCAATTTACCCCTTGTTTTATAAGTTTTTATTGAAGCGTATATGCTCTTAGCAAATACTTTGAAAAAATAGCATAGAATATACCAACTCCTATATTTTTTATAGCATTCTGATTTATACATTTATGTTATTCAGAAATCTAAAGATAAAGAGCATTTAGGGTGGAGAGAATGGTTCCAATCACCTCTATTTTTTAAATGTTGGCTTCTGTCATGGGCTAAATTTTGTTAATTCCCAAACTCTTAATATGGACATTCTAACTTCTAGTACCTCAGAATATGGCCATATTTTGGGATAAGACCATTAAAGTGAAAATGTAAAGTAAGTTAAAATGAGTTTTTTTAGGTCCAAATCCAGTATAACTGGTAGTTTTATAAAAAAAAAAATTTGGACACAGATATTCATGCACATAGAAAAGACCATGAGAAAACAAAAAGAACATGGCCATTCGCAAATCAAGAATGGAGATATTAGAATAAAATCAATATTTTGCCTATACCCTAATCTTGGTCTGTCTAGACCAGCATTTCTCAACCAGGGACACGTGACCCACCGGATATTCCAGGCAGCCAAAGATAAAATCATGTAACCGGAAAGCATCTGCAGAGATGAGGGGGCAACTAGCAAGAGTCAGGGTAGGAGTGCAGGAAGAAAACAATTCAGAAGAGGGCCATAGTTGGGAAAAAGTTGAGAAACACCTGTGTAGACTCCTCTAAGAGAAAACAAATTTCATAGTTTAAGACATCCTGGGGCTGGAGCAATAGCATAGCAGGTAGAGCATTTGCCTTGCACGCGGCCAACCGGGTTCAATTCCCAGCATCTCATATGGTCCCCTGAGCAAAGCCGGGAGTAATTCCTGAGTGCAGAGCCAGGAGTAACCTCTGTGCATTGCCGGGTGTGACCCAAAAAGGAAAAAAAAAGACATCCTGTCTGTAGTACCACTGTAACACTGCTATCCCCTTGCTCATCGATTTGCTCAAGTGGGCGCCAGTAATGACTCCTTTCGTCCCTGTCGCGTTCAGGGTCAGGGGAATGAGGCCCATTATTGTTACTTTTTTTGGCATGACAAATATGCCATGTGTAGCTTGCCAGGCTCTGCTGTGCAAGATTCTACATCGCTCTCTTCTGAGAGCTTTATTTTATAGTTTCTGGATCTTGGCTGTTGATGAGATTACATGGCGCTGTAGGGAGGTGGGGGGCAGTTTGTGGGTGTGATTGCCAAACTGCTGGAAAACAGGGGACCTGGGTGGAGGAGGCCCAGTCCCAATATCCAAGCAGACTTGGAAATCTCAGCCACGCAATCCACATACCTGGGTTCCTCTGTCGGTTCCTTCATGCGTGAGGCTCATCCTAGTGTGTGGAGAGTGGCCTTGAGCATGACTATGGCTGGGTTCTGGAGGTTTTTGGCTGCTGGGGCTCTGTTTGGGATGGGGGGAGAAACTCAACCAGCCCACCTCCGAGGGGGCCCCCATGAAGACAGCCTAGCGCAGGGGCAGGAGGTTCTGCCTGTCTGTAGTATTTTATTAAAGCAGTCCTAGCAAACTAATATAAATACAACCATATTAACACTAATCTTAAGTATTTTTACATCAAAATTCAAAATTTTTAAGTTATTCTGGCAGATATCGTGGTGAATATAATTATAATATAGCTAGAATTTAGTAGGAAGGCTAACTATATGAAAAACAATCATCAAAATTAATAATAAACATTATAAGGACTTGAGCAAAAATATCAGAACATACTTATGATTCTGTAGGTGATCTGAAGAGTACGAGCTATCTAAGAAAAGTTCAGGTCAAGAGATAGTATTGTGGTTAGGCGCTTGCCCTCAATCTGCTATCACAAGGTCTCCTGAGCATCACTGCTCAGGAATTTAGCCCCCTTTGGGAAACCAACAAGGTGGTCATGGTGATTCATAGCACTGCAAAGCCTGAGCAGCACTGCATCCTCAGCCTTTAAAAATGAACTGCTAATTGGATTGGCTGAGCATTACAGGTTGCGACTCCTTGAGCCGTGAGTGGTAGAAAAAAAACACACAAATAATGGGAATAATATGTGTTGAAAAAGGAACTCTCATCCATTCTTGGTGGAAATGTTGTCTGGTTGAACTCCTACGAAAAATAGTATGGAGGGTATCAGTAAACTTAAAATTGAGCTACCATGTGGCCCAGCAATTCCACTTTTGATTATCTATCCCCAGGACAGAAAAACATTCATTCAAAAGGACATATGCACACCATTATTCATTGTAGCACTCAGTACAATAACTAAGATCTGGAATCAACCTGGATCATAAAGATGTGATATAGATATAAAATAGAATACTATGCAACTGTAAAAATGAAGTCATGCAATTTCTGCAACATGGACAGAAGTGGAAGATAAGTTACATAAAAACAGAAGAAGAACAAACACAGGATACCACTTGTATGTGATATTTACAGTAACTAGATGAGGAAATTCAATGGTTTAACAGGGGAATGCCTAGATCACACTTGACCCTAGAGTATAGAGAAGTAAAGAAATGAGTAAAGTGGAGGAGATGGATGAGAAGCAAAGGGGACAGGGTTAAGGGGATTCAGGTACATTGGTGGTATTAAGGAATGATAGAGCAAAATATACAAACAACAGAGTCAACAACACTGAAATCATCCAAACTTTAACAACTTTAACAAATTTAAAAGATGCCTGTCAGGATGGCAGGCTGGGCTTGGGGCTGGGGTGGGGATAGGGGGTGAGCACTAGGAAAGGGAACTTGGAGGGAAGTTGACACTAGTGGTGGTATCAGTGATGGAACTTTGTATGTCAAAAACTCAAATATGAATAACATTGTAACTCTTGGTGCTTTAATCAAATAAAATTTTGAAAAGAAAAGAAAATACATAACTGAGCTGGACACTGAATTAAACCAAGCAGAAGGGAAAGAACATCAAGGCAGGAGGAATGGAGCATACAAAGCCAAGTATGTATCTGCTATTAGAGAATATTCTTTTTCCAAGTACAACTAATTTAAATTCTCCTCTCTATGCTAGCTGAACTCAAAATCACTATATATTTTTTAAAGAATGATTTAAACATTTGAAAAAATGTAAGCACTTTTTCCCTGCCAGACATATATCCAGTCCAACCTACTTTCTTCAGTACAATACTGACATCCAAAGGATATTTATTTCCAAAGCTTCCTGGGCTTCTGTTGACAGTTTTGTTTTCAAGGGGGTAGGAAGTAAAAGTAGCTTATGTTAAATTCTTTTGAAATCCTGGCCATTCCCCTCCCCCCATTCTTTTGTCTATCAAACCTCATCAGTTACATGGCTCCACAATGCAGGTGATATGTGTTTTCTTAAGTGCCTTCTCTTTAGAATGTATTACTCAGTTCATTAATGTTTCATCCCTAAGTATTCTAATGTATTTAATTTTTTATTCAATGAAATTTCTAACCTTCAGGCTGGGGAGTTATTCAGAATATTTCATCTAAGCTGTTGAAAAAGTTCTCATTAGCAGGGATTTCTGCAGATGGAATTTTAAGAAAGGAACCTAAATACATATACATCTAAGCTTTTAGAAATGCCTCCTTGTCTAAACGCTAGAAGAATAAATTCTTTTTTTTTTTCCTTTTTGGGTCACACCCAGCAATGCACAAGGGTTACTCCTGGCTCTTCACTCAGGAATTACCCCTGGCGGTGCTCAGGGGACCATATGGGATGCTGGGAATCGAACCTGGGTCGGCTGCATGCAAGGCAAACGCCCTACTCGCTGTGCTATTGCTCCAACCCATAGAAGAATAAATTCTTGATACGCAGGTAAGTGTGGTGGAGTTTTCTTTCAGATGTGGGTACAAGAATTTTCCAGGATGTCAGTGGTTTGATAAAATAAGTATTTTAAAGCATTCGGGCTGAGGAAAGAACTCACAAATTTTCTGTTTATAGAGTCTTTATTTCCTTTATTTAGTTTTATCACGTGAACATTTACTTTCTTTCCTAAAAAGTTCTGTGAGTCCATCCTCCAAATAAGATGCATGTTGAACCCAAGGCACCACGTTTAAAGTGTGTTTGAAATTAAAACCATTTTGTTTCAATTCTTTCTGATAAAATGCTGCTCTAAAAAAGGAACTCAACTAATCACCTGACTCTTGCAATGGCTTGGGCATCCAGTACTTGCCCATTTAGCCACCTACCTTCGAACTGACAGGAAAAGCAGCATCTCTGATACTGTTACCGAAAATTTAAAATTCAGGTCTTTATCCTACCCATTTCCCAGTACTGATGGGACAAAGGGATCAGAAAGAACCAGAAATTAAGACTGAATGCTAACTCAAGCCACACCCAATGTTTAAAGACTACAAAATGTATAGGGGACTGTTAAAAAATAAAAAATTCACAGACTACGTCACTGAATGTTTACAAATCCTAATTTTCATCTTTTTTTTTTTTCTTCTGAGCACGGACTCCGTGTGTGAGAAGGTGAGGTGGTGGCACACACCTTAGGGCAACAACTTGGACTTGATAACTGGACGGGTGAGGGAGAAGGACAGTGAAAACGAAGACCATTGGCGTGACACTAGCCCCAGCCCGCGCTTTTTCTTGGGTAAGTGGCCCCAGCCCTACACCTCCCCGTCTACCTCAGCCCACCTGACTCTCCCACTACTCCCGCGGAATCTCGCTTTCCCGCCGGAAGTCCCTCCAACCCGCCCACCCGGAAGCCCTGTCGTCTTGGTAACAGGGTTTCGTCCCACCCCTCCCCACCCGTCGCCACGCCCACAGTGTGGGCCAGACGCGTTTCGATTGGTCCGTCGATACCTCACTCGGGGGCGGGCGTCCGAGCCCGCGAGGCTCCCGCGCTCACTTTTGAACTGAAGGCGCGCCGGGTGCCTGAAGTTCCTGAAGTGCGGAGCTGGGCCAGCGGTACCCGCCCGCGCCAGCTCGTTCGGCGGTGAGGGGGCCCGGGACGGAAAGGCGGCCGAGAAAAGAGCTTAAGAGGTCCTGAGGCGGGGGTCGGGTCACACCTGCCGCCTCGAGGTGGGGACGAGTCGGGCAGTGCTTCCCTCACCCGAGGCAGGTGCCCCTGCGTTCACGTTGCAGCTTTGAAATTCCTCCCTCGAGTCTGAGTTCCCTGGAACATCCGTCAGTCCGTCCCTCCCCTGCTGCTCCGACGCCACCGTTCGCCTTTCCCCAGAGTCCCTCAGCGCTCCTCTCCCCCCCCCCCCCGCCCCCCGAGTCGTCGCTCCATCTCTGACGCTCGCTGCTCCTCACCTCCCCGAGTGTCCCTAAACCGCCCAAGATAGCCTCGTCCCCGTCAGCCACGCCTTACAAACTTACTGCCTGTGCTTGACTGGGCCGAAAAACTCTCCCGAGCCACTCGGTGAGCAACCCAAGCGCCCCAGATTCAGTCTAGGACGTTCCTTATCGAGGAAGAGGATGCTGTGGTCCTCCTCTGCCCCTCCTGCGACGCCGCGAAGCGCTGAGGGAACGCGGAAAGCGCGGAACAAATGTAAGTGAAAGTTGGTGCCCTTGTGAATGGTGATGGAATCAGTGAAAACTAGTTTTTCTCTCTGCCTACGCTTCCTGTTTAGGAATAGTGTCCAAACCTCAAAGCAGAAGAAAGTCACTGTCGGAGGACAGGGCAACTCAGAGTCTTGATCTAAACTTTCATAAAGGCGACCACTGTTTGAGCCACCCACCCTTTAAAAATATATATAAACCTTTAGTTTTAATATCTATTGTGATGGCTCAGGTCCTAAGCTACAGAAGCATTTAATTCACTTGGAAAAATTGAGGAAAACTTCAACAGTTTTTTTGATGGACTCCTTTCCCTACATCTGTCTATGACAAGCCACCATTTTCTTTATAGTTTGATGATTCTATTCGATTTTCCTGAACTCACCTGTACAGGTGACTCACCTGTACAACTGAAGTTCTTAAATTTTCAGGGTAGAGGGCACAATCCACTTTAAGAGCCAAGGAAAAAAGTTAGAGCTCTTGTATAGAAGATGGCATTCATAAACATTTTCTACCAATTTGAGGTCGTTTTAGAGTTCACTTTGAAATACGATGTTCCTGGATCCAAGTTCAGTTTTACAAATGTATTTTTATATCTTAAAAAGTAGCTACAGTTAAGCAGAAAAACCAGCCCCCCCCATTTCTCTGCTTCCTTCGTCTTTTCATTTCTGTAATCTAGGGCCAAGAGTTTGTTCACCCTTTAAACTTTCCATTCCCATGTCATGTATACCACATGTATGTGGTATTTGTCCTTCTTCTGATTCCACTTAAGATGATGTCCTCCAGTTTTATTCAAGTCACAGTAAGTTAGTTAATGCCATCATTCCTTAAAGCTGCATAGTATTCCCTTGTGTATATTACCAGGCCTTCTTTATCTGCCATTGTTCATAGGGGTTGATTCCATATCTTAGCTACTGTAATAAGTATTGCAATGAACAAATGTATGCACTTTTTTTCTTAAAAACGAATGCTTTTGTGTCTTGGGATAGATATTAGGAAGTAGAATCTCTGGGTCACATTTAACGTTTGTTCTTTTTGGGAAAATCTCCATGCAGTTTTCAAAAGGGGTTGAACCAGATATTCCCACCAGCAGTGGATGAAAGTTACTTTTATGCATGGGGAGTGATTTTTGGGTCCCATCCAGTTGTGCTCAGGGTTAGTCCTAGCTTTGTGCTTAGAAATCACTCCTGATAGGGCTCTGTGAACCTTACGTGTGCTGGGGATCAAACCTAGGTCTGTCGCATACAAGGTAAGTACCTTAACCAATATACTATCTCTTTGGCCCAAAAGAATAGCAATATTAAATGTAGAATTGAGGACAGATTACAATCATTTGAGAAAAGAATGTTGGAGGAGAACTGATTTGCATACATGAAGTTATACAAATATAAATTCTTTAAAAGAAGTTGTGGTTTCCTTTGGGAATATTATACCAAATAAGCATGTAAAGCATGATGACCTGGAAGCACTTTCACTAATGCAAAGTGATGCTACTCTCAGAAATCAAATCAATGCCTTTTAGGAGATTTTTGAAACCATTTCAAATAGTCTCATAGGGAGGAAAACAAGGATATAGGGTGTGAGGAAAAGTCATAAGGAGATCTTATATGGCATTGAAGGTCAGTTAAAAGGTAATTACCTAGTCAGGAGTTCCCTTGAGAAACATTATACAGCTGAAATGAGCTCTCTTGAATGTTTCTAGATTGCTGTTATTAGACCCCATTTTGGTATCAGAATTATAAAGAGTTGAATCCTGTTCTTAAGGAGCAAAGAAATTTATTCCAGCTATATCATAAAACTTGTAAAGAGAAGTTTTTGTAAAGAGAAATTTGTAGAACTTACAAATTTATAGGACTATAATCATTTAAAAATGCCATATACAAGAAAATAAAACACCCAAGAGACTTCAGGAACCCAAAGGCATATACAGAATTATGAGAACTGTGTCCAGCTTCTTATATTTTAAAATGTTTTCTGTTGTGGCTTGAATTGTATCCCCTTAAAAGATATGTTTAAGACCTAACCCTCAGGTTTGTGAATGTGACTTTGTTTGGAAAGAAGGTTTTTATATGTTGTCCAATTTAAAATGAGATCATATTAAATTGACTGGTGTCCTTTAAAGAGAAAAAAAGATATATATATAAACATATATTTTATATGTTTATAAACATATATTTATATATTATATGTATAAATATGTATATATAAACATATATATAGTATATAATATATGTTTATATATAAATATACATCTTATGTATGTTTATATATATAAAGAGAGAAAGACAGAAAACACACAGCGAATATTCTGGTTATGTGCTGACAGATAGAGCTAGAGTTATGCAGTTGCAAGCCAAAGAATACTAAGTATTTCAGTAACAATTAGAAACTAGAAAAGGGAGATTCTTTTCTAAACTCTTAAGAAGGAGCATGCTTCTACTCCATTTTGATTTGAGAATTCTAGACTTTAAAACTGTAAGAAAAAAATTTCTGTGGCTTTAAACCAGTTTGTTGGTTTATTACCCCCACCCTAGGAAATTAATACACTTTCCATTTTCATTTCTTTTGCCAGATACTACCCAGTATCAGGAATTTCAATATTAAGTAAGCATTAGATTAACAAATATGAGATTCTGAAAAATTAGATCTGCTGTATGGTAGAAGACTAAATACAGGGATGATTATGTCTTTTGAATTGCAATCATGCAACCAGTATCTTGTAGTTGAAATAAAGTCATGATTTCTCAATTGTCATTCTATACAGATGACACTGTTTAGTGCATTTTATTGGTTTTGTTTTCACATTTAGTTTTAAATAAATTTCAGATTTTTTTCTAACTTGGCAGATTTTTATTTGTTCTCTACTCATACTGGAGTGATAGCACAGTGGGTAGGGTGATTGTCTTGCATGCAGCTGACCAGGGTTCGATTCTTGAAATTCCCGGGCAAACTGCCAAGAGTATCCCACCTGCATGGCAGAGCCTGGCAAGCTACCCAGGGTATTCGATATGCCAAAAACGGTAACAACAAGTCTCACAATGGAGACATTATTGGTGCCCACTCAAGCAAATCTATGAACAACAGGATGACAGTGCTATAGTGCTATGGTTTTGAAAATGTATGTTCAGCTTATTAAAGAGGTTGGTATGTATCTGCTGTTTTACAAGATACCCATAGATCTGGAGATGACAAGATAAATGTACAGTGAATTAAAATGCCTAAAAGGCTCATTGTTTTCCTGAAACTTGAGGTATTTATTTCTTTAATAATCATTTTCTAATTGCAGAAAAAGTTTGGTTAACTTATAGCATTCCAAAAGAGTTGAATCTTAAAATTAGTGTTCTCATTACTTTTGTGGAGAATAATTAAGTCTTTATCCTGAGATTTTCAGTGATGTCCACTATTATTTTTGTGATATAAATATATAAGTTAATGTTGTGGTATCTGAAATATTTTTTACCTTAAGAACATAAGACCTCAATTAATTGACGTGGGAAGGAACATACTGTAAGTTTATTTAAGTATTTTTTTCATAATTTTATAGATGCTGGGTCTATATGAGGCAAATTTTTCTCTGTAAATAGTTAGTGAGCACTAAAGTTTTATTAGCACATAGTACATAATGGTTTATATACTTTAAACATAAATGAGAAATTAATGTTTAGTTTTAATATTCAGATAAAACCTAATATTCTCTTCCATCTGAAACTTTGGATTATATAGAATATCTCTACAAAGAATAAATATGTTTGTTTTATCTGAATATTTTAAAACTGATAGTTATTTTAATAATATTAAATATTAAAACATATTTAACACTAGTATTGACTCTATATGAATTTGAATTTTCTGAATTCAGAGACTTTAAAACTTTATTATAGGCAGAAGGCCAGAGTGACAGTACAGCGGGTAAGGTGCTTACTTTGCAGGAGGTCAACATGGGTGCGATTCCCAGCACCCCATGTGGCCCCCAAGCACCTCCAGGAGTGGTCTCTAAGTGCAGAGCCAGGAGTAACCCCTGAGCATCAATGGGTATGACCCAAAAGCAAAAGGCAAAAAACCAAACCTTTATTATTAGCAGAGACTTTTAATACTCTATTATTAGACTTTTATTCTCTAGTTGTGGTGAGCATGGAATATTTTTGGAGAGAAAACAGGAGAATTGATATATGAATGATAGGTTGACTCTTTAATTGTGTGCTTTTCTTTATGTTTTTAGGTCCATTATTTTTTCTCTCTCATTTTCTTGTTTCTTTACCACCAGGTATTCAAGGAGTAGCACTTCTAAGTCAATCATTGTCCTCCTCTCTTAGGAGTAATGCTTCTTTCAAACTCTCAGTTCTGTTTCTTGTAATTACTGATACCTTTTGATTCTTTAATAACTTGTGCATTGATCTAACACCCATAGGAACTATCTTTAGGATTTTCTTACTTTCTGGTGCTTATTTATCAGTATTTCATCATTTCTAAAAGGAAAAGAAAAGTATATGCTACCTTCCCTTTTTTGTGTAGTTTCTCTTTTTCTCTCATTCTCTAACACAGGTTCCAGAAATCATTCCTGGATCTTATTCCTCTTATGGTGTGTATATAAATTTATGATAGTCATTGTGCTGTTCATATAGATTATGAATTTTTCCACTCTACTTTTGCAATAGGCTGGAGTGATAGCATAGTGGGTAGGGTGTTTGCCTTGCATGAGGCCAACCTGGGTTCAGTTCCTGTGCCCCTTTCTGAGAGCCTGGCAAGCTATCGGGAGTATCCCGCCTGCATGGCAGAGCCTGGCAAGCTACCCATGGTGTATTTGATGTGCCAAAAACAATAACAACAAGTCTCACAATGGAGATGTTACTGGTGCCCGCTCGAGCAAATTGATGAACAATGGGACAGCAGTGTGATAGTGCTGCAGTGCTACTTTTACAACATTGGTGAGGATTATGTCAAGACCATTGCATTAGATAGTTGCCCTTATTTTATGGAAAACTACAGTCCTCTTCTATTTCAACATATTAATCAAAGATATTTTATTATTTTTTTATTTTTTTTAATTTTTATTTTATTTTATTTTATTTTTTTTTAAATTTATTTATTTTTAATTAGAGAATCACCGTGAGGGTACAGTTACAGATTTATACACTTTTGTGCTTATACAAAGTTTGGGAACCCATCCCTTCACCAGTGCCCATTCTCCACCACCCGTAAACCCGGCGTCCCTCCCACCCTCCCCAATCCCATCTCCCCCCCACCCCACCCTGCCACTGTGGCAAGGCATTCCCTTCTGTTTTCTCTCTCTAATTAGCTGTTGTGGTTTGCAATAAAGGTGTTGAGTGGCCGCTGTGCTCAGTCTCTAGCCCTCATTCAGCCCGCAACTCCCTTCCCCCACATGGCCTTCGACTACAATGTAGTTGGTGATCGCTTCTCTGAGTTGACCTTTCCCCGGAACGTGAGGCCAGCCTCGAAGCCATGGAGTCAACCTCCTGGTACTTATTTCTACAGTTCTTGGGTGTTAGTCTCCCACTCTGTTATTCTATATACCATAGATGAGTGCAATCTTTCTATGTCTGTCTCTCTCTTTCTGACTCATTTCACTCAGCATGAAACTTTTCATGCCCATCCACTTGACTACAAAATTCTTGACCTCCTTTTTTCTAACAGCTGCATAGTATTCCATTGTATAGATGTACCAAAGTTTCCTCAACCAGTCATCCGTTCTGGGGCATTCGGGTTTTTTCCAGATTCTGGCTATTGTAAACAGTGCTGCGATGAACATACATGTGCAGATGTTGTTTCGATTGTACTTTTCAAAGATATTTTAAAGTTCAGATCTGATGATAGATGGTTAGTTTAATCCACTATGTGTTTGTTTTTGCTACAGTGTGGCTTCTGGGAATGCTACCAGTGATGCACTACTTTATACTGACCTTTTTTTTTTAATCTATTCACATGTGAACATGAGTGCTAGATTGTGGTTGTATCTTCTGTTAGCTTTATGTTTTTTTCCCTGCTTTGCTTCTTGTCAAGGCAGCTTTCTCTGCAATCCTTAGGCCACGACTCCTGTAATCTCTTCACTGAGGTAACTGTTTGAGTCCTCAACTTCAGTGAGTCTCCTATTATACTCTTAGGTAGTATTGTATTTATTTTCTTTTCCTCATTCAAAAAAAAAGATCTATAGGTTTAAACACTAGCCAAAATAGTTAAACAAATATTCTCAATGCAAAAGCTGATTTAGCATTCTACTTACCATTTCTAAATTCTCACTTTCACTTAGATATTGGATTGTTAATTTTAACTATTAATATCAACTACTAGATGCTTTTAAGAATTTTTTTTAACATAATGCCTTGCATCATTAGTTGTTTTCAGTGATGGAAATGGTGCACGCACTCTGGTTTTGTCCACTGCCTGAAACAGAATTTTCTGTTTGATTATAAAATTTAGTCATTCATAGGAACTTTTCTTTTTTTTTTTTTTTTTTACTATTTTCTCCTTACACACTCCCATGTTTAAAAGAAGACAGGTTTCTTTACTTTTTAAATGTTGCTTTTGGGGAATAAACAGGTTAGGGCGTTTGCCTTGCACGTGGCCAACCCGAGTTGGATTCCTTCATCCCTCTTGAAGAGCCCGGCAAGCTACCGAGAGTATCCTGCCCGCAAGGCAGAGCCTGGCAAGCTACCCGTGGCGTATTCAATATGCCAAATACAGTAACAACAAGACTCACAATGGAGATGTGACTGGTGCCCAATCGAGCAAATTGATGAACAATGGAAGGACAATGTAATGCTACAGTGCTACAGTGGTTTTGTCAGGGAAGCTGAACTTTATTTAGTTTTTGGTACAGAATTGTAATTATTGTTGATAACATTCTTTAGACTTTTTTCCTTAAAACGTTTTCAGAAAGTACAGAGTTAGACTACAGTTAAATTTATTGGAGTTATTTCTGTAAATTTAAGAATTTGCTGTTCTTAAATTGTATTTTAGTAGTAAAGATTTAACATGAAAATCAGAAATGGCTTTTTTTTCCTAATATTTTCCCTTTTCTTTTGCTTTGATCTGAGATCACACACAGGCTTGATTGTGGTCTCAATACATTTTGTTACAGTGTTTACCAGAAATTGTATATCTAATTGTATCTAATTGCAGTATTCACATAGTTACAGTTCTTTCCAGGGGTTGCACAAGTTAGCTTTGATGCTCACTCACCATTTTTGGTGGTCACATACATTTTTCAGATGAGGAGTTTGCTGAGGGGAGGAGGAAGATCACTGTAGATTGGTCCTGTCACATCACTAGCTAGTTATCTCACACTACATTGTCATAACTGAGTCTGAGAAAGTAACAGTGCTGGGACTGCATTCAGTACATGCTGGGAGTACCATGGCCAAAGCTATGGCACTCCTCCCTTACCACTGACTTATTCCCATAACACGCTCCCACCTTTTTTAATTTTGACCCATTTCCTTATTCATTTGGTAAACTGATTGAAGTTTTTTTTATAAGTTTATATACTTGTGTGATTAAATTTTCTAAGTAGTTTTAACATTTATTCTATCTTTCTTAAAGCATGAATACCCCAGAGACAAGGGCTTGTTTTAGGATCATTTTTGAATAGTTTTCTTGGATAAGACTATCAAATAAATATTAGTATTAGTAGATTTAAAAAATTCTATGGTTAAGTCATGCTAACTTGAGTGATCTGTTAGTCTATTCTCTGACTTTTTGTTTTTGGACCACACCTGGTGATGCTCAAGGCTTACTCCTGGCTCTGTGCTCAGGGGTCACTCTTGGTGACCTTGGAGGACCTTATGAGGTGCTAGGGATAAAAACTGGTTTGACCACATGTAGGAGAAGTTCTTTTGTCCATTGTTAGACTTTGTAAATAAATATGCAAAGTGATTGCTTCATAACTTTTAAAATTTACTTTCTCCCACCCCCTGCTAAAAAGTAGCAAAGTTAATAAAAACCAACCTCCTTTTCTAATTTTCATTAATAATTCCTCACTGCCCCTGGGTAAGACCATCATATGGTGTCTCCAAAATTATAATTTGGACCTTGCTGTTTAGGCGTCTGTGAAATCACTTTTAAATTACAGAAGTCAATCTGATGATAGGAATGGTGCTAGAACTTTCACATTGGGTACAGGGTGGCTTATACACACACAGAGGCATGACCCAGTGCTCCCAAAATTTATATAGGATTGCAAACCAATGGTAAATCAATAAAATTTTAATTAAAAAATAATAGAAGTGTAGAGATTACACATAACCTTTAGATAATTTCAGTTGTTGACTTTAGAATGAAGCAACTAGGGGGAAATGATTCGTTATTAGAGAAGGGGAAAAAAATCTACTGACTGTATCTTGGCCAGTGTTCCCTTTTTTCCAGTAAGCTGTCTGCTATCCAGAGGTGTATAACCCTAATGGCTTGTTGTATGCCATTAAAAGGTATTGTACACTCATAAAAGAATGACATTTTGATCAATGCTGTTAAAAGAATTACTGTCTTGACACAGAAAAGCTTTCCTGCTGCAAGTTTAAAAATATGCCTTTAAAAGCTTTTTATTGAATACCTTTGCATCCCTCAGAAATGTGCCATTTTGGCATGAGGTTACTCTGAAGTATTCCACGTTGTAACTTAAACGCAAAACCTCCTATTTACCTTTAGAGCAGAGCCAAACAGGTATTTCCCTACCAAATAGAGCTTAAAGACACGGTACCATCTTAAACATCTCTATCAGATCTAAAAATAGAATTTTTGTAAAGACAAAGCTGAAAACTAACTTATTCCTTTTTATTTTTTAAGATATTGATTTTTTTTTCTTGCTGTTTTGTTTAAACTCTGTGGTTTTAATTTCCCTTTGGACTTAGGAGTCATATTTTTCCACCTAGTACAGAGATAGAACTTTTCTAATCATCTGAGAATTGGTTTTCTTATATGGGGGATATGTTGAATATAATGTTTTACTGTTTCTTTTTCTTAATTTTAATTATTGCAGTTATATCGGATAGACACTTAGCATGTCTTATATACAGTCTCTTACAGATTTTTGTTTCATTGTTGTAATTTTGATTTATTTCATACTTTGTAAGATGATATTTACCTAACTTTTCTAACTTTAATATCATATTTTTCTGAATTATTAACTGAGAATTTCACTTATTTTTATTAATTTTTTCTAGTTTCTGGCAGTGCTCAGGAAGTATTCAGGTTACTCCTGGTGGGCTTGGGGTACTCTAAGGATACTGGGGATCAAACCCAGGGCAATTATGTGTAAGGCAAGTGCCTTATCCACTGTACTATGTCTAGGGCCCCTTATACATTTTAAGAAAACATTCTTTGGACTTTGGGATATAGATGTGTGTGTGTGTGTATGCATGTACACACATATGCTAGATTTGTAGCTATAGATGTAAGATTGCCATCTCAATTTGCCTTAGTTTGGGTTTTAGGATCATGAAATTTTTAGTGCTAAAGCTAGAAACTTTGCTAAAACAGGTAAACCAGAGGAAAACAGTATGATGTTTACATGTATGCATGTATGTGTAAATTTCAGTAATGATAATATTAGGGCTACAGGGAATTCAGAACTTGCAGAACATAAAACTGCTCTGAATTCCATGCTTAGATTGATATTTGTCTGTTTTATTAGCAGAAACTCAGTTTCATGTTTTTCCCCATTTCAGATAACCTTTTCTTGTCATCTAAGAAATTAATTTCTTTGTTGAAATCATTGCAAGTAAACTTGATAGCAGGAATGCTGTTTTTGAGGCAGCTTACACAGTGATTTGCTAAGTACAGCCTCTTCATAAAAGGTGAAGCAGAAGTCGATTTATTGATCACTACCAGGATTTCAGTAACCTGTTGAACTACCTGATTTTTCTCTCCTACTTTTAAAGACTACCATTTCTACTTCTCTGTACCTTTATGTTTAGTCGTTTCCTTTGGAAATATTTTACATGTATTTTGCCCATTATGTAAACATTTTTAATTGCTTTTTTCTAGAGTTGAAATTATTTTAAAAATCATATAAATTTGATCATATATTGATCTTATAAATATCATAAATAGGGGCCCTTGTGATGGTACATTGGGTAGGGTGCTTGCCTTGCTTGCAGCCAACTGGATTCAATTCTTGGCATCCTATATAGTCCCCTGAGCACTGCCAGAAGTAATTCTTGAGTGAAGAGCCAGGAGTAAACACTGAGCATCGCTGGGTATGGCCCACAAGCCAAAAAAATAAGCAAATAAAAAATAAGTAAAGCAAATAAAACATTACTAATATAAAGAACAAATTATGGCAATATTAATTTGTCAAGAATTCTCTGTTTTTTGATCAATAGAAATCTAGTTTCATAATATTAAGCAAGAGTTAATTCAACACTTGCTTATTAGGAAATTTTAGATTACTAACTTAAATCTAAGTAGAATATTCCCTGGAAATTATAATTAATGACATAAACTGAAATGAACTTTGGACTGACTATCCTAAGCCATCCATTTGCTAAAAAGTGCATTTTATTTTGTTTATTGACTTGCAGTTGAAGTTGCTCAAGGGCTACTCTTGGCTCATTGTTCACAAGTTGCTGTCAGTGATGCTCGGGGTCCTCTGTGGTACCAGGGATCAAAACCCAGTTTCCTACATGCAAAGCATGTACTACAGCCCTCTGAACCATCTCTCTCACCTACTAAAAGGTCATTTAAATAATTTAAACTGGGCCTAAAGTGATAGTACAGCTGGTGGGTGGGGAATTTGCCTTGCATGTACCCTACTCTGACTTGATTCCAGCACTCCCAGGAATAATCCCTGAGCGACACTGGGTATGATCCCCAAAACAAAATAAAAATTAATAATTAAATTTGGCATACATTTTTGAAGGTATAACTCATGAAAAACTGAGCATTGAATAGCCATTAATATTAGGCATTTAATATTTTAATCAAAGGTTAAGATCGAATTTAACTTTTTTCATTCTTAGAATTTTAGCCCAGTATATTAATTTTGAGCTTTATTGGATTATGTAAATGTTCATTGTGTAAGAATGTTCCTTTCATGGAATTAAATTTAAAGTGTTGAAGTATTATGAAGAGGAACAAAAACTGACCAGTATAATTAGTTTCAGTGCCTTTTGTACATTTATTTTGAGTTAAGGGTTGATGTCTCTATAATTTAGTCTTTCAGAACCAACTGAAACTTTCTTAAAGAAATGTAGCCAGTAACTATTTCTCAATCTTAATATGCTTGTCATAATTTTTAGATTTTTATAGTATGCATAAAATTGTATGTGTTAATACTTTTTAATGGCACAGAGGCTGTTTTCACTCAGGGTGCCACAGAGGGGGGCGGGTGAGAACCCTCCCCGCCCTAAGGGACCCAGCCCCGGCAGCTGACCTCCACTACCCAATTGCTGGAGCCTCACACATGAATGACGTCCCACGGAACCCGGGTAATGCAGAACTTTGTGTCCTTGGACTCTGACTCAACAGGACCTGGAAGCAGAGATCCTCTGCCTGCTATCCCCCAATCTGGTGACCCAGGGATCACACCCATAAGCCATACCCTGCCACACCCTGTGAACACCACATGATCTCCTCATCAGCCACCCTCCAGATCTCAATGGCTGCTCCTCCCAAACGGGAGTATAAAATGAGGCCCCGATGGCCATGTCACCAGACTCTGCTCCAGGCTGTTTTCACTTGGGGCGCCACAGAGGGGGCGGGTGAGAACCCTTACAGCCCCGAGGGACCCAGCCCTGGCAGCCTACCTCCACTACCCAACCGCCGCCATGCTCCAGGCCACTTTCCAAACTGCACAGGTGCTTCAAGGCCATGCGACACATTATAAGACAAATTCCTACCCATTTTCCATAATTACCATGCCATATTTGATGGAGTTCAGACAGTAGGCAACAAATCATAGAGAGTATATATATATATATATATATATATATATATATATATATATATTATTACTGTGATTCCTCAGCACAGTTTCAGAGTAATCCCTGAACACTGCCAGGTGTGCTACAATCCCCATACCCCGCCAGATATGATTGTATTAAAAAATATTCACTGTATCATTGTCATCCTGTTGTTCATCAATTTACTTGAGCGGGCACCAGTAACGTTTCTATTTCTCCCAGCCCTGAGATTTTAGCAGCCTCTCCTTACTTGTCTTTCCCAACGATTGGAGGCTCTTTCAGGGTCAGGGGAATGAGACCTATCATTACTGTTTTTGGCATATTGAATATGCGACGGGTAGCTTGACAGGCTCTTCTCGCACGGACAGGATACTCTTGGTAGCTTGCCAGGCTCTCATCATCACCATATTTGATGGAGTTCAGACAGTAGGTAACAAATCATAGGGAGTAATATATATATATATATATATATATATATATATATTACATGTATATATATACATGCACACATATATATGTATATGTATATATATATACACACACATACATACGCCTCTCAGAGAGCCTAGAAATCGAACCCCAGCTGGCCGCATGCAAGGCAAATGCCCTACCCGCTGTACTATCTCTCCAGCCCCGATTGATGTATCCTTTAACAGTGTGTTGAAGAATTGGAATTTTTGTTTCTGGGTCTTATTCTTTCATATTTTTTACCTATAAGGAACTTGAAAAAATATCCTATTTTCATTTTTGGCTTACTAGCTATGGCATACTAATACATTATTTAATTCTATAGAATTCTATAGAATTTTAAGTATGTAGAATTTTCTTCATTTGTGATTGTTAAATCAGGTTTATGCTACTTTTAATATAATTTTGCTTTTTTTTTTTTTTGCTTTTTGGGTCACACCTGGCGATGCACAGGAGTTACTCCTGGCTCTGCACTCAGGAATTACTCCTGGCGGTGCTCAGGGGACCATATGGGATGCTGGGAATCGAACCTGGGTCGGCCGCGTGTAAGGCAAACACCCTACCTGCTGTGCTATCGTACCAGCCCCTAATCTTGCTTTTCATTAGCTACTTTGCTTGAACAGTGACTGGCATTCAAAGCTATTTGATTGGCCCTTGAAGTTTCTCTGTTTTAACTGTTGAGATTATAAAATTCAGTCAGATTCAGAAAGGTCGGCCATTTGTACTGACACTTCTATCAGATCAGGTGGTATGATTATTATGCATGCTGCAAGTGCATTCTCACTACTAGTTATTTTTCTCCTTTTCTTCAAGTCTAGGTGGAAGCTGTGGTCTCTAAAAGTGAAGAGATAAAATATCAACCTACTATCCCAATGTTGATTTCATTTCTCTACTGAGTTTCTAACCAGGTGTGTTGAGCTAAAGCAGTCACCATCAGTGTTTTTTACTAATGTTTTGTCCAAGAAAGATCTGTCGTCTTTGGTGAGATTTTAATGACTAATAGTCTTTCAACACTATTGGCAAGTGGGTTTCACTGTCCATGGCAGACCTAATGAGCTACAGCTGCCTACTTGGAAAATTCAGCTTTCAGTTGTTTGAATGGACCCTTGGAAAATAAAGTTAAGTTTCTGTGTTTACTACAGCTTCAATAGCACAATCATGTCAAAACTTTGTATTGTATAGGTTGAATTGTAGACTGTTTAGTAGCAACATTCAGAGATCTTTAGTTTCTATAGCATTTTCACTTTTAGGCAGAAAACTGGAAAAATGGTAAAAATTTTTTGAGCAAAGAATTTTTTGTCAGGAACCGAATATATGGTATATAGACCTTTGATAAGTTGTATGTTTATATCTAAATACAAGAGAATTCGATGACTCTGCAGTGTGGATTATGTATATTGATCTTCTTGTGCCTCTTATTCTTTCTTCATACATAGCTAAGTGTATACCATGATTTGGAGATAAAATGTATTGCATGGAGATATATGACAGAGTGTGATAAATTTAGGTGCAGTGGCAAACTCAGTGTGTAAGCATGATGAGCACAAGGATTAGGTTTGTATCTCCAGAATGATCTTGAAATTCTTGGTAGAAAACAAAACTATTTTGTCTGAGAGTATATAAAGAAAGTTTTTAATCTCCAATTTAAAGGAATACTTGTACATAGATTTAGAATATATGATATTTCATTAATCTCACTAAACTGTTTTAATGTGTGCTTCAGGAAAGTTCAGTTTAAAAAAAAACTGCTTTGTCCACGTGTTAAAAGGGAGCTTGGAGACAATATAGTTGATTATTTTCATAGCAAGTTCAGTGCAATTTTAAGCAAAATGTCTTCTAATAATTTGTAAACCTAACTGCCAAGTGATTTGTGACATCCAGTTTTAACTTTGCTGTGATGTTTGAATAAAGGAGATATCGTTACTCTCAATAAAAGATATGTAGGTAAGAGGTCAGAGCGATAGTATAGTGGACAGGAAATTTGCCTTGTACTCAGAGGACCTGGGTTCAGTCCCCAGCACCCTTATAGTCCCCCAAAACCTACCAGGCCCGACCCTCCTCCACCAAAAAAGTAGGTAAAAACTGTATGATAGCTTTATACAGATCAGTGAAGTCACTATTGTGCATTGGTCACTATTTATTGGGTTATTACCAATAAATAGAAAAAATGTTGTTGCTCTCTAAAATAGTAACTTTTTTTGCATTTTTGCATTTTTAAATGAAAATAAAAATAGGATCCAGAGATATCATACAGGATTAAGATGCTTGCTTTGCTGCAGCCAACCCTGGTTCAATTCATGACACTTCATATGATCCAGAGTAATGAACCCTGAGCAGAAAGCAGAAGTACCTTCTCAGCACTTCCAAGTGTACTCCCCCCGAAAAACCATAAATAAATAAATTCAAGAAATTTAATATGCAAATCTTAACGTACATGGCATGATTCTCACATAGGCTGTTTTGGCAAGTAGAATGATTTTTTACAGTTATGATAAATAGAATGATTTAAGGCAATGGGTTTAGTCATTTCATACCTGCAAAACACTACTGTTTGATGCACAGCAGTTAATAAGCTCTGCAGTAGACAAGTGGTTTTCAATATTTTATGTCTTCAAACTGATTTGTAGACTTGCAGTTTAGGGCATATCAGATCAGCATATGCTACAGAAGAAAAGTAACAAAATATGAGTATCTGAAATAAGGTCAATATGTTGATGTTTCTCTCATCCTTACTGATGCTTTAATAAAAAGCATTGAATTCTATATTATTTACAATGAAATAACTTTTTGTATGTGCTATATGTATATGTTAATTGATCAGTAAACTAAAGTACAAGTAAAGGAAAAGGGTGTCGGATCATAATTTTTGCAAGAATGTAATCTATAAAAAACTGAAGTAGACTATTGAATGAGAAAGTAGTAGATATTAATAAAGGTTCTTCAGTAGGTTCATAAATTGCTTAAGTCCCTTTCTGCACATCCCCAATTTTATCCTGGCATTTTGCTTAGATCATCCTCTTTTTATCTTTTTGTGACCAAAGGTTAGTTTTTTTTCATAACTTTATTAAGATAATAGTTTACGTACCACACAATCTATCTTTTTAAGATACATAATGCAATGACTTTTTGTTATTTATATAGACTTGTGTAACCATCACCACAATCAATTTTGCAACATGTTTTTATTGTTTCAAAAGGAAGCTATACTCATCAGCAGTCACTCCCTATTCTTACCCAATACCCCAGCTCTAGGCAACCACTAATCTCTGTGATCCAAGTTTTGAAAATTGTTGATTTGAAATTCTCCGCTCTTCTCCAAGGACAGTCTACTTCAAAACACTTGATTGATTACACAGGTACAGACAGAAAACCATGACTGTCTTCTTTGTTGATACAAGTATTGTAAATCAAAGGGAGTGACAAAACTGCATTCTTAGATATATCTAATTATTATATATAACATCTGAAACATGATTTTCAAAGACTGTTTTTATCATAGGTATAGACCTGTTAAATATACCTGCCCTTTGCCCCATGACTCTGATCCTTAACTTAAAGATTCAGAATATTGATTTTGTCTGAGTCCTAGAGTTTTTTGACTGAGAGATCCTGAGTCATTCTGACAGCACTCATAAGACACTAATGTATAACTCAGAAAACAAATTATCCAATGTAATGTAAAATGTATTTACCCAGGGAATTGAACACTATCTTCTGAACAGTACAGTCTTATCCTATCAGGAAGCAACAGGAAAACCAAAATATTATCAATAAATTGCCTTATGTGTATGAAACCAAAACAAGGAGGCTGGTTACACAGTTCAAACATTGACTGGTACCATGCTTTTAATAGCCATACTGTGGTATGGAGAATAAAGCTCCCCCTGAGCTCCCCCCAACCCCCCATGCCTATGTCCTAATCTCAGCCACCTGTTAAATTGCAAAAGGTGCTTTGTGACAAAGGTGATTAAAATTGGGCCTTAGGATAGGGGCTGGAGTGATAGCATTGCAGTAGGGCACTTGCCTTGCATACAGCCAATCTGGGTTTTTCACTGGCAAACCAAATGCTTCCCCAAGTCCACCAGGAATGATCCCTGAGCACTGCTGGGTGTGACCCAAGAGAAAAAATATTTTAAGAAAAAAATAGTCTCTTTAAGATAGCAAGTTTATGTTGGACTAACTGGGTTAGTGCAGTTTAATCATATTTCCTCTTATAATTGGAGAACCTTTTTAATGATAAGAGGGAGGTAGGATAAAGGAAGAATGAGATACAGAAACTTGAGGACTCAACCTACTGTTGTTGACTTTGACGGTGATGGCAAAGAGAAGGCATGCAGACCAGGGAATGCTGGTCTCCTCTGGCATTTGTAAAAAGCTAAACAAGAGTTTTTTTTGTCCCAGAACAGAGTTTCTCAACCTTTTTCCATGGATGGCTTTCCTTCTGACCCTGTTGCCTTTCTGTGTCTCCTCCCTGCCTCTGTTCTACCTGGTGTCCTTCTAGTCTTATACTCTGGTCCCCCATTTTGTGATTCTTTTTCACCCATGACCTTCTTTGAGATATGCTGGGAGCCCACATAGGGACATGTGGCCCCTGATTGAGAAGCAGTGCTCTAGAGTATTTAGAAAGAAATACAACCTTCCTGAGAACCTTGGTCTTAGCCCTTACCCATAAAACTTAATAGATTTGTGTTGTTTCAAACCTTGAACAAAATGTGGTAATTGTTTATGGAAGAAATAGAAAACCAATACATAGACCTCTAGGTTTCTTACTGTTTGATCTAGTCAGTTCCTAGAATATTGTATGGGTAGGCCTTATCTGTGTTTGACCCAGATAAGACCCCTATGCTTTCTATATCAGATGCTTTCTTAAAAGTCCTTTCTTGGGGCTGGAGCGATAGCACAGCGGGTAGAGTGTTTGTCTTGCACGCGGCCGACCCGGGTTTGATCCCCGGCATCCCATATGGTCCCCCAAGCACCGCCAGGAGTAATTCCTGAGTGCAAAGCCAGGAGTAACCCCTGAGCATCGCTGGGTGTGACCCAAAAAGAAAAAAAAAAGGAAAAAAAGTCCTTTCTTAAATGATTTGTTAAAACCTGTTTTACAGGAACACATAACTGAGCAATAGGCCTGGGTTTGAATTTCTGGCTTTGCCATTTTACTGTCTGATAGCATTAGATAGATAATCTAATATTCTAAACTTTAGTTTTCATGAACAAAGGGGAATAAATCTACCTCTCTGGATTGCTTGGAAGAGAAAAATAAAACAATATATGTAAAATGGCACAAAAAGGCACTATATTGTAGTGACTCCTGATACATGATCAGCTCTTAAACCAGTATTACCTTTTATCTCTTAAAATTAGGAGTTCAACCACATTCATTCCAACCCATGTTTAAGTATCTTTAAAAATATTGATATAACTAGTATGCTTAAGGGACTATCTTACAAAATTCTCTTTATAGCCTCGAGTCTTCTGATTGGAAACTTGTAGGAAAAAAAAAGAACACTTTAACATTTGTAAGATTTGGTTTGGTTTGTTGCAATGTGTAATATTTAAAAAAAATATCTTTAACTGAATCACTGTGAATAACAAAGTTACAGAGTGTTTCATGATCGAGTTTCAGGTATACAGTGTTCCTACACCAATCTTCTCATCAGTGACAATATGTAATACCTTTTTAGTGCTTCATTTTTTATTGTTTTTTTGTTTTTGTTTTTGCGTGCTGGCCATCAAACCCAGGACCTTAAGCATGAGAGATGTGGTTTCTACCTTTGAGCCACATTCCTATTTAATTTTGTCTATCTTCTAAGAACTAATGTGTAATAGGATGCATTAAGGAGAACATGGAATTTGTTTCTACAATTAAAAAAAAATCCCTAATGACTGAAATGCTTTCTTCAATTTTTAAAGTCCCTATTGCCTGGCAAATGGCTGGCACATAATAGGCAGCAATAAATGTTTATTGAACTGAACTAAATTGAGTTCTAAATAGTTTTTCTTTCACAACTTGCTTTAAATTCATCTCTTTTGTTGCTATCTTACTTAGACCCTTATGTTTTGTGGCTTATCTATTACAGTAGCTGAACTGCTCTTGTTACTGTCTTTTCCCTTTTGATGGATTATTCATAATTTTACCAAACTAAATGACTATCGTGAATTACATCCACTCCCATTTAATCTTTGTCTTTGTCCTAGTTCATATTGCTGGTATGCTATGAATATAGAATATTTTTATATTTCCACTTTATAAATGAAGAAATTGAGACACAGATAAATTAGCTAACCAAAGATTATACTTCTTAAATATCAACTCTAAGATTGAAAAGTAATCAGTACAGTCAGCTATGAACCCATACTGATAACCATTTTATAATAATAGGCTACAAAGAAAAAAGTAGTACATGTATGAGCAGACCAACATATGTTTAACGTTAGTTCCAGGTTAGGCTATGTTACAGGTGAAAAGAAACGTTAGTCATACTGATCCCAGAGGTCATGGTGACAGATGATCAGCAAGTGTTCACCATTATAAAAAATAGTTATTTGTATTATTTATGAACCATTGTATGCCAAGAAATTAGCTGGGTACTATTTACATATATTATCTCACTTCTTATACTAATGTATAAGTATGACTTATACTTTGCATTCAGGGGGACTGGGTTCATCCCTGAGATATGCAGGAGCAACTCTGGAACACTGCTGTGGGGATAGCTCCTGAGAAATGCCAAGGAAGTCCCCAAAATAAAAATTAAGAGAGAGAATCACAAGTGAAGAACTTGACCAAGTTACTAAACTGGAAAGTCCCTGAAGTTAAAATCTGGGCATATTTACCCTGTTTTTGCTGTATTTTTCACCTTCCTGCTAATAAGTACTCAGTAAAAGGCAGAGCACAGAGAAGGAGACTGTTGCTAGAATATAATTAAAGATGTGTCTAATTTTAGATAAGATTACTGTGGTAAGACTTTTTGTTGTAATTTTGTTTCCTTTTAAAATTAGAATTTAAGTAAGAAATAGAACCATTATTCCAGAATAAATCCACTAAAAGCAATATTTCTGTCACTATCACTATCTTCTGACCTTGGAAGTGCTTCCAGTTATATTTACCAACTTATATGTAGTTGTTAAGTAACTCTTTATATCCAAATATCTATTATGATGTTAGAATCTGTGTTTGTGCTCTGAAAGTATTGCTTAAATACTGTTTTGTTTTGTTTTTAGTTCTTAGTTCTGAACGCTATGCTTTTGCTCTTAATCACGCTTTTACTTTGCTTGTATTTTTTTTTGATACTGAAAAAGAGAATTCACTGAAGATGACAACTCATTCTTTGTAACTCAGTGACTTGGGCTCCACATGTGGTTTCTTTCCTGTCTTTAATTAAACTTATTTTTTTTCACTGTTGTAGCTGGGAGCATTGTGTTGACACAACTCACTCTTGTACAAAACAGATTAAAATGTCAGTGTTCTAATGTTTTCATCTGTGGGAAAAAGAAAATATTTGGAATATTTTATATATAACTTTTAAGAGACTCCTCTGTGGAGAGGAGTAAGTAATCCTATAAGTAATCCTTATAGAATGAAAAATCATTTGATGTTTAAAGTGGCAGCACTCTAGATTAAACAAAAAATGGAGGGTATAAAACTTTCTAAAACTCTTCTAGGGATTTGGAACCCATATTTCTATTTCCTTCTTAATTTTCATTTGATTATATCTTTCAGTCCTCTAGTATTCTCCTTAATCCTTCTAGGTACAGTACTTGCAGAATATTGAGTTTCCACACAGGGCAGTCATTACAGTGACCACATGTAAGGAAGAGGACTACTAGTCAAGGGAAATGGGGTTGGTAGATTGAGCCTTTAACATTCAAATATAAGTCTGAATGTATTTCTACAACATAGTCATTAATATTTGCTAGATATTTATTGGTAAATTGATCAGTAATTCATCATATCACAGCTTAAGATCCTTTTTTGCTTGTCAAGAACTCACAGTGTATAAGTTACATTATACACTAGTGCTGCATGCCATATAAATTTTAAATGACATAGCAAAGAAATAGGCTTATTGTAAATTGATAAGTGCTTTTTAATAAAAGGAGCTAATATTATGGAACATTTACCATGAATCTGAAATATTTGTGTTTACTAATGTATCAGATGCCAAATCCTCTCAGCTGCATGAGTAGGTAATATTATCTTTGTTTTTCAGATGGGAAACAGGGCTGTTAAGTGCAAATTAATTTTCTAATACAGGAAACAGAGAACCTGTATTTGTAATTTGGGAATCTAGATCTATAACCTATTATTTTAGAGAGCTTCTGAAAGTTGATTAACTTTAGGAGCTTTTACTCTAGTGGTATTGTTAACCAACATAATATTAAATAAATGAGGAAAATAAATATTTAAATACTAAGGAGAATTTCTTTGAATGTTCATATGGTAAGTAATGGCCAGTCAAATTTGCTAGTCTTCTTTGGATCTATTTTAATGGACAGTTTATAAATTGTTCTTGTTTGCCCTTATAAAGGCAAATATAGCTTTCCAGAAAAGCATTTATCAAAATTCTAAGTGCCCATACCATACCTCTGGTTTTAAAAGTCAGCCTTCTACCAGAACATCTGCCTTCTAGACCTTATTTAGAAATTTTCCTGATTTAATTTGTCCCCTGGGTTAACAGCTGTGGAATTTATATTTCTTTGGCATTGCCTCCTCCTATATGAATTACAGATATTCTCTGATGACCTTTTAGGCTGCTTTTGACAAAAAAAGAAAAAAATTAAAAAGATCATCTTTATAAAAGGTTCTATCCTAGGTTCTAAATAGTGAAAAATCCATTTACCAACTTTCCCCCCCCCTATATTTGTCTCTTCAGTTTGAATCTGCTCCCTGAAGCTTTGCTACTGTGGGATCAGTTTGTTGGTAAGGGTTATTCAAACATGAGCAGAATTTGTGTTCTCTTTGGATTAAAATACTAAGGCCAACAATAACAATTTTGTGTGGGAACTGGTACTCAATGCCCAAGTCAGACTATTCTTGATGGTCTGTAATTAATCCAGATTAAAAACATGCATTTTAGGAGAGAGGAGAAACTTTTTCCCAGGTCTTTGTTTTAATTTTCAGCCTTTTTTGGATGACTTGTAAAAACCTGGTTTTTTGGTGGTGTTTTTTTTTTTTTGTTCTGTTTTTTTAATGAATCACCATGAACAGATACAAAGCTTTCAGGTTTGAGTCTCAGTCATACAATGATCAAACACCCATCCTTTCACCAGTGCACATGTTCCACCACCAAGAACCCCAATATGCCCCCCATCCCCCTCCCCTGCCCGTGTGGCAGATGATTTTCACTTTACTCTCTTTACTTTGATTTCATTCAATTTTCAATGGAAAACCCACTATTATTATTTGGAATTTTCCCCCCAACAATCAGACCTGCCGAAAAGGCATCATTAGATAATTTGTTTTCTATTGCTGATAATGAAGAGCATCTGATGTTTTGGAATTCTGGTATTTTAGTAATTAAGTCCAGAGGTATTTCTGCCAGCAGCCGGTGCGTTCCGAGATTGGTTTGTGTGCCTCTGGGATCATGGCCATTCAGGAGCAGAGGATCTGTTCATGGGTGGCCACTCAGGGTCTTGTCTGGGCAGGGAGCAGGGCTGGTTCCGACCCCCCATCTCGAGATTTCCCACACACGCTCCATCACTGCAAACTCCTACCTCTCTTTCCAATTGGTTCTGAAAGGTGGCAGTCATTATGCTGCCACAAAGGGGAAAAAGCTGAGGGACAAAAACCCTTCCCTTCCTGGGGCGGCACGGGGCTGTAGCTTAGTTCACAGTCCAGGAGCATTTCTGCTAGCAGCCCTATGTTCTGAGATTGGTTTGTATGCCTCTGAGATCATGGCCATTCAGGATTGAAGGAGCCATTCATGGGCAGCCACTTGGGGTCTTGTCTAGGTGGAGAGCAGGGTAAAAACCTGTTTTAAAGTAGATATTTTAGAAGTACATTTTGCCTGTTGGTTTGAGTTTGGGGGATAGGATATTTGAAATGAAACTTGCAACAGAGTTCTTTTAAAAAAATTATATTAAGCGATAGCACAGCAGGTAGGACGTTTGCCTTGCACGTGACCAACATGGGTTCCATTTTTTCCTCCCTCTTGGAGAGCCCTTCAAGCTACCAAGAATATTTCACCCACATGGCAGAGCCTGGCAAGCTCCCTGTGGTGTATTTGATATGCCAAAACAGTAACAACAAGTCTCACAATGGAGACGTTACTGATGCCTGCTCCAGCAAATCGATGAGCAATGGGACGACAGTGCTACAGTGTTATTAAGGTGAACAGTTAAGTGAACTTATTTGAAATGTGTAGCTTAAAGAATTGTTGCACATATATTTCTCCATTTCATTTTTTTTCTTAACTCTAGATTTTTTTACCTGATGGGGAAAATTACATAATCTTGACGTTAACTCTACCTAGATAAGATTTTTTAAATTTCAACCTCATTTGGACTCCCAGTATTATTGTGTGTCAATTTGAAGTTTTTCTAAATCAGCTGTCTTCTATTCTTTCACCCACTACTTGAAATCTTTGCTACTGTCTTCATATATTTCTGTTTCCAGATTATCTTTCAGCAAGTGAGCTTTGCCAAGCAAGTAGAGGAAATCAAGAGAAAACTCCCTTATCTCCTTCAAGCCCCCTTATTGTTCCCCTTTGTTTAGAAACCATACCTTCTCTACCCTTCCTGCCTAGAGCTGCACTTTAATTCCCTCCTGTCTTCTCACTGATTGAGTTTAATATTTTTTTTCCGTTTTTCTTCTCCTCACTGTTATCATGTACTCATCACTTGTCCCTTCTCAACTGTAGAATGGCTTTTCCCCTTTCTTCACAGAAACTGCTTCTATAAAAATCACCAGGTGAATTTTGTGACTCCCAGTTGCTGTCTTTTTGCACTTAGTTGAAATTCATTTCTTAATGCCGTTTTCTTCAAGTTTTTCTTCTTCGTCTGTTCCTCCTAAAATTCCTTTTCTGAAATTTTATTATTTTTTAAATTTACTCCTATTACTTTGACCATCCCATGAAAAATTTGTAATTTTTCTAGGATAACACTTCATCTCACTTTCTGTTTTATGCATTGTTTTGCATACAATTTTATGCAAATTGTTCCATGCACATAATTTATTGCCTGTTATTTCTGTATTTGCTACTACTTTTATTCTATTTTTAAATTACAGTTTAACATGGTTAAAATAGCGATAACGTTTAAAAAATATTTATTTTGGTTTGAGGGTCACACTCAGCTCTTCTTATGCCTTTTCTCATGGCTCTCTGCTCTGGATCACTTGCAGTTGTTCTTGGGGGAGCATATAGGATGCCAAAGATCAAACCCCAGGTCAGCCACATGCAAGGCAAGAACCCTACCTACTGTAATAACAGTCTAGCCCAATGATCTTTTTGAAAAAAAAAAAATTGTTTTCTTCACACTTGACAGTGCTTAGGAATCACACCTAGCTCAGTGCTTAGGGATCACTCACTGGAAGTGTTCAGGGGACCATATGTGGTGCTGAGGATTGAAACAAGGTCACCTGTGTGCAAAGTCTTAACTCCTATACTTTCTGGCCCTGTAGTTTTGATGTACAAATTTACTGTACCCCACCAAACTGCACGATACCTCCCACCATTGTCTTTCTTACTTCTAGCCTGCTTTGGTAATCTTAGTTTTGTAATCAAAGGCAAAAAATTTATTTTATGGCATATCTTATTCCCCTATTTTGTTTTTTTTCTATATATCACAGATACTGAATTCAACCAGCATTTGTCCAGTGATTTCTTTTGCTTAACAGAATACTGTCCTGTTTCACCCAACTTGGAGTAAACAGTAAAATTTCATCTTCTAGCTACATAATATTCCATATATATACATATATATACTTAGCACTACTGTAAATATAGATGTGCGTATATTTTTTAGAATTGTTATTCTTGTGGAAATTTTAAATGGTGATGTAGATGCCAAGAAGTGTATTTTCTGGGGAATATGAATAAATCTCTTTACTTTTTTCCATAGAGGTTGAACCAGACAACATCACCAACAACAGTGAATGATCATTCCTTTTTCATTACATCCCTGCCAGCACAGAAGTTTTCACTCTTTTTGACATATACTATTCTCACTGGTGTTAGATGATTTCCTTAAAAGAGAGTGTGATGATTGTTGTATATCAACCTGGACCATTAAGCTCTTGTATAAAAGATTTAGTAACATGTGTACAGGTTAAGCCTTGAGGTTGCCATCTACTTTACATCTCATCCACTGTGGTTGCTATTCCTGGTATGTCAGTGATGAAGAGTATGAGATGTTACTCCAGGAATTCTAAAATTTTGATGAGGTGATGCAACTGGGGTTGAATTATTGACTGGATTGGATGGTGACTTTGGACTCTGAAAATATCTCTGCAGCTTGCTGATCTCAATGAGTCTCTGGATCATGGCCAGTTAATGAGCTTATTTGGTGAGCACCAGAGGCAGTTCATGAGTGTGACTGCTAGGTTCCTGGGAGAACAAGGGAATAGGGAGAGAACACCCATCTGCGACTCTATGGAAAGCCTGGAGATTTCAGTCACAAAACTCACATACCTGAGTTCTTCAACAGATGCGTTTATGCAAGAGGTTTGCCCCAGCCTGTGGGGACCTGCCCTGATCATGGCGGTATTTGGAGGTTTTTGAGCTGCCAGGGCTCTACTGGGTTGAGGTGGCTCCCCCCACCCCCCACCCCTGGAGTACCCTGGATCTGAAATTCAGCCTACCGTGGGATCTGGAGACATCTCTTGCAGTTCCAGAGAAACACCACCACTCCACTCGTCCTGGCCCCCTGTGTCTGTGCTGCTGCCGTCTTGGCTCCTTCCTCCTTTATTGAGATTCTTGAAGTTGTTTTATATATATATACATATACATATATATATATATATATATATGCCTGCTAGCTATTATATATCTCCTCTTCTTATTTTTAATGTAGTTTTTGTTTTTTGTTGTTGTTAGGATTTGTGAGCATTTTTTTGTATCTTGGATATTATTACTTTATCTGATGCATGTTATGTGAATATTTTCTTTTTTTTAAATTTTTAAAAATTTTTTATTGAATCACCATGTGGAAAGTTACAAAGTTCTCAGGTTTATGTCTCAGTTATACAATACTCAAATACCCATCCCTTCACCCGTGCCCGTATTCCACCACCAAAGACCCCAGTATACCTCCCCCCCGCCCCCCGCCCCCATCCCTGCCTGCTTAGTTGATTAATTTCACTTCATTTTCACTTTACCTTGATTACATTCCATATTTCAACACAACATTCAGTATTGTTGGAGTTTTCCCCTAAGAAAGACAGCCCTACTGCCAATGCAGCATTTGATAATTAGTTTTCCATTGCTGAGACTGGAGAGAGATGAAGTCCCGTTGTTTCAAGTACATAGAATTTTAACCCCCCTCCTTCCCGCGCCACCAAGTTCATGCCTGCTTAATGAATAGTCCTCTTATTATGGCTGACACCACGCCACCCGATGAGAAAAAAGGATATTTCCAGTCTTCGGCCGGTGTGGGGCTATGGCTTAGTTCAGTCTAGAGACATGGTTGCAAGTAGTTTCTGGAACCGGAAGTAGTCTAGTTAGGCTCCAGATTCTGGTTGATCAGCAGCATCGCGGCCACAGAAAAGTGTGGCCACCTGGGTCGAGTCTCGGCGGAGCATGCACTGGTATCGGCCCAAGACTTCCCAAGCGTCCCGCTGTTCCAAGTATATAGTTTTTTTTTTCCCCCTCCCATTCCCACGCCTCTAAGTTCGTGCCTGCTTAATAGACTTCATAATGTGGTGGACACCACACCGTGTTTCTCCCAGAAAAGGGAAAAGAACCGAGAAAGAAGGATATTTCCTCACGTCGGCCGGCGTGGGGCTTTGGCTTAGTTCATAGTCTAAAGAAATAGCTGCTACTTTGATTACCTTCAATATTTCAACAAAAAACTCAGTACTATTGTTTGGAGTTTCCCCCCACAGTAAGACCTGTTAAAAAGGAACCTTTTCACGTTGCTGACAATCAAGAGATATTAGGTCGCACGGCTGCTATCGCGATTTTGGATTTCTATATGAAGTCCAGGGAAAATTCTTTTGGTAATTGCATCACTGCAATCTTTTACATCCCTTCTGTGGTGCTCACATGATGGAGGAGCCTGGAGAGAAGAACCGTGCCCCGCTGGAGGCGCATGGGCCAGTAGCTCTGATCACACAGTTTGGAGGCATTTTGGGGGCGCTGCTCGTGTCCAAAATAGTTCGGTTCCCTCCGGGGTCGAGCTCATGCGGCGGCAGAAAGGAGCGTACCCACAGGGCGCTGTGCTTAAATATCGGCACAGGGCGGATCCGGAAGTCCTGCCCCCTCGGCTTTCCCGGGCTTTCCTCGGGTCCCTGCATACTCTAAAAACCGGCAGTTGCCTCGCTGCATTCAATAAGAAAGAGTTGAGAGAGAAAAGATCATACCCCGCTGGAGGCGCTTGGGCCAGTAGCTCTGATCACACAGTTTGGAGGCATTTTGGGGGTGCTGCTCGTGTCCAAAGTAGTTCAGTTGCCTCCAGGGTCAAGCTCATGCAGCGGCAGAAAGGCTGTTTGAATATTTTCTACCATCAGTAAGGTGCCTTTTTATTTCAACCTGAGTTTCTTTTGACTGGCAAAAGCTTTTAGTTTAGTTTCATTTGTTTAATTTTGTATTTGTTTTCTTTACCAGTGGAGTTGAGCCATTGAAGACATCATAATAGATGTTTGTTTTCTGGAGAATTCTTCGTGTTTTCCTCGTTGTAATTTATGGATTCTTGTCTAATCTTCAGTTCTTTAATTCACTTTGAGTTGACTTTTGTATATTGTTTGAGATTCAAATCTAGTTTCTTTTTTGCATGTGGCTATCAAGTTTTTCTCAGGAACATTTGTTGAAGACGTGTTCCTTGCTCATGCACCCAGGTCCTTTGTTAGAGATTAACTGTCTATATATCTGAGGATTTACCTCTTTATATCAATTCTGATTCATTGGCCTGAAGTTGCCATATGTTTTTATTTCTATAACTTTATATAATTTATTTTTTAAAAATTTTGGTTTAAACCCCAGCAGTGCTCAGGGCTTACGTTTGGCTCATTGCTCAGTGATTGCTCCAGGATTTGGGGGGTCAAATTGGGTGCCAGACATTGAACCTGGGTCAATTACATGGAAGGCAACAACCTCTATTTTCTCTCTGATCCCTAGAAATGAAATTCCTCCTATCTTCTTTTTTCTCAGAATAACTTTGACTATTTGGTGAGCTCTTTCTCTTACAGTCTGTTGTTTGCATATAGCGATGCAACTGATCTTTTGTATATTGATTTTTTTTAATCTGCTACTTTGGGGTATTGGTTTATTGTTTCTAAAAGTTTTTTAGTGAAGTGTTTGGGGTCTTCTATATGCATTGTTATCTGTCAATACTGATAGTTTACTCCAACCCCATCAAAAAATGGGGAGAAGAAATGAACAGAATTTTCCTCAAAAATGAAATGCAAATGGCCAAAAGGCACATGAAAAATTGCTTCACATTGCTAGTCATCAGGGAGATGCAAATCAAAACAACAATGAGATATCATCTCATACACAGAGACTGGCACACATTCAAAAGAACAAAAGCAACCAGTGCTGGCATGGATGTTGGAAAAAAAGGACGCTCTTTCACTGTTGGTGGGAATGCCAACTGGTCCAGCCTTTCTGGAAAACAATATGAACAGTCCTTCAAAAAACTAGAGACTGAGCTTCCATATAACCCCACAATACCACTTCTGGGAATATATATATAGCTGGAATCTTGCTTCATGAGTAGAGGGAAGAAGGCAGATTGAATAGAGAAGGGATCACTAAGGAAATGATGGCTAGAGGAATCAGTCTGGATGGGAGATGCGTGCTGAAAGTAGATAATGGACCAAACATGATGACCTCTCAGTGTCTGTGTTGCAAGCCATAATGCCCAAAAGGATAGAGAGAGTATAGGGAATATTGTCTACCGTGGAGGCAGGGGAAGGGGGAAAAGGAGGGGTATACCAGGGATATTGGTGGTGGGGTATGTGCACTGGTGGAGGGATGGGTGTTTGATCATTGTGTGATTGTAACCCAAACATGAAAGCTTGTAACTATTTCACAATGATTCAATAAAATTTTTTAAAAAAGAAAAGTAAACACAATTTATAAAACAGTATTAGAATTGTATTGTTTATATACTTGTGTTCTGTGCATTATGTATTGCAAAAGAAGAATTCAAGTAGATATTATAAAATCCACAAAAAATACTGATAGTTAACTCCTTTTCCAATTAGAATATCATTGACTTCTGTTTCTTCCTGATTGCTACAGCAGGAACTTTTTTTTTTTTTTTTTTTTGCTTTTTGGGTCACATCTGGCGATGCACAGGGGTTACTCCTGGCTCTGCAGTCAGAAATCACCCCTGGCGGTGCTCAGGGGACCATATGGGATGCTGGGAATCGAACCCGGGTCAGCCAAGGCAAACGTTTGCAAGGCAACCGCCCTACCCGCTGTGCTATTGCTCCAGCCCCTACAGCAGGAACTTCTTAAAATTCACTGGAAAATAGTGGAAATGTAGACATCCTTGTGCTTGATTTCATAATAAAGGATTTCAGGGTTGTTGTGGGTTTTTTTTTTTTTGCCATTGTTAGTTGTGGATTTGTTGCATATAGCCATTACCATCTTGAAGTATGTTCATACTGTCCCTATTATATTTTATTTTAAATTAGTTTTGGTTTTTAAGCCGGGGCAGTGCTGAGTACTCCTGGCTCTGTACTCAGAGACCACTCTTTGAGGAGCTCAGAAGACCATATAATATGCCAGGAACCGAACCTGGGTCTGCTGTGTGCAAGGCAAGTACCCTACCCGATATATTATTCCTACAGTCCTGCTATCTCTATTTTATTGAGAATTTTGACAATTAAAAGATTATTAAAAGATGTTGAATGTTGTCAAAATCTTTTCTGCATTTGTTGAAATGATCAGAGGGTTTTTAATTTTTAATTTTTCTTTTGCTGATATTGTGTATTATACTTATTGACATATATTGAACCATTTTTACATCTCTCGAATGAATGGCACTTGATATATTGTATTCATTTTGCCAAGATTTTGTTGAATTTCTTTTTATCTCTGTTCATAAAGGATATTGACCTATAGCTTTCATTTCTACTAATGTTTCTGTCATTTTGTATTTGGTTACTTTTGGCTTCATAGGAGTTATTAAGAGAGTTTTTGATGATTTTTAGTTATGTTTGTTTTGCCTCTTAAGTCTTCAGGAATGACTTGTATTCTTCTAAGATGAGATAGGAAAACTGGTAATGTTAAGTCTATTTTCAAATTCTGATATTAAAAAGAGATAAATTTTTGAGAAAGTTTTCCCAATTCTTTCTGAAAGAACTTTTAAAAAATATAATTATTAGTTGAAGAATATATTGTACCCAAAAATATTTGTAGGTAGTTTGTAAACATTTGTCAAAATTTAACCAGTCATTGGAAAATTATCAGTGGAAACATTTCTTTGCATTTCAAGGAGACAATTTTATATTTTAGCTAAGTTGACATCCTATTTATAATTATTAGTCTGTGTCAGAGCTTCTGGAACTAGAGTTAGATTTTGAATAATGTAAATCTCTTATAAAAGCAGTAGGTTTAGTAATAATTATGTGTTAATATAGATGTGCTTATCATTGTAGTGGCTACCACTTAACAGAAAGGAAGATAAGTATGAATAAGATTAAAAGCATGAGAAAAACAAAAATAGTGGTAGAATCTTTCTTTTGTAGTATCCAGTGAAAATACTCAAAATAATTAGGGCCATTATAGATTTCATAAATTAATCCACCCAAGTAAATAAGCTAATCAGTAAGCTTCTACTTTGATTTATTGATTAGCCGGTTCATCCCACAGCAACATAAAGCAGCATGCTATTGATTCCCTAGAATACATGGGTAATACTGAAAGGAGGGTCAAGAAATATTTGTTGAGCAAACCAGCCATATATAAGATGCCAGTTTAGCTACTTTGTGTGACTTCTTTTGTTTTTCAAATGAATTTTAAATTTTGTAATAAATGTAGATTAATAAAACAACAGAACCTCTCTATATGCCCCTTGCTCTATTCTGTTTTCCTCTTTTTGTATCATCTTACATTACTCTTTTTTTCATCCTCAGGAACAACCCTTGAAAGAAGCTATTATTATTTTTCCATATTGTAATCATTGGGGATAGGTGTGCCCAGGGAGATCAGAAGTGGTGAAAGGAGTCAGTCTCAATTTCTACTCAGGTTCAGGCTCCTTAGATCATTGAAAAGAATTTCTAGAGAAAATAACTAGTGAAGTAAAGAAATGTTATTGAAAGGATGAGAAAAGAATGCTAGGGAGACAAAAGGAGAGAGAGAGAACAAACTGGAATGCCCTGCCACAAAGGAGGGTGGGTTGGGGGGATGGGATTGGGGGGTGGGAGGGATACTGGGTTCATTGGTGGTGGAGAATGGACACTGGTGGAGGGATGGGCTCTCGAACATTGCATGAGGGAAAAACAAGCACGAAAATGTGTGAATCTGTAACTGTACCCTCACTGTGACTCACTAATTAAAAAACAAATAAATTTTTTTAAAAAAGAATGCTAGGGAGAGAGCTCAGTGGACTGGAGCACATTCTTCATGCGTAAGAGGCCCGGGTTCAATCCTGACTCTGAATGATCCTCTGAACACCTCCAGGAGCAATCCCTGAGTGCTGATATGCAAAGACTTTATTTTTAACAAAATAAAGGTGTGGGGGAGCAGTTTTAAAGAAATTCAGACATGCTCAAAAGAGCGTCTCAGAGAGAAAAAGAACCTCATGAAAAAAAAATGGATTACACACTTCAAGTCGGGATGCCAGTGATTGCAGAGTGGAAAGCACAACTTGCTTTGCAGTTTTTACAGGGTTTTTACAAATTGCCCTGGCTTGGGGGTTTTCTGTGTAGATGAGCGTTCCCTGCTGGCGCTTTGTCATGGAGAAGGGATTTTTGAGTCATAGTGATTATCTGTACTTAGTGTCTTAATCAGGCCTTGTTTCGCCTGATTTTTCCCTTGGGGGTTCCAGTCTTTGCATATGGGCTGGGTTCTGGGTCATCTTATGTTGAAGTCTCAACTCCAGTTGGAGCCTCAACTGATCTTAATTCTGAGCTGAGTTCTTTGGGTCTAGAACCTGAACTGGAACAGTGCAAGATAAGTCCTTTTCAGACAACATTTTGGGTTTTTAAATGATTTTTAAAAATTTTTGCTTTTAAATTTTTGGTCCACACCATGTAGTACTCATAGCTTACCTGACTCCAGGCTATGCTCCAGGTACCATGTGGGGTGCCAGGGATTGAACCCGAGGTGGCCATGTGCAAGGCAAGCACCCTACCCACTATACTGTCTCTCTCGTCCCTTGCATCTTATTTTTACCCTTTCCAAAACTCATTTTCAGAGGCCTTCTTTCTGACTACCTACCTGCTTCGATAAGAAGAAACATTTATTATTGAGAGGAATAAGCTATCTATTCAACAAATGTTTGATTGTATTCTTTGAAGCGGACATCACTTTAGGATGACAAATTTGTGTGACTAAGATAACAGTATCATGTAATAATAGTAACACATCATCCTATATGAAATTTGTTTTCTTTTTGTTCCTTTAAGAAATCATTATAGGAAAAATATCACTACTACATGTATCTCCTCAAAATGTAGAGATCTAGTTATGTCCAGATCTCTACATTTAGCCACCTTCATAAACTGTTCTATAATGTTAATTTTAGTCACTTTTATTTTGATCATCTGTATGTCCTGGTATATTTATTTGAATATATCATTGTCTTCTATTCTTTGTCTTTTAATCTAAACTATATTGACTCTACAGGTAGTATAATTTATGTGAAAATATAGGAGAACCCTGGGTTAGATTATCAGTGAGGGAATACAGTTTCTAACAGTAAGGGGGGGGTTCCAGGGCAATTTACCACACCCTTTTCTGAAATGCAACTATTCCTGAGGGAAGTCGCTGACCTTTGCATTCTTTATAGAGGTATGGGAGGAGAGTGAGGCAGAAGTACCTTAAATAATAGGTTAGCTACTGAGGAAACAAAACAATAATCAGAGCGCTTAGAATCTGGAGAAAGCATATGAAAGAACTGGAAGTAAGCGTCCTATAACCGGGATCCCTGCTGTTCTCTATTTTCAATGTGGCAAAGCAAACCAGGCCCCTATGGACTCTATACTAAAGAATGAATTATGTCCCTGAATAGTAATGTAGTAGTGTTAATGATTTTGTCAATGACCATGACCCTTGTTGTTCCTGTGTGTGTGATTAATTTATTAAATAATTTATTTGGCTTAAAAATAAAAATAATTTACTGATTTGAATTTGGTTGTGTGAGAAATAAACTACATATATTTCTGCAGTCATTCTAAATGATATAGCAAATAGGTACGTCATTAGTTTTTGATTTTATAAAACCATGGGTTTGTAGGTATATAAAATTAGTATACAAATAAGCCACTTATTGATAATCATAAAGAAGTTATTTTAAAACAAGATGTTAAGATTTTCCCATGACTTCCTTGAATTCAGTTTCACAGCACCGTCTAGGTCATGACCAACAATTAAATAACTAGACTCTAGACTAATCTCTTTAGTCCAAATCTCAGTTTTGTTTAGATTTTTTTGGTACTTTTTCATACTTCCTAGTCTAAAATGTTCCAAATAGATTATGTGCTTTTTTATGTTCTGTCTTTCCCACTTTGTATTTTATGATGTTAATTTTTTGATGTTCTTAGAATTGTTCCAGGAGCCAGAATAATAGAACAGCAAGTAGGGCATTTGCCTTGCATGTGGCCAATCCCCAGCACTCCATATGTTTCTCTGAGCCCTGCCAGGAGTGACTCCTGAGTGCAGAGCCAGGAGTAACCCCTGAGCACTGCTGGGTGTGACACAGAAACAAATGAATAAACGATTTATTGTTTCACTAATTTTGCAGAATCTGATTCCTGAGCTAATCAAGAATCTATTCACTCTGCTTTTAACTTTGTGATATGGACTACATTACATTGGAAACAACTCTCTCTGTCTAAAGGTGAAGATTACCTCATCTTCTTGGTGCTCCATAAAATACCCAGTCACAGATAATCGGAGACAATACAAGGTTGAAGATCTCTGCTCCACAGGCTGTGTTTTACTACACTATACTCCACTGTAGTGTATCCCACTAAGTAAAAAATGTAAAGATGGGCAATTATCCTCACTTCACAGGATGATTGTGTGAGAGAAATATATCTAAAAATATACACCTCCTGAGAATGTCTCTTACAGTTAGGATGTAGCTTAAATGACTAGAGCCAAGCTTTTCATTCAGGAACCCTGAGTTCATTCCCACTCACCTCATGCTTCCTGAGCAAAAGAGACTGAGTAGCAAGTGAGCACCATCGCACCATCAAGTATACACTGCCCCCCACCCCCACCACTGCCCAACCCCTTCCCCCACAGTAACTACCTCATAGTACTTTTTGCCACTGACAGGAAGTAGCTTTGAGCTAGTTACATGCAGCCCAAAATGAAGTGGAGAAATATCTGAAAATCTCCATTGTCATCTGGATCATTTTGGGACATTTATCTGTTTCTTCTTTTTCTTTTCCACTCAAACATGGCCCTTGTGCAAGTGGCAGAGTTTATATTTCTGTTAAACTCAATGTTTCTAAGAAATTTCCTGCCTTTTTTACAATGAAACAGTTTAAAATCCCTCCATGAGAGATGTAATATTTTCCCCATGTTGTTTTATGTGCTGAATACTGCTTGCTGTGTTTAGACTGCCAATTTCTGTCTAGTGGTTTTATCTTAGAAATCTCTAAAATAAATAATTCTGTTGCCATTTTTCTTAAGGTGCATATAAGCGCCTTTCAAATATTTGGATGAAAACAGAAGACTATTCCTTTCTTGCTCATCTGGGTAAAACTCATTTACTGTTTTTCCTTTTAAACTGTTAGCTCAAGTGACCTTACACAGGAGTCCCAGCTGTGCATTAGCATTGCTTGGGGATGTGTTTGTATCTTTTGTCTAAAAATACCCAGCCGGTAGGATTCATGATCCATGAAAGCTAATTGAAACAATTTCTCTTCAAGTTTTGGCAAGCGAAGCATGCATTATAAGCATTAATATCTATAAATTGAATTGTTAATGAATCTAGACACTAATAATGAATGCAATTTTGCAGGCTTAACTAGAAACACTAAAATTATCAGGATCTGGAGCAGAATTTTCAATCATTTTTGCTTATTAAATAGCAAAGCTATGCTTTTAATAAGCTAATCATTTTTATTTGACCCCATAGGAGTAGCTCAGTTGATTAGAAACAGGTTTCTAAGTGCAAAACAATGTTGTTTTTCCTTACTGCTTTAACCACCAAAGCTCTGAAATTTTAAGATGAATATCAGATTTCACATTCTGTCTTACTACATTTGTACATACCTTTAGTGCTTTCTGAAATACTCTATTTTCCATCATACTCTCATATATATACTGTGTATGGTTTTACATACATACACATATATAGTTTTAAAACAGTCAGGTCATAACTGTTTTAAACCAATGGTCTCATAACATTTGCAAACATTTAAGAAGACTGCATTATCAAGGTTATACAGTTTTGAGTTTTATGGGTTGCCATTCTGATCTCTCTTATTTTCTTAGACTTAGTAGCTCCTTTGATATATGTTTCCATTTGAACATTACATCCTAAAACTTTTGCATAGACTGGTTTTAAAAGCAGCAAAAATCAAGTAATGTTAAACAGCAGTGGAGAGTTTCTCTCTGGTACTTGAGTGACTTGAGATAGTAAGTCACACACTTAGGGCACACTATGCATTTCAGCAGATATATAGCAAATAGTTCCCAAGTGGCCTGAAAGAGTTAATGCACCTTTCTTTGTCCTCTGACTTCTCAGGAGTGACTTCAGCACTAAGTAGGGTAAAACATTACTAACAAGGAGGATGTGACATTTCTTATATAGTTTCATGAAGGTGATTGAATTTGGAACTTTAAGTAGCTGATTGCTTCTTTCCCTACAAATCTTACAGATATTTACAATGTTATAGGTTTGAACTATGGAAAAGTAGAAATTAAAATGTAGAATTTGAATCTGATAGTAAATATGGATTTTTGTTTTAAGATTTATGGATTGGCAAGAACACTAAAACATTCATCTGTAAGGATATATGCACACCTATACTCTTTGCAGCATTATTCACAGTAGCTGAGATCAGGAAACAACCCAAATGCCCAACAACAGAAGAGCTAATGATGAAATTTTGGTATATGTACACAATGGAATATTACTCAACTATGAGAAAAGATGAAATCTTGTAGTTTGCTGCAACTTGGATGGAACTGGAAGGTATTATGCTAAGTGATATAATTCAGAAAAGGATAAATATTGGATGATCTCATTCATATGTGGAATATAAAGCAACAGGGGCTAGAGAGAGATAGTATAGAGGTTTAGGTGCTTGCCTTGTGCATAGCTGATGCCAGTTTGATTTCCTACACAGCATATGATCCCTGAAGACTTCTAGGAGTGATACCTGAGAATAGAGCCAGGAGCACAGCTGGGTGTAGCCCAAAACAAACAAACAAACAAACAAAAAAGTAGAAACAAGGAATTAGACTATCTCTAGTGGAAGCCAACTCTGAGATATTGCCAACAGAACAATGAACTGAAGTTGCATACTGGGTGGTGGGATGGGGGAAAAGGGACCCTGGAGAGCAATAGACGTTTATTGACACTGGTGGTGGCAGTGGTGCAGTAAAATTGCAAGTATAAGATAATACTTTTGCAGTTGTTGTAAATTATGCTGCCTTACTAAAAATAAATGAGGTTTATGGGTTGGAACTTGTGTATAAAGGCAGAGGGAAGAGTTGTTAGGAGTCTTTGGTATTATTTTTCCTTAGCACTGTCTGTCTGCACTGTCTTCCCGTTGTTCATCGATTTGCTTGAGTGGGTACCAGTAACATCTCCATTGTGAGACTTATTCCTGTTTTTGGCATATCAAATATGCCACGGGTACCTTGCCAGGCTCTGCCGTGCAGGCGGGATATTCTTGGTAGCTTTCCAGGCTCTCCGAGAGGGACGGAGGAATCAAACCCAGGTCAGCCGTGTGCAAGGCAAATGCCCTACCTGCGGTGCTATCGCTCCAGTCCATTTTTCCTTAAAATCATAAAAAATTTCTTATCACAAGGCTGAGAATTATATTGTATTTAGAAGAATGAAATGTATAACAAATGTATATCACAGAGTTCCTCAAGAATGTGGTGTGCATTGCATGATAACATGAATTGTTCTTGGGATTTGTCAACCTGTGTATATGTGATAATTGTAGGCATGATACAGTCTATACAAGCTATTCACTTTGCTTAGTAATTCATTTACTTAGTCAAAGCTTATACCTCAGTTTTCTTATAAATAACTTCAGCAAAATGTCAATTTATTGTTATAGAGCATTTGGTACTGTTCTGCTTTATAATTCAGTCTACCTGTTTGTGACTAAATTAATCCAGGAAAATCTGCATAACTATCAAGACTATCAAAGATAACAAAAAGCAAAGCAAAGTGTGTCTATTTCATGTTATATCACCTTTGCTTTCCTCAGTTAACTACCAGTCTGAATTTTATTTTAATGAGTTCCTTGCTTTTTTTATATATTACTTTTCCAACTATATATAAAGTACTAAGTGATACCAACTTTAATTTTGCTTAATTTAGAACTTGATATGCACAGAACCATCATGTATATATTATGTTCTTGCTCCTTTGGGCAAAATTGTGTTTGTAAGTTTCAGTCATGTTGATACATATGGGTATAGTTTTATTTCCTTTCCATATATACACACACATATATATATTCATCCCACTATTAATGGAAAATTTGAATTTTATAAAAGGTTTGTGTTCCCCTTCAGGCATGTAGCCCTAAATGTTTGCAAATTTGGGTAATCATAAGCATTTTTAATAATAGGAAAATAGTATAGATAGTAAAAATTATTAAGAGGATGATTAGTAATCATTGCTCCATTCCTGAGGCAATATCTTAAAATTATTCCAATTCCTGAGGGCAATCAGCTGTAAACACCAGAAAACTCAAAAATTGAGCCAAATGGACAAAAAGTCAAAATGGCATCTTAAAACTATAGCTAGCAAATTTAAAGAGATTAGCAATTTCTAATTCCACTTTCCATCAATGAAGCGTTAACCCAGACACAACATGAAGTTGACAATGGCGCATCAGTGCTTCAAATTGTGAAGTTCCTAGTTCCATCCTGGAGAAAATAATATAAAAATCTCAAAGCTTTTTGCATCTTCAGCCCTTCTCTTCATCTGCCTCTGAAAATTTAGAACTCTGGGGGTTAGGAAAAGCTAAAACAGCCAGGCAAAAACTTGTAGTTTGGATTTCAATTTCAATCACAAATTCCCAGAGAGAAGCTTTCCCTTTGCAGTCTGTTGACTCAAATTGACCCAAGCAATTTGGGAGCACTGTTATGAGCACTCATGAGGCCCCCAGGCCCCTGGCCAGAGAGTACCAGTTGGTGTAGACTGGTGTAGACTGCACAGCAGCACCTTTCTTCTAGCCTTTTTGCTCTTTATTATCATACTAAAATACAAAACCTTTATTATGTTTCTTTGCCATTTTCTGTACATGAAATGTATATTCATTGTTTGTTCCTCAATTTCACATGCCTCTTGTATGACGATGTGTCCCCTAAATATACTACTTGAGCAAATGGTTATGCTACTCTATCTCTGCTTAACATAAAGCCAGACTTCCAACTTCATCTTTGAAGGTACTCTCCAGCCTGTGCTGGTGGACATCAATCTAGTGACTCAGACGCTGCCATTTGTGTAAATTAAACCATATTCGAGTGTGAGCCACAGGTGGTATGTGCCTGTGCCAGTGTGTTGTTGCATTGCCACTGAAGCCTTTCCTTAAAAAAAATAAAATTCGATTATTTTATCTTTTTTTTTGCCATTTAACAGTGCCAACACCATTTTTATTTATGTATTTGATATATACACATCTAGGTTTCTTGGACTGGAGCAATAGCACAGCGGGTAGAGCTTTTACCTTGCACGTTGCTGACCTGGGTTTGATTCCTCCATTCTTCTCAGAGAGCCCGGCAAGCTACTGAGAGTATCCCGCCAGCGCGGCAGAGCCTGGCAAGCTACCTGTGGCATATTCAATATGCCACGAACAGTAGCAACAAGTCTCACAATGGAGACATTCCTGATGCCTGCTCGAGCAAATCAAGGAACGACAGTGCTACAGTGCTACATCTAAGTTTCTTAAACTTTTTTTTAATTGAATCACCATGAGATGCAGTTACAAAAGTTGTTCGTGATTGAATTTCAGACATACAGTGTTCCAACACCTGTCCTTCCACCAATGTATATTTCCCACCACCAATGTCACCAGTTTCCCTCCTGCCACCCACACCCCAGCCTGCCTTGATGGCAGACACATCCCTCTCCCCCTCTCTCCATCTCTCCCCCTCTTTGTCCCTCTCTCCTCCTGTCTCCCTCTCTCTCCCCCTCCCTCTCTCCCCTTCCCTTTTTCTCCCTCCCTCCCTCTCTGTCTCTCTGTCTCTGTCTCTCTCTGTCTCTCTGTCTCTGTCTCTCTCTCTCTCCCTCTCCTCTCTCGCTCTCTTTCCTTTTGGGAACTGTGGTTTGTAATACAGGTTCTGAAAGGTTAAGGTATCTTTTCCTCCTTTCAGTACTCAGTTCTTGTCCAGAATAATCTATCATTGTCATAGTTGTCCCTTTTCTGTCTTAAATGTTTTCCATTTGCAACACCTTTAGCTAAAATAAAATTTTTAGTCAACTTTTATTTATTTTTAGAAAAACATTGTTTAAATTTTTATTTTAGGCACTTTGGTTTATAATACTGTTAATGATAGGGTTTCACGCGTAACACAATTCCTGTCCACACTCTCCCACAGTGTCCATTTTCCTCTACCATTGTCCTAGTGTATCCCCTTCTTATTCCAACCCCTGAATCCTTCCCCTGTGGTTAGTCCTACTGAAGACCAGTTCTCAGTTTCTGTTGGGTATTTGCTATACCCCTGTTATGTCTCTTTACACCCCACATATGAGAGATATTCTGTGTCACTCTTCTTTTTCTTTTTATTTTTTTGCTTTCTTGGATCACCCAGGGATGTTCAGGGGTTACTCCTGGCTCTGCATTCAGGAATTACTCCTGGCGATGCATAGAGGACCATATGGGATGCCTTGGATTGAACTCCCATCAGCCACATGCAAGGCAAACACCCTTCTGCTATACTATTGCTTTGACCTTGTCACTCTCCTTTTGACTAAGTTCATTCATCATTATAGTTTACAGATTCATCCATGTAACAGTAAAAGCATAATTTCATCTTTTTTTAGATAGCTGAGTAGTATTCTGTTGTGTATATGTGCCATAATCGCTTTGCCCATTCACATACCTTTTGACCATCTGTATATCTTCCCTGAGGAAATTTCTGTTCATCCCCCAACCCCTTGTTTTTGATGGGGTTGGTTGGCTTTTATTGTAAAGTTTTACCATTGCTTTGTATATCTTGGATATTTACCCTTTATTTTATGAATGATGGGCCAATATCATCTTCCAGTCTGTGGGGTGTCTTTATTCTCATCCTTATTTCTTTAGCAGTACAAAGCTTTTTAGTTTGATTCAGTCCCATTTGTTTATCTTTGTTTCTGTTTGCTTGGCTAATGGGCTTGAGTTAATTGAATTTACCTATGCTTCAATGTCGTAGAGTAGTCTACCTTTGTTTTTCCCCAATATAATTTATGGATCAAGGCATTTATGATATCAAGGTATTTAATCCATTCTTCATCTATTTTTAATCCATTCAATCCATTGAATTTTCCGTATGGTGTTAGGGTCTGCATTCATGCTTTTTAAAATAACTGATCAGTTACTCTAACACCATTTGTTGAAAAATCAACAGTTAGACCAGTGAGAACCTTCCCTAAATATTTTGAATTTTACTTTATTTTTTTTCTTTTTGGGTTACACTCGGTGATGCTTAGGGGTTATTCCTGGCTCTGCACTCAGGAATTACTCCTGGCAGTGCTCGGGGGACCATATGGGATCCTGGGAATGGAATTCAGGTCAGCCACGTGCAAGGCAAATGCCCTACCCACTGTGCTATCACTCCAGCCCCAAGATTTTGAATTTTAAACTGGAAAGACAGACTGTGAAATATTCAGTTTCCTATCTCTAAGCAGCCATTTTGTTTTAAGGTGGGGAAAAATTAATTGCAGTGATAGAGGATTAAGCCAGTCCGTCAGGAAAGATAGGATATCAGAAGGAACTTGTCAACATCTCAAACTGTGTCTTTCTATTTCATGTCCTACAATCCTTTTGCAGGGGGATGGGCACAACCCAGCTGTGCTCAGCACTTACTCTTGGGCCCTTCTCAGGGATCACTCCTGGTGGTACTCAGGGGATTATATGGGATGAGCCCAAGTCAGTTGCATCCAAGGCAAGCACGTTATCCTCTGCACTCTGGCCGGCCTCATCTAACAATTCTTTCTTGCCCTGAGTAAGTCTATTCTAGTAAATTGTTCATCTTACAAGCCAGGTTAAAATGGTTTTATTCATCTTAACCGGAAGATTTAACCAGAAGGTCTCAGCCTGCTCCTCGGACCCTGAGCACCCCAGTCATTCCCCGCCCCCACTGCTGCCTTAGTGGCAGGCACGCTGCCCCCAAGCACCACGGCTGTTCTCTCTTCCAGCACAGGTGTGTGCTATTGCGGCAAAGGGGCATGGCCTAATCATCAGGGGGCGTGGCCTAGGCAAAGTGGGCATGGCCTATTTTTGGTTCGGCCTCAGTTATTTTCCAGCATCAAGCAATCTGTTGTTACATCTCAGCCTTCATTACCTATGTGCATGAGTAACATCCTAACTATCCAAAGAACAGTAAGATAATAAGCAAGTAGTCTATCCTAATTTCACCCAAATACCAATAAATACAAGTACCCGTGCAAAGCCCAATGTAGTAGAGCACATTCTCCGAAAACATCATCTTAGTCCTCACCAAAGGATTAGAGAAACATCTGAGAGGAAGGACATGTTCTAGAAGGGGATAATAAAAAGGTAACTACCATTGACCAATACCATCCAGATTCCTGTTTGACAACACGAAGGAACAGGGATAGTGAACTTGAAGGTCCCTCTTCCATACTACCACAACAACATGAAGAAACAGCGCAAATCCCCACCACAAGGAGAGGACGATGAAAGGAGTCCACAAGCCTCAATTAGGCATTTCCTACAAACTTGAGCTCCCCGATAAAGAATTCAGAGTTGAAGTGCTGAAGATGTTCAATGAACTCAATGTAAAGATTGAAACGGTATCCATTAAATTAAAGGAGGACCTGACAGAAACAATACAACAGACAGCTGAGAAAATATGGGAAGAAATGAGAGCAGGAAAAAAAAGCTACAAAAAGAAATGTCACAAAGGAAGGATTCGGTAGATGAAATAAAAACCTCAGTGGGTGCCCTCAACAATAGAATGACTGCAGCAGAAGACAGAATCAGTGAACTTGAAGATCAGCTGCAGGCAGCCTACAGGCAACAACAAACAATGGGAAGAGACCTCAAAATAGCTCTAGGACGAATCAGAGTCCTAGGGGATGATCTCAAGAGGAACAACATTAGAATCATTGGAGTACCAGAAGGACAGGGAACCAACCCCAATGAAAAAGCCACAGTCAAAGAAATTATTTTTTTCTTTTATTTTCTTTTTAATTTATTCTTTTATTGAGTCACCATGTGGAAAGTTACAAAGCTTTCAGGTTTAAGTCTCAGTTATACAATGCTTGAACACCCATCCCTTCACCAGTGCACATATTCCACCACCAAGAGTCACAGTATACCTCCCCCCACCCACCCCCACTTCCCCTGCCTGTGTAACTGATAAATTTCACTTTACTTTCACTTTACTTTGACTACATTCAATATTTCAACAAAAAACTCACTATTATTGTTTGGAGTTTCTCCCCCCTGCTGAAAAGGAAGCATTTGATAATTTGTTTTCCATACAGTCAGAAATAATTGCTGAAAAGTTCCCAGAGCTGGAGAATGCAGGCATCCAGATTCAAGGAGCCTGAAGGGTGCCAGCTAAAAGAGACCCTAACAGAAAAACTCCAAAACATATCATAGTTAGAATGATGAACGTCATGGATAGAGACACAGTACTGTAAGCAGCAAGGTCAAAGAAGGAAATCACATACAAAGGAGCACCACTTAGATTCACAGCAGACCTATCAGAGGAAACCCTCCAAGCCGAAGGCAGTGGTGGGATATAGTGAAAAAACTCAATGAAATGAACCCTTCACCAAGAATACTTTATCCGGCTAAACTCTCATTCAAACTCGAAGGAATGATACACTATTTTGTGGATAAACAACAGCTCAAGAACTTCATTGACTCAAAACCAAACCTAAAAGAAGGACTAAAGGGGCTATTGTAAGACAAGAAAAACCCCTAAAAGCACAGAAGATTTAACCAGAAGATTCCTCATTGATATAGACAAGTTGAGCAGAGCTAAGAATGGTAACATTTTTTATTTAAAGTTTTCTCCAAGCTTTCAATATTTCAGATTTTTGTTTCTTATTTCAGAATATGGTGCTTATGCTTTTACAGGAGATAACAAAATTGAAGGTGATAATATTAGGCTATATATAGGACATTTGGATTAAAAAGCCCTTAAAGCACAATAAAGTTTCTGTAATATGCATTGTATCATGTAACTGATTATTAATGAAGTCCCCAGAGAAAGAGTTTTACTATGGCAAAGTTTAGAAGCAAAAGCTTTCTTCTTTTGTGATCAGCACTTTGTATTTAATGCTTAAAAATATTCGGCAAACACAACAGAAGAATGGTCGTAGTTGTTATCTTTAATTGGACTTTAAAAATTAATATAGTGAAACTGTTCTGGTTGTTTCCTTTTGGCCATTGTCCAGGTAAAGAGAACCCAGAGTAATGTTCTCAGTTCTATCTAATTTAAGGAAGGGTAGTGGTGCTCAGAAAGAATTATTTGCTCAAAATTATATTGTGACTGGTTACATTTTGAAGGTTTGTGTATTTTTAAATATAGCCTCTTGTGGTAATATATAGCAGTCTAATATTCACTGTATCACTGTCATCCCGTTGCTCATTGATTTGCTCAAGCGGGCACCAGTAAGTAACGTCTCCATTGTGAGACTTCTTGTTACTGTTTTTGGCATATTGAATATGCTACATATTGAATATAGCTTGCCAGCTCTGCCCTGCAGTGGGATACTCTCAGTAGCTTACCAGGTTCTCCGAGAGGGATGGAGGAATCAAATCCGGGACGGAGGAATTGAACCCAGGTAGGCCACATGCAAGGCACATGCCCTACCCACTGTCCAGGACTGGAGCAATAGCACAGCAGTCTAATATTACAAAAGATATTTAATATTATATTATTCAAATAAATATAACAGATATATTTATATAAATAATACCCAATACATGTAATATAATATTAGTATAATATTACAAATAATATACTAATATAGTAAATATGTAAATGTACATATATAAAATATATAAAAACAAATATTACCAGATCTCATTTCTATTAATCATTTCAGTTTTTTTCCAAAAAAAGCTACAAGATACAGGAAAATTTATTAACCTGGTTTTCATCTGATCTTTTATACATAAACAACTATTCCTAGTAATCTACAAAGTGAAATCTCAAGTTTATTAATTATAAGCTTTTCTTTTATTTAACCAAAAGTACATTAAAATTAAAAAAAATTTTTTTTAGTTTTAGAATTAGTTTAGTGCCACCACAGATGAAAGTCTTCCTTTCTTCCTTCTTTCTTCTCTCTTTAGGAAGAAAATGAGTTTTTACTTCTGAGGTGGAATATTGCATAGCTTAAAAAAATGAAATATCGAAATTAGCTGCAACTTGGATGGAAGTGAAGGGCAATCACTTATTTCAATGTTAAGTGAAATAAGTCTGAAAGAGAGGGACAAATCTCAGGTGATCTCACTTGCCTGTGACATATAGAGGAAACAAGGGAATAAATAATAGTGAATGCTGCCACACCCGTGGCAGAGTATAAGGTATAAAGTATACCAGAGTATAAAGTGGTGGGAGGAAGAAAGATGCAGACTAGGATTAACATAAGACAGTGATGGAGGTTTTAGGCTTTAGTTGTGCTAAAACTGCAAAAACTTTTTGCATCAAAGCCAGAAAAGTTAACTCTATTACGCACATAATTCCAAACACATCCATTGCCAGTCTACCCACCTCCCTCCTGCAAGGACCCCAGCAGCCTTCATTTTCAAACCCCTCACCCCTACAAACTCAGTTTTGTGTATCAGTTCTCCCATTGTGTTGCCTTTGGTCTTTTGTTGCTACCTTGCTGTATATCTTTAAATCCCACATATGAGAGATCATTCTGTATCTGCCCCTTTCCTTCTGACTTCATTCAGCATGATATCCTCTAGTGCCATCCACAATGTAGCAAATTGCGTGATTTTGTTTTTAAGAGCTGCATAGTTTTCTATCTGTATAGATATACCAGTTCCTTTTTTTTCTTTTTACTGAATCACTGTGAGATACAGCTACCAAGCTTTCATGATTGAGTTTCAGTCATAAAATTATCAAACACCCATCCCTCCACCAGTGTATATTTTCTACCATCAATGACCCCAGTATCCCTCCCGCTACCTGGCCCTCGACCTCACCCCCTGCCTCTCTGGCAGACAGTTTCCTTCTTATTCTCTCTCTACTTTTGGGCATTATGGTTTGCAATAGCCTAGTTTTTAATAGCCTAGTTCTCCCTCTTGGAGAACCTGACAAGCTACCTAGAGTCTATTGCCCACTTGGGAGAGCCTGGCAAGCTCCCCGTAGAGTATTTATATCCAAAATACAGTAACAGATATATGCATACCTCTCGGAGAGCCTGGCAAGCTACCGAGAGTATCCCGCCCACATGGCAGAGCCTGGCAAGCTACCCGTGACGTATTTGATATGCCAAAAACAGTAACAATAGGTCTCATTCCCCTGATCCTGAAAGAGCCTTCAATCGTTGGGAAAGACAAGTAAGGAGAAGCTGTTAAAATCTCAGGGCTGAGTGTAATAGAAACATTACTGGTGCTCGCTCGAGGAAATCAACGAACAACGAGATGACAGTGATACAGTGATGATTTGCAATACAGATACTGAGGCGCCATCATGTTTGGTCCTTTATCTACTTTCAGCACACATCTGTTATTCTGAACAATCTCTCCATCCATCATTGACTTAGTGATCCCTTCTTTATCTCAGCTGCCTTCTCCTCCAGCCCATGACGCAGGCTTCATACCATGGAGCAATCTTCCTGCCCCTTGTCCCTACTGTCCCTGGAGAGTATCATGCTAAGTGAAATGAGTCAGAGAGGGACAGACATAGACTGTACACCAGTTTCTTGATCTGTTCATCTATAGTTGCACTTTTGTGTTGCTTCCATTATCTTGGCTCTTGTGCTAAGTGCAGCACTAAACATAGATGTACACATATCTTTAGAATTACTATTTGTCCAAAATCATAATTTGTTGCAGATGAATTACTGGATTCAAGAAGATAGCCTGAGAGGGTAGTCACACAGTGATATAATTTGTTGACATTCTTAACTCTGGTTATCTTGTGTCCTGATGAAATTATTCCTGAAATCTCATCTGATATGATACAATATCTGGAGGTATAGAACAAACCAGTGTATTATTTTCTACATGTATTTCATCATAGTTCACCCAGCCAAAAGCAGTATTGTTAAAGCATACCAACAGTCACCAACTACTAATTTTGTCCTCAGTGCTTATCATTGAACAAACCTCTAGAGAATCATCCTGAGCTCTTTTTTCTAGATTGTGTCCCATAGAATTAGGGAGATTCTTGGGGGGAGGGGTTGATTATTGTTGGTGGGGGCACACTGACAGTGCTCAGAGATTACTGCTGTCTCTGCGCTCAGGGATCACTGCTGGCGGGCCCTGGGGCACCATAAAGAATGCTGGGGATTGAACCTGGGTTGACTGTGCAAGACAAACACCCTACCTGCTATACTATCACGTTGGTCCCTAGGAAGATTCTTTTAAAGTAACTTATTGGGAGATTCTCTTCAAAAGAAAGTGAGGCAGGGGTGATGTTTGGGATGGAGGGCAATCAGTGCTCAAGGAATGGAGGGCAAGCAGTGATCAATCTGGAGATACTTGACCTTCTGTGCAGACCTGACAGTGCAATGACAGGACTCAGCATTGTTGGGGGCTGCCAGGGCCAATACTGACTGGAGTACAGCAGGTATGTGTTGCCTTGTTGCAGCCCATCCCTGGCACCACTATAGTTCCCTGAGCCTGCCAGTAGTGATCCCTGAGCTCAGAGCAGGATGAAGCCCTGAGCACCACCAAGGTGTGGCCTCAAAAAAAACAAACAAACAAAGACGACAGACTTGACAGAAAAACACATTAGATATCCTCTGCTGATGCAAGTAGAACATATAAAGGGTTGGGTTTTTCAGAAGAAAAAAAATTATTTGTAAACGAATACTATGGATTTAGCAACAGGAAATGTTGAATTCTAGAGTAGGACCTTTCAAACCATAATGTCCAAAAAAAGGTGGGGGGAAAAGGGAGATAGAGTGGGAGAGGGAGCGAGCCATTGAGGTAAGGGGGGTTAGGTCAGGAGGGAAACTGGGGACATTGGTGGTGGGAAATGTACACTGGTGAAGGACAGGTCTTGGAACGAAGCCCAATTATGAACAACATCGTAACTGTATCTCATAGTGATTTAATTAAAAGAATATTTTTAATGTAGGGCTTTTCTTCCAAGATTACTAAGGATATATTATGTATGAAATGAAATACTTAGGAAAAAAATGAATTGGTATAAAATGAAAACTGACAACCGAATGCGAATTGTTTTTATCCTTTTTTTTTTTTTTTTTTGCTTTTGGGTCACACCCAGCGATGCACAGGGGTTACTCCTGGCTCTGCACTCAGGAATTACCCCTGGCGGTGCTCAGGGGACCATATGGGATGCTGGGAATCGAACCCGGGTCGGCTGTGTGCAAGGCAAACGCCCTACCCGCTGTACTATCGAATGCGAATTTTTTAGTCAACTTTTTTTGGTTGTTTTGTTTTGAAACTACACTGGCAGTGCTAAGGGGTTACTCCTGGCTCTGCACTCAGGAATTACTCCTGGCAGTGCTCGGGGGCCCATATGGGATGCCAGGGATCAAACTAGGCTTGGCCCTACCTGTTCTTTCACTCTGGCCCCTAGAACCAATTTTTTTTGAGGTTAACAGATTTTATTTAGAAGTTTTCGAGGAGAGAAGGAAGGTACAAGAGAGAGAGAATAGTAAGAATAACACGCTCAAGAGAGAACGCGGGCTTCTCCAAGGGTGGAGAGAGATCTACACACATCCTAGCACTAGACATGAAAGTACACATCTCAAGAGGGGAGATGCGGGCGACACATGTGCTCGGGCACCGCATGTGCTCGGCCATGTGGGCGCAAGCAGCACATGAGCTCAGGCAGCATATGTGCCTAGAATCAATTTTTAATAAAGGTACATCTTAACTATAAGGACCTATGTAGCTGTATAGACAAAGAAAGATAATCCATTTTTTGTAAAATTTACAGAAGCAGTTGTCCCTACGGGAAAAAAGGTATATTCAATTGGAAAGTTGTATGAAGGTGTCTGCTAAGGTTGATGGTAATAAAGCCTGTATGGTTTACACGTGCTGTTTCTAATAACAGGTTTTCAGAAACATACCTTTATAAATCACATGTATTCCAACCTAAAATAAATTAAAAAAATATATTTTAAGGAGGCTAGAGAGATGATGCAGCAGCAAAAGTGCTTGCTTGCCTTGGACATAGCTAACACGGTTTCTATCCCTGCTACCACATATGATCCCCAGAACCCCACCAAGAGTGATCCTTGAGTTCTGAGCCAGGAGTAAGCCCTGAACACAGCTGGTTGGGGCCCCTAAATAAAAATTTAAAAACTTTTAAGCAACACATTGCTTTACAGGTTGAAGCTGGCATGTACCACTGGTGGCTCACACTCGGCTATGGCTTAATTAGTATAAATTCCAGTGACAGCATGAATGTGTTAAATAATACATTTTTTTAATGCAGTTAAAAATGTAAAGAAGAAACAAATTGGCTTCTGTTTGGTTCATGTGAATTATGTCATATTGGTATTGGTAAAACTTCCCATTCCAAACTTAGTCTTTACATATCCAATAAGCTAGAGCATTGTCATAATAAACTGGTACCTAAAATTTAAACAACTCATGCAGCATTTGGAATTTGAAAATTATTTTTGATAATTTTACATCATGAACATGAAAACATTATGGTAAGGCTTCCATGGAATTAGACCACATTTATGAAAATGTAGCAATTGAAAAGAGTAGAAAATTACCAGTAAAAGCATTGTTATCATGCAGAGGAACAATCATAAAGGTAATTTAGTGCTAATGTTCAAGCAAAGAAAACAGTGACCCTGAGCATGAATCTTTTGTTAGTCCTCTATCAACCACTTCTAACATAATAAAACAAATACTAAATGGCCAAAAAAAAAAGTATGTTCTTAAGACCGTAGAAAGACTACAAACATTAAACGGCATTAGAGATTAAAAAATAAACAAATCATTGTCGAAAACTTCATTAATCATTTATAAGATAGGACACACATCATGTTAATTAAATTTACAGATGATACTAAATTAGATAGTGTTGACAAAACCAATGAGAGCAGATAAAAGGGACCTAAAGTGGTTGGAAATATGGTCAGGAAATGAAATGTGATTCAACCTGGAAAACTCTAGCTATTATTCTGGGGGTGGAGGGGGGAGGAATCATCAGAAACATAGCTATTCAATTGGCAGGATATAGAGTACATGGAAACAGTAATACCATGAGACTTTGAGATGACAATGGATAGCAAGTTTTATATGATCTTGTCATGAAATAGAAATAAAAGTCTCAATGGCCAATTTTAGGTCTCTTAGACTAGAATTCTCATTGTTAAATAATAATTATCTTCCAGCCAAATATTGTGAAAATTCTACATGGTGATGGTCAAGGATTTCTCCTGGCTCCGTGCTCAAGAGTTACTGCTGGCAGTGCTCAGGAGACCATACAGGATGCTGGCTATCAAACCTGTGTATGCTGTGTGTATGGCAAACACCTTACCTGCTGTACTATCTCTCCAGCCCATATTTCATATTTCTAACATTTCACAGATGTATGAAGATGAAAACATTATGGAAGTCAAATCAATTTTTTTCAAGTTTTTCTTATTTGTCTGGATTATAGCCAGTTGTGCTCAGAGGGTAGTATCAATGCTGTTTTGCTATCTCTGTGGCCCCTACAAAAACACTTTAAACAATATCAAGTCATTTTAAGAGTAGTATATGTGGGGTGGGGCGGAGTGTTTATATTCCAGTAATTGGATAAAATTAAGTAACGAAATTTAAGACTGAATCCGGGAAATGTTTTCTGACAGTGAAATCTATTAGTCTCTTGAATGAATGCCTAAAGAGAGATGAGGGGAAGTTGCATTGCCTTACTATTGAACTAGATCAAGACTTGAGCAATGTATTTTTGAATAAATAAAAACTAACTTGATAATTTGCTTTGGTAGTGATGCACACAATAACACTGTCAGGTCTTATCCACTTGTCTTATATGGGCTCAGACTTTTGTGACACATTTGGTTCTATTATTAAGGAATTAATATTTTTTAACAATTGATTTCTAAAAAACCAAAGTCATGTTTTCCAGTTCATGAACTCCAACTTTCCAAATAATTTTTCCCTTCCAAATCATAGGACTGGGGCTGGAGCAATAGTATAGCAGATAGGGCGTTTGCCTTGCACGAGGCCGACCCAAATCGTAGGACTGCTAAGAAACAAACCACCCCTTTTTTTATGCCCATGATAGCCTTAAATATTCAAAGCCTTTTGGGTCAAATCAGACAAGCTAGCTGAACTGTGAAGTCTTACACCAGTGCATTGAAAACATTTTTACTGCAGTTTTGCAGCCACAACTATGCAGTGTATAAAAATTCACTCACCTCCATTCCTGGGGTAATTCATTGAGAGATTTTTCACCAAATGATATCCTGAAGGTATTATTTTCTTTTAGCAATGCAATATAAATAAGTTTGAAAAGTATAAAGTATGCCTTCATCTCAACACAGAAATATCTGTCAATTGTACTTGGAAATTATCTAGGTAAAAGTAACTCTATAACTTTGTTCTTTCCCAGCTGAGAAAAATTAATATGGAAGAATTTCATAAATGACAATTATTACCCAAGGTGTGATTGTTCTAAGGAAAAATGACAACTAATTATGTGTCAGGCTTTAATAGATAAATTATACATATGTGTTTATTGAGGTGACATTGGTTTACAAAATTGTGTATATTTTAGGGACACAATTTCACACCTCTTTTAAATGCATGCCGCCAAAGTACCAATACTCCTTAACCACAGTGTACTGGGCCCCTTTGCCCTTACAATCCTTTCCCAGTTTCCTCTTTGGTAACCTCTGTTCTGTGATCAGAAACTATAGATTTATTTTAACTGGGCATTGTTCCCTTATTTGTTTCTTTATATTCCATATCTGTGAGATGATTCAATATTTGCATTTCTCCTTTTGACTATTGTTTACCATATATTCTTCAATACTATTAGTTTTGCTAATGGAAATCTTTCACTTTTTCTTACATCCGAGTAATATTCCATTGTATATAGGTATCACTTTTAAGGTCAGAGAGATACAGTACAGAAACTAAGGCACTTAGCCACATGAGGTCCCCTGTGTATCACCAGGATCGAACCCTAATCCCCCCTGAGTATGACCCTAAAGCAAAAAAGATTACTGTCACATTTTCCTTATCCTTTAGCTGTCTTTGAGCTCATGGTTTGTTTCCATATCTTGATTGTTGTAAAGAGCACTACAATAAACATAGATGTGCATATATCTTTTTAGTGTTTTGTGTTCTTTAAATGCCTAGGGATGGAATTCTTGGGTCATATAGTAGCTTTATTTTATTTTATTTTTAATTAATTTATTTTTTAATTAGTGAATTACCGTGAGGGTACAGTTACGGATTTCTACATTTTCGTGCTCATGTTTCCCTCATACAGTGTTCGAAAACCATCCCTTCACCAGTGCCCATTCTCCACCACCAATAAACCCAGCATCCCTCCCACCCCCCAATCCCATCACCCCCCACCCCACCCTGCCTCTGTGGCAGGGTATTCCCTTTTGTTCTCTTTCTCCAATTGGGTGTTGTGGTTTGCAATAGGGGTGTTGAGTGGCCATTGTGTTCAGTCTCTAGTCTACTTTCAGCATGCATCACCCTTCCCCTGCATGGCCTCCAACCACATTTTACTTGGTGTTCCCTTCTCTATCTGAGTTTCCCTCTCCCCAGAATGTGAGGCCAGCTTCCAAGCCATGGAGTCAACCTCCTGGTACTTATTTCTACTATTCTTGGGTGTTAGTCTCCTACTCTGTTATTCTATATTCCACAGATGAGTGCAATCTTTCTATGTCTGTCTCTTTCTGACTCATTTCACTTAGCATGATACTTTCCATGCTGATCCACTTATATGCAAAGTTCATGACCTCATTTTTTTTCTAACAGCTGCATAGTATTCCATTGTATAGATGTACCAAAGTTTCTTCAACCAGTCATCTGTTCTAGGGCACTCGGGTTTTTTCCAGATTCTGGCTATTGTAAACAGTGCTTCGATGAACATATAAGTGCAGATGTCATTTCAACTATACTTTTTTTGCTTCTCTGGGATATATTCCCAGCAGTGGTATTGCTGGGTCAAATGGGAGCTCAATTTCTAATTTTTTGAGAATCGTCCATATTGTTTTTCAAAAAGGCTGAACCAGTCGGCATTCCCACCAGCAGTGTAGAAGGGTCCCTTTCTCCCCACATCCTCTCCAACAGTGGTTGCTTTTGTTCTTTTGGATATGTGCTAGTCTCTGTGGTGTGAGGTGGTATCTCATGGTTGTTTTGATTTGCATCTCCCTGATGATTAGTGATGTAGAGCACTTTTTCATGTGCCTTTTGGCTATTCGTATCTCTTCCTTGGGAAAGTCTCTGTTCATTTCTTTGCACCATTTTCTGATGGGGTTGGATGTTTTCTTCTTGTAGAGTTCAACCAGTGCTTTATATACCATTGATATCAACCCCTTATCTGATGGGTATTGTGTAAATATCCTTTCCCATTCTGTAGATTGTCTTTGTATTCTGGTCACTGTATCTTTTGCGGTGCAGAAGCTTTTTAGTTTAATGTAGTCCCATTTGTTGATCTGTTTCCACTTGGTTGGACAGTTGCATGCCATCTTTGAAGATACTTTTATCTTCAATATCGTGGAGGGTTTTGCCGACCTTGTCTTCAATGTACCTTATGGTTTGTGGTCTGATGTTGAGGCCTTTGATCCATTTTGATCTGACTTTTGTGCATGGTGTTATGTCGAGGTCTAAGCCCATTTTTTTTGCATGTGGTTGTCCAGTTAAGCCAGTACCATTTGTTGAAGAGGCTTTCCTTGCTCCACTTCACATCTCTTGCTTCCTTATCAAAGATTAGATGATCATACATTTGGGGTTGTGTGTAGGGATATTCCACCCTGTTCCATTGTTCTGTGGCTCTGCCTTTGTTCCAGTATCATGCTGTTTTAATTGTTACCGCTTTGTAGTAAAGTTTAAGGTTGGGGAGGGTGATGCCTCCCATCATCTTTTTCCCAATAATTGTTTTAGCTATCGGTGGGCATTTGTTGTTCCATATGAATTTTAGGATTGCTTGATCCATTTCTTTGAAGAATGTCATGGGTATCCTTATAGGGATCACGTTGAATCTGTATAATGCTTTGGGGAGTATTGCCATTTTGACAATATTGATTCTCCCTATCCAAGAGCAGGGTATATGTTTCCATTTCCTCATGTCCTCTTTTATTTCATGGAGTAGCGTTTTATAGTTTTCTTTGTAGAGGTCTTTTATTTCCTTGGTTAAGCTGATTCCGAGGTACTTGATTTTCTGGGGCACGATTGTGGATGGGATTGCTTTTTTCATGTCCCTTTCCTCTGCCTCATTGTTTGCATATAGGAAGGCCATGGATTTTTGGGTATTGATTTTGTAGCCTGCAACTTTACTGTATAAGTCTATTATTTCTAAGAGTTTCTTAGCAGAGGCTTTAGGTTTCTCTAGATATAGTATCATATCGTCTGCGAATAGTGAGAGTTTGATTTCTTCCTTTCCTATCTGGATGCCCTTAATCTCTTTTTCTTGTCTAACAGCTGTCGCAAGTACTTCCCGTACTATACTGAAGAGAAGAGGTGAGAGTGGGCATCCTTGTCTTGTGCCTGATCTTAGAGGAAAGGCCCTTAGTTTTCCCCATTGAGGATAATGCTTGCCATAGGCTTGTGGTAGATGGCTTTGACTATCTTGAGGAAAGTTCCTCCAAAACCCATTTTGGTGAGGGTTTTCATCATGATCGGATGTTGGATCTTGTCAAATGCTTTCTCTGCATCTATTGATATGATCAGACAGTTTTTATCTATACTTTTGTTGATATGATGGATTATGTTGATTGATTTCCGAATGTTAAGCCATCCTTGCATCCCTGGGATGAATCCTACTTGGTCACGGTGTATGATTTTTTTGATGAGTTGTTGGATCCTGTTTGCTAATATTTTGTTGAGGATCTTCGCATCGGTGTTCATCAGGGATATTGGTCTATAATTTTCTTTCTTAGTGGTGTCTTTGTTTGCTTTTGGTATTAGGGAGATGTGTGCTTCATAGAAACTGTTTGGGAGAGTTCCTGTTTTTCCAATTTCCTGGAAAAGCTTGAGGAGAATTGGCAATAAGTCTTCTTTAAATGTTTGGAAGAATTTGCCAGTGAATCCATTTGGACCTGGGCTTTTTGTTTCTGGGAAGATTTTTGATTACAGTTTCAATTTCCTTAATATTAATGGGTCTATTCAGGTATTCCAAGTCTTCTTGGTTCAGTCTTGGGAGATTGTAGGAATCAAGGAATTCATCCATTTCTTTTAGGTTCTCTTGTTTTACTACAGACTTTCAAAATAGTCTCTGACGATCTTTTGAATTTCATTGGTTTCTGTTGTGATGTCCCCCTTTTCATTGCTGATTTGGTTTATTAGGGTTCTCTCTCTCTCTCTTTCTTTGTGAGTCTTGCTAGTGGTTTATCAATCTTGTTTATTTTCTCAAAGAACCAGCTCTTGGTTTCATTGACCTTTCGGATTGTTTTCTGGGTTTCCATGTCGTTAATTTCTGCTCTAATTTTTATTATTTCTTTCCTTTGGTTAGGTTTGGGTTCCTTTTTCTGGTCCTTTTTCTAAGGCCTTGAGCTGTGAAGTCATGCTATCTATGTAGGCCCTTTCTTCCTTCCTAAGGAATGCTTGCAGAGCCATAAATTTTCCTCTTAACACGGCTTTAGCTGCGTCCCATAGGTTTCGGTACTTGTGTCTTCATTCTCATTTGTTTCAAGACATCTCCTGATTTCTTCCTTGATTTCCTTCCTGACCCACTCATTGTTCAACACTGAGCTCTCTCCCCTCCTCCATACCTAGCCATACTTTGTGCTTACTCTTGGCGTTGCACTCAGGGATCACTCCTAGTGGGTTCAGGGTATATGGGGTGCCAGGGATGGAAACAGTTTAGCTGCATGTAAGGCAACTGCCCTGTCTGCTGTACCATGTCTCCCTCCTCCTTTTCCTGCTCCTCCTCCTCCTTCCTCTTCCTCCTCTTCCTCCTTCTCCTACTCCCCCTTCTCCTCCTCCTCCTTTTTTCTTGGATTTGGCAATTTTGTTGCTTGTGTATAAATGTATACACAACCATTTGTTGGTTGTGTATAAATACTTCTTCATTAAGTAGGATGTCTTTATTTTAATAACCCTTTATTTTGCTATGTAGAAGCTTTTATGTTTGATATAGTCCCACTTGTTTATTTTTGTCTTTCTTTTCCTTGCCATTGGTGTTAAATACTGGAAGACATAACTGAATCCAATATAGTGTATTGTGTTTAGTGTATTTAATAGTTTTAGGCCTAACATCTTAGTTCTAATCCCATTTTGAGTGAACTTTTATATTTTGTATGAAATAATGATCTGGTTTCATTCTTTTCCATGTGATTGTTCTGTTTTCTCAGCAATTTTTGTTGGTTTCTTTCTCCATTTTATGCCCTCAGCTTTTTTTTGTTCCAAAAATAATGAAGTAACTTTCAATATAAAAAGATTTATTTCCAAGCAATAAAATATATTCCATTGAGTAATACATTTTTATTCCTATAAAACACTATTTTAGGGGCTGGAGTGATAGCACAGTGGGTAGGGCGTTTGCCTTGTACGTGGCCAACCTGGGTTCGATTCCCAGCATCTTGTATAGTCCCCCAAGCACCGCCAGGAGTAATTCCTGAGTGCATGAACCAGGAGTAACCCCTGTGCATTGCTGGGTGTGACCCAAAAAGCAAAAACAAAAAAACAAAAAGAAACCCACTATTTTAGTTACTATAGCTTTGTAGCATAGTTTAAATTTAGGGAATCTGAAGCTGTGTGTGTGGGGGGGGGGGGATAAAGCAAAGTATAAAGGAATGTTTGTTTTGTAGAAAGAATAGAAAAATAAAGGTATTTCTTTTTATTTCTCATATTTTTATAAATAAACCAAAAAGATAAGGAGAAAGTAATGTTACCTATAAGGTATGAGTTGACTGGAAATATAGTGGAAATACTAGAAGTGAGGGTGAGGTTTTTTAATTTTGTTTTTAAACATAGATTGACCCTAAATACTTTTCTCCCCATTTTTGGGCCATACCGGGCAGTGCTCAGGGGTCAATTCTGGCAGGGCTCAGGGACCATATGAGATGGCAAAGAACTTGCATTAAATGTAAATAAGCATGAAATAATATATTGAAGATGAAAAATGTTGGGGCCCAAGCAATAGTACAGTGGGTAGGGCATTTGCATTACTGGTTAAATCCCAGGATCCCATACCGTCCCCTGCATCCCGCTAGTAGTGATCTTTAAGCACATTCCTGAGCATCACCAGGTGTGGTACATAAACAAAGACAAAACAAACAAAAAATGTAAAGCATTTGGGATGAAAAAGACCTTCAAAAATATGCTCTCAAATAAAAATTCTAGAAAAAATTATCAAAATCACTTTGAGATCATTGGATTTCAAAGTCTGAGAAGTTTAACCAAACTCTAACAGTCTGAGGTATTTGTAATCAAGAAAAATGGTTGCATCTTATGAAGAACAAGAAATTTGGCGTGATTTGGTGGTGGTGGGTGGTGATGGGGTTTTGTTTGTTTGTTGGGCCACACCCAGCAGTGTTAAGGACTTTCTCCTGAATCTGTGTTTAGGGATCATTCCTGGTGGGTTCAAGGTACCATATGTGGTTCTGGGGGTCACATCCAGGTCGGCGATGTGCAAGGCAAGTGCCATACCTACTGTACTATCACTCCAATTCTTGCTTTGTGGTGTTTAACTTGGTTTATCCCTACAGTCACCTACCAAGCACCATAGTATCCTTGAAAACGAATACTCTCTATGCCAACAGCTGGGAAAACTAGCATTTTCATAGCCACTGCAAGAAGCAAAGTGAGTTTTGAACTTTCCAAGAATCCTATCCTTAGAAAATTGACACTATTTGACCTGTGTAACTGCTCTGTAGGAAAGCCTTATTCATAAGGCTTATCTTTATTAGACCTGACTCAGGAGCTCACTCATTGAGGAAAGCACTATTATTGGGTACTTTCTAAAAATCAATTTGTGGCAATTCCTTAATATCATAGATGCTCGGGCCTATGCTATCAGTTGGGGTTGACAAAAGTCAGGCAAAAATATGTAAATAGAAATTTGGGGGAGTGGGATACCTCTGTAGAAGGTTTTGAGAACCTTTAGCATATTCTAGAGATTTAGAAGGCTACATGCATGCTACATTTTTCTAGACCCTGAAAATACCTGAGCAGGTCTTAAGAGTTCCTCATTTGGGACTTGATGCTCTTATGAGCAAGAAGTGAAGGTTATGCCAGAGATATTAACTGCCTGTTGAAAGCATGCCTCAACAATCAAACATTTGGCAATGACAGACTTATTTATTTAAGAAATTTAGAGAACTAGCCGCCCAGTCATTAGCTAATCTGATAAATTGAGTGGAGACTTCAGTGACTAATTTAACATAGAATACAAACTTTATAGAACTATTCTAGGAAAGTCAACTAAACAAACCAAGCTAAAATAATAATAAACAGCAACAATAAGAAACTCTGCTCAGGGGAGATGAAATCTGATTTTTTTGAGTTGGTACATTCTATTATTTAAAATGTGTAGTTTTCTAAATGGAAAACTAAAAGCTTTTTACACATCAAAAGAAGTGAAAACAAAAACAAGACAAACTACAAATTAGAATATATTTATACATAATATACATATGTTATATTGACATCACATATCAGAATATTGTTGAGGTTGATATTCTGAATATGTAAAGAATCCACACTACTCAACAGCAAAAAAAAATGCAAAAAACATAATTTTTAAAATTGAGAGAAGGATCTGTTGTTTTGGTTTTTTTTTTAAAAAAGAACAACATATATATGGTCAACAAGTTGATGAAAAATTGCTCGGCTTCACTCATTAAAGAAATGCAGGGACAAGAGCAATAGTACAGCAGATAGTGTATTTATCTTGCAAATCAAAACCACAATGAGATTATCCCATATCTATTAGAATAGCCATAAAAAAAGACTGTAAACTACAAATGTTGGTGAGGATGTGAAGAAACAGGAACTGTTGTTGGAGCAAATTGGTGCTGCTCTGTGGAAAACAGTATGGAGATTCCTCAAAAACCTAAAATTGAAATATCACATGATCCCTCAATATTATTCTTAGGCATCTGCTTGAAAGAGATGAAAACACATTCAAAAGAATATACATATATATGTATACACACGCACATATATATGTATACCCCTATAATCATAACAACCTTATTCACAGTAACCAAAACACAGAATCAAACATCCATTGACATACAGCTAAAGAAATTGTTGTATAAAGGCCAGAACATAGTATAACAGGGTACAGACCTGGGCATAATTCATAGCACCCCATTGTCCAGTGAATATCACTAGGTGTAGCCCTAGAGATCCCTGAGCATTTCTGGGTGGGGTCCTGGGAGTCCCCAGCATTGCTGGAGTGGTCTAGGTAAATCACTAGCATCTCAGGGCTTGAGTAGCACTGCATCCTGAGGCCCTTGAATTGAGCCACTGATATCATTGGCTGAGAATTTCTGGATTGTTGGTGGAGTCCTTGGGTCCTCTAAACTACTGCTTGAGAATTCGCCTAACTGCTCCCCACCTCAAAAGTTGTGGGCCAGAAAGATAGTACAGAGGATAAGGCACGTGCCTTGCATCCTGCCAACCCAGGTTCAAATCACTGTGGTACCCCGAGCATCAATAGGGATCACTTCTAAGCACAGAACCAGTAAAAATATCTCTTGAGCACTACAGATTATGAGCCAACCTCCACTCCCAAACCCATACACAAAACCAAACTTGTGGAATATATTCAATGGGATATAACTAGTTATTTTAAAAGATGTTATCATGTCAATTTGCAACAACATGGATGGAACTAGAGGTGATTTTGCTAAGGGAAAAATCCCATTACTAATAATTGACCTAATGATGAAAGATGAAATGCTTTCCATCTAAGATCAAAAGAAAGATAAGGATGTCTACTTTCAACACTTTCATTTGATATTGCTTTATAATGTCTAGCAAGTTTAGACATTATAATAGGTAAGCAGCCAGTTTGGGGGGAGGCAGGGAGATATAGAACTATTTTTTTCAAATAACATGATTTCTAAAGAATACACACATACACACACAACTACTACATATATTAAGTTTAATGTATATAAGAGACTGATACATTAAAATGGATTGTCTTTCTACTGACTTATTACTACAACATGAGCTGTTTCAAAACGTACTACAAAGCTACAGCAAACATGACTCTATGGTATTGACATAGGGTACACAAGTAATATGATATTCCATAATCAAACTCTGGGATTTGTAGTCAATTAATTTGTGATTTTGATAAGATAGTTTAGTCGGGGAAAATAGTGTTTCCAGCAAAGTGTGCTGGGATAACTGGATATTCACATGAGTTTGAATAAGATTTTATCCCTAATTCAAATCATACATAAGAAAAGCAAGTTAGGGCTAAGGAAATAGCTAAAACAGTAAAGACATGCTCAACATGTACAAGGGTCTCAATCCCTACTGCCTCATGCTCTCATCCCCAAGCACTGCTGGGTATGCCTCTAGTAAGCTCTGAACATTGTTGGGAGTGACTGCTTATAATGAAAAATCAAATTAAAACAAAGCAAAAACAAAGCTTAAAATAGTATCTCTTCTGCAGTTTAAAACAACAATGATATATCATTTCACACCACAGAGACTAGCCCACATCCAAAAGAACAAAAGCAACCAATGTTGGCATGGATGGGGAAAAAAGGACTCTTCTTGACTACTAGTGGGAATGCCGACTGGTTCAGCCCTTTTGGAAAACAATATGGACGATTCTCAAAAAATTAGAAATTGGGCTCCCATTTGACCCAGCAATACCACTCCTGGGAATATATCCTGGAGAGGCAAAAAGGTATAGTAAAAGTGACATCTGCATTTATATGTTCATTGCAGCACTGTTTACAATAGCCAAAATCTGGAAACAACTGGAGTGCCCAAATACAGATGACCAGTTAAAGAAACTTTGGTACATCTATACAATGGAATATTATGCAGCTATTAGAAAAGATGAAGTCATGAAATTTGCATATAAGTGGATCAACATGGAAAGTATCATGTTAAGTGAAATGAGTCAGAGAAAGAGACAGACATAGAAAGATTACACTCATCTGTAGAATACATAGTAACAGAATGGGAGACTAACACCCAAGAGTAGTAGAGATGAAGACCAGGAGGTCTGCCTCATAGCTTGGAAACTGGATTCACATGCTGGGGGAGAAGGCAGCTGAGATAGAGAAGGGAACACCAAGTAGAGGATGTTGGGAGGACCCATTCGGGTTGAAAGATGCGTGCTGAAAGTAGACCATAGACCAAACATGATGACCACTCAATACCTCTATTGCAAACTATAACACCCAAAAGGAGAGAGAACGAACTGGAATGCCCTGCCACAGACGCATGGTGGGGTGGTGGGGGATGGGTTGTGGGTGGTGGGAGAGATACTGGGAACATTGGTGGTGGAGAATGGGTACTGGTGGAGGAATGGGTAAATGATCACTGTATGACTGAAATGCAAACATGAAAGTTCATAAGTTTGTAACTGTACATCACAGTGATTCTATAATATAAAAATTTATAAATAAATAAATAAAATATTAAAAAACAGTATCTCTTCTAAATTATCAAACTTTTAGCAGTGAACATAGGAGTAAATATTAATAACCTTGATTTAAACACTGTTTCTTAACTGTGGCACCAAAAGAAAAGTGACAAAGGAAAAAATGACATCACTGAAAATGTTTGTGCCTCAAATTTTGTGCCTACTATCAGAGAAAGTAAGAAAAAAGAAGTTATTTGCAAACCATATACCTGATAAGAGATTTGTATCAGAAATACATTTGTTTGGGGGAGGGGCTTCCTTAGTGCTCCGGGAACCTAGAGACAACTCCCAGCAATGGGCAGTGGGGATTTACAGACCTAATAGTTTAGTGTCCAAACTAGTGAAGCAATGCTGTGTGCTGGGCTTTGCCCAACAGTGATGAAGAAGATTGAGGGGGAGGGGTGGGGAAGGTTAGACAACATTTAGTGCTGGAGATGAACCTAACACCTTATTCAGGCAAGTCATGTGCTCTAGCCCTTGAACTATTTCCCTGGCCCCCAGAACATATTTTATAGGAATCATATGCAGTGGTACTCAGGGGATTCAGGGCCTACTTCCAACTATTTAGCCCTGCTGTGCAGATGTGACAGCTCAGATAAAGCTCAGCGTGCTATGGGTATTTGGGGGCTGGAGATGATAGGACCAACCAAGGCCTGTGTACTAATAACCCGCAGTGCTCTGGGGCAATCAAGACTAGATTCAACAGAGGTTTTTTGTTTTGTTTGTGTTTTGAAGGGTGGGCATATAGTTCTGGGGCTGGAGCAATAGCACAGTGGATAGGGCATTTGCCTTGCACGCGGCCAACCTGGGTTCAATTCCTCTGCCCCTCTTGGAGAGCCCAGCAAGCTTCTGAGAGTATTCCACCCACATGGCAGAGCCTGGCAAGCTAGCCGTGCGTATTCGATATGCCAAAAACAGTAACAACAATGTCTCACAATGGAGATGTTACTGGTGCCTGCTTGAGCAAATCGATGAGCAACGGGATGACAGTGACAGTGACAGTGATTCAGCTGTTCAGTCATGTGCTCCATGGTTCCATGATTTGAGCCATATTCCTGGACCCATAAATATATATATGTATATAAACACACATGTATGCATGTAAATATATATATATTTAGTTGTTCATGATGATTTATTATATTCAATATTCCAACACCAATCCCACCACCATTATACCTTCCCACCACCATTATTTCCAATTTTCCCAACCTCCACTCAAGCCTGTCCCAATAGTAGGCCCTAAATAATTTATTTTGTATTGCTTGTTATGAATAATTCACTAAAAATGATCAAAAAAGCTTTCCTTAGAAGAAAGTGTATGAAGATTGTTGTATCTCACCCTGGAGCAATTAAGCACTTGTATAAGAGATTGCCAACATGTTGTTACAGGTTAAGCCTTGTGTGTTAATATTTTCTTAATCAAGACTGCTTGCCTTCTGCAGATCCCATTCAATGTGGTCTGCTACTCCTGGTATATCAGTGGTGTAGTGTATGAGATGTTATTCTGGGAATTCTAAAATTTTGAATGGGGTGATACAACTGGAGTTGAAATTTTAACTGGATGGAAACTTCGGGTTCCAAGAAGCATTTCTTGTTGATCTCTTTCGAGATTTATTTATGAGTCTCTGAATCATGGTTAGTTAATGAGCTTATATGGGGCCAGGGACAATTCATGGGTATGACTGCCAGGCTCCGGAAGACAGGAAGTTAGGGGGAGGTCACCTATCCCTGACTCCGTGAGAGCCTGGAGATTTTTGTCACAAAACACACATCTTAGTTTTTCAACAGATTCATTCCTGGATGAGGCTAGTCTGAGCTTGTGGAGTCTGGCTGGGAGAGTGGTGGCGATTGGTTTATGGAGTTTTCGGCTGCTGGGACTCTGGATGGGTGGTGGGCTCACCTGCTCCCCTCCAGGGTGTCCTGGATGAGAGTCGGCCTGGCATGGGTGCTAGAGGCATCTCTCATGTACATATATACATATTTTTTTTCTTTTTGGGTCACACCCGGCGATGCACAGGGGTTACTCCTGGCTCTGCACTCAGGAATTATCTTTCGCGGTGCTCAGGGGACCATATGGGATGGTGGGATTCAAACCCGGGTTGGCCGAGTGGAATGCAAATGCCCTACCCACTGTGTTATCGCTCCAGCCCCATCATGTACATATATTTTTAATAAAAACTCATTCCTTCAACTGAAAAGCACCACTGACCCACAGTATTTAAAATTTTCCCAAGGATTAGAAGTTTTCCAAATGAAGACATACAATGACCAATCACCCTATAGCACAGCGGTTAGGCTTTCGCCTTTCACGCGGCCGACCCGTGTTCGATTCCTCCACCCCTCTCGGAGAACCCGGCAAGCTACTGAGAGTATGGAGCCCGCACATCAGGGCCTGGCAAGCTACCCGTGGTGTATTGGATATGCCAAAAACAGTAACAATAAGCCTCTCAATGAGAGACGTTACTGGTGCCCACTCGAACAAATCGATAAGCAACGGGATGACAGTGATTCAGCATTAGAGAAATCCATATTGAAATCACAATAAGGATCACTTTATTCTTACTATAAAGGCTAAAATGAAAAAGGCAATTACAAGTGTTGACATAGATGTGAAGTGATTGCAATCATATATTAGTAGTGGACACAGCCACTTTAGAAATCAATTTCAAGGGCTCGTGTGATAGCTACAGTGGGTAGGACACTTGTCTCGCACACAGCTGACCCAAGTTCAATCCCCAGCACCACATATGATCCCCTGAGTCCTGTCATGAGTGATATCTGAGCACTGCCAGATATGGCCTCCTGCCCACCCCCAAAGAAATCAGTTTTGCAATGTTATACAGTATTGGTATATGATCCAGCAATTTTCATGCAAACATCCACAAGAAATAAAAACATACCTACATAAAAGTCTGTATGCCATGTCATAACAGCATTTTCATAATTAAAAAAATGAAACTATGCTGACAGTAGAAGTGGAAAACAATTTTTTCCAGTTTTAGCAACTATAAAACCATGAAAGGATTGCCAATATCATGGATGTTATAGATATCAGTCAAGTGTTTTGAAAATCTAAGATAAATGTTTGGGGAATTGTACCCCTAAAATATACACAACTGTGTAAGCCAATATTACCTCACATTCAATAATAGTTCATTTAAAACTAGTAAAAAATACCCATGTCTATCAACTGAAAAATCGATAAACTGTAATAAACCCCCGTGATGAACATTTAGCCATTAAAAGGAATAAAGTCATTATACATACCATAATATAGATTAATCTGGAAAACCCTATGCAAATTGAAAGAAGCCAGTTGCTTTAAAAGACTGTAGACTGTATGATTCAATTACATATGTAAAAATAGTTTTCTTAAAGCATTTAGCTCCTTTGGATAAGATGACTTAGAGTTTAATATTATATACTTCATTTGTATCTTTGCTAAGTAGAATAATGACATACAGAATTACTTCTTTTGAATAACTGAAAGGTCGAAAGTGAAAGCTTCCTATTTATTTAACTGTCATATGTATTGCTGATATAAAGTAAAACTGGAAGAATTTCTTATAGTGCATTACAATATGAAAGTTCAGAAGGTTAGAAATAATTTTCATCCTGACTTAAACTCATAGGTAATTTTTAAAAAAGATTTAATTACAGTTGTCATTTCTGTGATTTCTACTGAGATAACAGAGGGAGAATATCCCTCTGAATGTTCTCTCTCATCCCTGAATAATTATTATGTTCTTAAAACAATGACCTTGTCAGGTGACACTTTGTGGGAAGGCCAGAGAGCATCTGATTTTCAAAGTGTTTGAATTTATGCATAATAATTTCACCTTTAAAAAATTTAACATTTTAACTGAATGAATACTTTGGCTTTTAGTAGTTCCTTAATGCTAGCTCAGGCAAGTAATATTTGCCCTTGGTATATTGATTGAAAAACATAAAAGTCCTTTACATAAGCTTTACTATCTGGGAAAACAGTTTATTGGATCATGACATTTTTTTTGGTGTATGTTAGAATATATTTAAGCATTGTTTTTTAGAAGACTATTGAGCAATAACCTTGATAATTTATTATACAGGTTAACATTTTTATCATTTTGTCTTGATTGCTGCAAGATTTAAAAACCTACATTTCTTCCTGATACCCCAAAATTGCCACTGTGTATTTGGTTGGACCCCAACAATTCGGGATCAAGTTTACCCAGAAATTAAACAGCCAAAAGTTAGGTATGTGGGAGCCACATCCACAAACCACCTCTGGATCAACTATACAAGCTCATTTATTGGCCTTATTTCAGAGACCCATAGATAAATCTCAAAAGAGATCAAAAGCTGCAGTTAATCTCGGACCCATGCATGGCTGAATAGACTGAGTAAATCGAAGGGTGGTGGGTTGGCCTGGTAGCCTGCCCAAGCAGAGCGCCCGGCAGCCACTTGTTTCCATAATACAAAAGTGCCACCAAACCCCCAACCTGACTCCACCATTTCAGGATGGACTTCACCAAGATATAATCTGCTGAAAATTCTGTTATTCAGGTTTTGTGACTGAAATCTCTAGCTTTTCCCAGAAATGGGATGGGCTACTTTCCCTACTTTCCAATACTCATGGAAGCACTGGCAGTCACCCCCACGAACCAACTCCAGTGCCACCATGTAACTCTACTACCAACCTTGTTTCAGAGACCAATAAATAAATCTCAAGAGATCAAAAGCCGCAGTTAAGCTTGGACCCATGCATATCTGAACAGACCAGGGTAAATCGGAGGGGGGTTGGCCTGTGCCTGTCCAAGCAGAGCCCCTGGCATCCGCTTGCTTCCACAATCCAAAATCACTGCCATACCCCCAGCCTGATTCCACCATCTCAGGATGAACATCACCAAGATATAATCTGCTGAAAATTCAGGTATGCGGGTTTTGTGACTTAAATCTCCAGGCTTTTGGGGGGTCGGGATGGGCTACCTTCCCCCACCTCCCTATACTTCTGGAAGCCTTGGTAGTCACATCCACACCCCCAAAGCAGCCACCCAGTTGAAAAGCTACTCTAGCCTTACCATCCCAATAAAAATACCGAATGCCCTGAACAAACACCATGACTTCTGAGCATCAGTATTGCAAACCATAATGCACAAAAAGAAAAGGAGAGAGAGAACAAGAAGGAAAGTGCCTCCCATAGAGGAAGGCTGGGTGTGAGGGGTTGGGGGATGGTAGTAGGGAAATGGGGGACATTGGTGGTGGGAAATTTACATGGGTGGAGGGATGGGTGCTATATCATTGTATGACTGAAACCCAATTATAAAACAGCTTTGTAATAGTCTATCTCACTGACAGCGGTTGGGCTTTTGCCTTTTACGCGGCCGACCTGAGTTCAATTCCTCCGCCCCTCTCAAAGAGCCCGGCAAGCTACTGAAAGTATCGTGCCCACACTGCAGAGCCTGGCAAACTACCCGTGTGTATTGGATATGCCAAAAACAGAAACAATAAGTCTCTCAATGAAAGATGTTACTGGTGCCGACTCGAACAAATCGATGAGCAATGGGATGACAGTGACAGTGACATTATGGATATAATTTGTCTTTCCTGATCTTTTTACTTTTTTCCAGAAGTAATTCAGGAGTTATGGTTTCTTTTTCTTTTTCTTTCTTTTCTTTTGTTTTTGGGTCATAGCTGGCATTGCACAGGGGTTACTCCTGGCTCATGCATTCAGAAATTACTTCTGCGGTGCTCAGGGGACCATATGGGCTGGTAATCAAACCCTACCCGCTGTGCTATCACTCCAGCCCTTGGTTTCTACTTTTAAGGACATATATACTTACATGTTATATACTTACATGCCTCAAATATTGTATAGCATGTTTATGAGCAGTAACTTACATGATGCAATGTCATTCTACAATTTTCTGTTTTTCTCAACATCCTATTTTTGAAATTTTATTGATATATTTTCTGTGTTATCCTATTTTCATGATATGTTTTAGTTTATAATCTATTGTTTTTACAAATATTGAGTAGTTTTATTCAACTTTTAAGTGCAATATACAGTGAACATTCTTGTCTTTTTGTATTATGTATGAGTTTTTGCTTCATTATATATCTATTAGATGTTGCTAATTCAAAATGTACCAATTTACATGACAATTCCAGCCTCATTTTGAGATGTATTTTATGTGCTACAAAGTTCACCATAGTGCTCAATCCAAAGAACATAGTATATTTAGAGTTCTACAACGATCACCAAAATCTAATTTTAGAATATTTTAATTTTATCACTTCCTCAAGAAACAAAGTACTTATTGGTCATCACTCTTTACTACTCCTTTCATCTGTTCCTGCTCTAGCTCTCTCTGACCACAGCTCTACAGTCTCCAGTTTTGCTTCTTGGGGACCTCATGCCTTGTATGGTGTCATATGTGGTCTTCTGTGACTAGCTTTTTTTTTTATGTGGTCTTCTGTGACTAGCTTTTTTTTATGTGGTCTTCTGTGACTAGCTTTTTTCTTTTTTTCAGTTGCTTGTGCAGGATCCAGGAGATTTCTGCCACTTTTTTATTTCTGAGTCTGGATCATGGCTGGTGTAAGAGTTCCCATGGTGCCAAAGGTGCCCCGCTTATTCTTACATTAAATTTTGTGTCCATCTTCAAATAGAAGGCTCTTGAGAATCTTGCATTTATTTTCACATTTTGAAAGAAAATCCAAATCAGTGATTCCTGGCAATTCCACAAGAACCAACTGCTCCTCTGCTTCTTCTTCACCCTCGGTGCCATAGTCTGCCTCTGCTGCTGCTGTGATTTGTGCCTCTCTAAATCCCTATTTTACTGATAAACTATTTTAATTGATTTATCATTGACTAACAATATTATAGAATTCCAGAGATATAGCTTAACTCCTCTATATGTGTGTAAGATTTACCTCATCTAACCATCAGTTTCAGTGCTGTTTCAACACCAAAAAGACCTTCTTGCCCATTCTTTTTTCCCACTCTCCTTTCAATTTTGCCATTTTTAAGTGCAAATCTGCCCTTCTTTGTTACATTTATTTCCTAAGTATTTATAGTTTTTTCCATTGCAGCTGTTATCATATAATTATTTACTTAATTTTATTTCCAAGTTTTCTATACTTTTATAATATATGAAGGTATATATTATGTTAAATCCTACAGCTTTGTTGAACTCAGTAGATCTAATAGTTGTTTGTTGGTGGTGGTTCTTTTGTAGTAGGTAGATAGATAGATAGATAGATAGATAGATAGATAGATAGATAGATAGATAGATAGATAGAATCCTGCCTAGAGATTATCTGTGCTCCTTGAGTTTTTAGTTTCTGTGATTATACTTCACTTCATTTTCCCCAATACCTGCCTGTTCTTTATTTCTTCCCTTTAGGTTATAATTTTAGTGCTGAAAATTATTTTTTATTTATGCCCTCAGATTCCTTAAACACCATTTTATCTTTTCCAATAAAAGTTTGTTTCAGTAAAGCGAATATTGGGGGTAGTGAATTCTTTTCCTAGCATATTGATTTTGCTGATTTCTTTTTTTTTTTGCTTTTTGGGTCACACCTGGCGATGCACAGGGGTTACTCCTGGCTCTGCACTCAGGAATTACTCCTGGCGGTGCTCAGGGGACCATATGGGCTGGTAATCGAACCCGGGTCGGCCGCATGCAAGGCAAACGCCCTACCCACTGTGCTATTCTCCAGCCCCGATTTTGGTGATTTCTTTATTATCTTGGGTAATGTTATTAAAATTAGCTTCTGTGAATTTTGGTTTACAGGCCTAATATGAGTGAGATATTTTCAGCAGTCAAACCATATGTCCATTTCTCCTTCTGTGAAACCTAGTCACCCTCCCTTATAACTGGAGCCTAACTCTTGGCTATCACTATTTCTTTCTCAATTCCAGCAACCCAGATACCTCAATATTGCACACTAATCTTTCAGCTTTGGTCCTTGAAAACGTCTCTCTTGCTTAATAATGTATCTTTCTTTTGGGTTATCCATATTTATATTTTAGCAGCCATATTTTGAGCAGAGGGAGAACATATGTCACATTTTACATCACATTGTAAAATTACTCTTCATTATTGGAGGCCAAAGAATATTCTAGAGGTTCATTTTAAATTGTTGATAGGCTGAAAATAATGTGTTCCCAATATATAATATCATTTTATTATAAAACAAGTCATATGTTGTGCATATTTTATTTTCATTATCAGAGACATTCCCCCCTCAGGAAAACCTTTTCAGTTATAACTGTCACTTAAATATTCATTCCATGACAGTCATTGTACTGAGCATTTTACCTATATTATGTTACTCAACCATAACAAGCCTACAAAGCTGATGTTGTTATTATTTTATAGAAGAATAAATTGAATTTTAGACCGTTCAATAACTTGCAGTAGTCAATAGAATCCTAGAGTGTCTAAGAACCTTTGCTTTTTTATTTTCATATTTACATTGTATTTACATTGTCTTTTCCCTTTCATTAAGTTGGTACAATCTGATTGTTTTGATACAGAAAATTTTAGAAACTTTCACTTGGTAATACATTAGAAATTTTTAGCATTAGGCCAGAAGTTATTATTTCCTGTAGCATAGGATTTCAGAACATGTTTGAGGGGTACTCCTTCAAGTTGTGTGATCTCTCTTAAAGAATCATTTTTGTTATACTTTGAATTTTTAATAAGTAATAGAGAGTACTCTACTACTTACTACTAGTAGTAAGAGACTCTTCCCTCAAGAGATGGTGAGAAGGCCTGGGAATTCTCTGCCAAACCAGCCAGTCATTCAATATGAGGGCCCATGTATATGGTGTGGGAGGGTCCTATGGGTACAAAAGGTTACTTGGGTCAGACCTGCAATGCTCCAGGCCTTCCAGAACTACACTTGACAATTCCTGGGTAGCCAGACCCTGGTTTGATCCCCTTGGTACAAGGAATCAAACCAGGATCAACTGCATGGGCACACACCCTAGACCCAATACCGTCCCTTCAGCTCCATTTTTGAATCTATATAAGGTCATTTATATAGAGAGATACTTGTGATTTCATGGCTTTGGGAACTTAATTTTTAGTGTAGGATTAATCTTGTAATTTTACATTCTAATTAATGCACCAAGAAATAAAATATCAACCTAGTCACAAATGACAAAAGGAAGGGCAGCTGTCATTGATGAGTTGAGTATTGTCTTTGGAAGTTTCCCCATGATTCCAATGCTACTGGGAATCTATAGATGAAAAATTAAGCCACAGTTTTATGTTTGAGCAGCATTTATTAACTAAAATATGCTAGTATTTTTAATATGGGTTTTTAAAAAGAAACTAAAGAAATTCCACCCCCCTGCTAGATCTAAGAACAAAGAACAGCAATGGCAGGATAAAAATAGTATTGTAAGGGATTTGAATTTGTAGAACTCAAGAATTAAGATAGTGCATGTCCGAGCCAAATACTAAGGAGGACACTTATGTATGCTAGTGTGCTGCCAGCCTGATTATCAGCATATTAGTGCTAGTTTAGAATGAAATATCAGAGAAACATGAGTTTAGATTTTTAGTGATGAAATAAGTAAAACTAAGTAGAATAATTCTTAATAGATTAAAACTATCTGCTGGAATGAATCTCCGCCGCGCCCTTCTTCTAATTGTAGAAGATAGTTTATTGGAAATCTCAACTTTGAACCACTCAGATGCTGTATCCCATCCCTCTAGGGCCAGCTCAGCTCTTCATCCTGTCAAAGCAGATAAAACAGAATAGCCTGTAATTTGCTATAAAGGGGTCCTTGGGATGAAGCATTTTAATGTCTATAAAGAGTAGACAAGACCTTCATTTTTAAAGACTCCCATGGAACTTTTCAAATGGCATGGATTTGTCTTGGTGCCCTTTGCCAAAATTAATAGATTTAGACTTCAGAGTCAGAGGACGGAAGCTTTCAGACCTACTTGTCTTCCAATAATATTTTACTGTATTTTATCTTTGCCAAGATACCCTAAAACTGATGAAAACATTAAATAATACTAAAATTAAGGGGGGAAAAAGACTGAGCGAGATACTTAGCTCATAGGGATCTTGCTTCATTTACAGCTGACAGGATTTGGCCCCCAGTACTCCGTATCTTCCCCCAGCTCACCAGGTATGATCCCTGAGCAGAGCAAGGTTTGAGCCCTGAGCACAGCCAGGTGTGGAACAATAAACAAGAAAAGGAAAACCCTTTAAACGAATGTCAGTTAAACATAGGAAAAATACAGCTGCAATGTTAGTTTAGAAATTAAAAATCAAATATAGTGGTCTACAGAACATATGAAATTGATCTAACATGACTAAGTACTTTTAAAAAATGTTTGCCTCTATTTGTCATTCTGGGTTTGAACTGCTGTTCTGGTTCCCAGTAGTTATTCCAACCTAGAGCCTGCTAATGATGAAATGGCGAAGAAACCAGAGTATAATAAAATACTAGGAGTCTTATTTTGAATTCTTCTCATGCTCTGGGAACAGGAATATCTTAAGCTTTGATAGAATGGTGCAATTTTATATTTTCCATTTGACTACTTTAAAAGGTTCATTGTCTTTTAATTAAACTACAGGGGGGAAGAGCAGAGATTAAAAGATGTACTACTATAAAAGGGATGGCTTTTAGCGACTAGTACATGAGTGAAGACACCACAATAAAGCAAGATGGAGTGCAACAAGTTTTGTGCCTTGAAGCCTCCTTCTGTCTGACTGTGGCAGTAATTTGGAGTTAATTTGTACAACTTCTCAATGAAAGACTTTGTGTTTTATATTCTTTGATTCTTTCTAGCATTTTCCCCCAGCTGTTCTTTTATCTTCCCTTTGATCGGGTCCAGTGCAACTAGATGTGATAATGAGGTAAACCAGTTTAGGTGAGAAGTTTAGGCCAGGTTCACTACAAAGATATTTTTCTTTTTTTCACCTGCTTTTTTGCTATCTACCAAGCAAACTATTACAAGTAGCACTTGTTCCAGTCTCTCACTTTTTGCTTTCACTGCAGAGCTTTCACTTTTCCCCTATAATGTTTTAGAGTTTTATTTGGGTATTTGGGTTTCTACCACTGAGGATATTACTGCTTTGTAGTTGTCTTATTTTCCTTTGTCTGCATGAATTTTTTTTCCCCCTTTGTGTCTCTTTCTCTCCCTTGGCTTACTACTCCCCCACATGTCCCCAAGTCCTTCAAGCCAATGAGGCTGTGGTGACACCTTCTGGGCAGTGCTGGGAGTGAATTATAGCCCTAAGTTCCATGGTGGTGGTAGCATACAGTAGATTTGTTGTATACTACTTAATTTAGTTTGCTTGGTCAGCAGAACTGATATAGTATGATACTGCTTCCAGAATTTCCAAAACTTGTTCAGCATCATTATCATTTCTTATAATGAGAAGGATTTGTAGTTAGCTAAATTAAAAAAAAAATAGGCCTGGGCTTGCCTGCTTAACCAGTGTAAAAACATGGCCCTTAGTGGGGGTTATTAACAAAGGTACAATTAGAATTGCATATTAGTAAAATATCAGCACAGTAGACTTTTGACTTTTTCTGTGTCCCAATAGGTAGTCACAGATTACTTGTTATTGCTTCATAGCAATGAAAAATTAACCATACAACAACCTCAGTAGCACCATTGTCATTCTTCGTTACAGAAAAGGTTGCTGGGATAGTAAAAGATAGTTTCTCTCTGGCCTCTTGACTACATACCTCTCATCAGTTTTAAGAAACATGTAGAGAGTTTTCTGTGTATTCTCTGTTGGAATCTTGTTTTTTCCTGGTCAGAGTTCATTATTTCTACCTTTATTCCAAAACCGACTTAACTCTGTTTTAAAGATTTTTTAAATGGGGCAGGAGATACTACAGAGAGAGGCGCTTGGCTTGCAGGCCACTGATCTGGCTGATCCCTGGCACCGTATATGGTCCCCTGAACACTGCCAAGAGTAATAATCCCTGAGTACAGAGCTAGAAGTAGGAGTAAGGCTCGAACAACACCATTGTGCCCCACATCCCCCAGATATATTAAATTGTATCTTTTTCATACACCAACATCAATATACCAACAACATCAATATAACAATTTTACTGCTACCAGTTTTTTGACTAACTTTTGTTTCAGTGCTGAATAAGCTGAAAACTATAATTTCTAAGAAAATTGATAGATCTAGCAAACTTTACGAAGTTTGTTTTTATGTGATTTTAGAGATCTCAGGAATCTTTTTCCAGTTGTCTTTAATAATTGAAATGCAAATGTAGAAATTCTGTTTTGGGCAACTAAGATATGCTTGGCTATTGAAGTGCCTACAAAATTACCCATCTGGTAGGGCAGCATAAAAGGGATGATACTAAACTGAAGAGCAACTTGCACCCTTGGATATAGATTATCCAAGCCTTATTTTAAAGGCTTGGATAAAATTTTAGCTCTTTGCATCATTCTTTGGTTAAATATGACATACTTATTGCATAATATATGCATTTATATTTATTATAGAACCAACATTCCAGTTAAAGCTATAAAATAAATTCTAGACAAGGATACAGTGCCTTCTAATTTTGATTTGCAAACATATGGCAGATAGATGGAAAATAGACTGAGGCTATTAAAAATGTAAAGGAAATGCTTTCATGAAGTTAAAACTAGCTTAACATACTAAGAATGTGAATGAAAAGCAAAATATCATGTGTAACTGTGGAGATGATCATTTTATTTGAAGTGGGGGGAGGGAGGAAAAAGCTAGAAGGAGGCAAAAACACAATTTGGCCTAAAATTGAATTTCTCTGATAAGGCATTTCAGAAGCAGCTTGTCTTATTCACTCAGCAGCAAAATAATCATATGCGCTTTAATAATCTTTATTTTACAGGAGTGTGTTGCCAGGGTAACGGAATGTAAGCAGGGGAACAGCACCTTACAGATCACAAAGGCAAATCTGTGGAAAGAAATTTCATTGAGTCTCTTCCTTACCAATGCAATAATGACTCTTATTTTTTCATGTACTATTTACTAATCTTACATAAACATTCTTTCCCCATTTTTTGGTATCTGTTTAAACATGGGCAATAGCTTAAATACAGAAACTTCAGTTCAGTGAAATTTAAAAAAACCACCCATGTTGTACCTTTAGCATTTTAAAATAAATTCTTTTTATTGCTCCTTTAGTCCTCCTTACTTTATTGTCTTCTCTCTACAAAAACCAGTCTGATGGTAGTAAGGGCGACTGAGTTGAGAACTGATATTTGGCAGCATTAATCAAAATTTGTTACCTAAACTTTTCTGTGTAAAGACTAAAGAGATTTTTTTTAAAAAAAGAAATCTAAAGAGGTAAGATCTACAATGAAAACATCTCTTTTTTTTGTAAGGGAATAATTGAACTGTAGTTATTAGAGTGACATTCAGACCAGAAGCTTCAAAAATATTGTTTGTTTACACTCACAAGAGAGAGACACATGCGAGAAGTGAAGAAGAAAAGGAAGTTTTCTTCTTTACTTTTCCCAGTTATTTCTGGTAACTATTTGAATCTCCTATCATTCTAAAAAATTGATTGATTTAAAATTAAAATTAATAAAATAAAAATTTCTAATGCCTTTTCAATTGAGATAGAAAACTAGCAATAAAACTACAACTATTTCTGGGGCCTGAGAGATAGATAGTATAGTCTATTTGGACATTTTTGCCTGCATTTGACTTTCAAATAACAAATCTTACTTTATAGCAAAAAAACAACAACAACAACAACAAAAAACTAAAACTAAAAATGCACATATACAGACACACACATTCCCTTTTTGTCCCACAGAACTCACACACATTCATAGAAGAAGTCTGTTAAATGTAAGAGGATAGAGTGTATTTTAATCGAGTTTTGAACAATAAAATTTATCATAGATAAAATTTGCTATGGGGAGGGGGGTAGGCGAAGCAATAGTACAGCAGGTAGGGTACTTGGCTGATCTGGTTTTGATTCCCAGTACCTCAGGAGTGATCCCTGAGCACAGAGCCAGGAGTAAACCCTGAGCACAAAAAATAAGCCCCCAAAGTATTATTTTTAAAAAATGCAGGATGTGTGCTTTACTACTGAGCTAAGGTCTGAGCTGGGTCTAAGATCAGCACAAGTATGTCTTAACATCACATTTCTTTACCAGCTCCCTTCCCTTTGTATTTCCATTGTTGCACACATCTGGTTGCTGTGTTCACATTCTTACCCATAGTTCTTGCCCAGGTTTGTACTCTTTTAGTTGCCCTGCTTACATTTGCATTTTCTGAGAGTCCTACACCTTATTTGAGGCAGGCAAGTTATAGTCGTAGTTCTCACTGCAGTGCTCACACATGTTTCCCAGGAGTCACAATTCCTGGCTTGCACTTCTACTTTTCGTTATGGGCTCTATGGGGATTGGTACAAATCTGACTGCTCTTATAGAGCTGGAAATTTCTTGTAGCACTGTGGATCGGATCACACACAGTAGAGCTGCCAGAGTCGAGTAGCAGAATTTTTAGGATCATGCTCATGTATGTGGACACTAGGGACTCGGGACAAACATGTGTGATAAGTCATTGCACAGTCCTTAGACAAAACTAGCATTTCTTTTTTGTTTGCTTTTTTGGCTACACCCAACTGTGCTCAGGGCTTGCTACTGGCTTTTCGCTCCTGATGGTGCTCACAAGATCATGTGCAATACTAGAGATTGAACCCCGATGGGCTATATGCAAGGCAAGTGCCTTACTTGCTATACTATTTCTTCAGCCCAAACTAGCAATTTTTTTAAAAAAGAATCACTGTGAAATACACAGTTACAAAGTTGTTAATGACTGAGCTTCATTCAATGTTCCAACATCCTTTCACTAGTATATATTTCCTGTCACCAATGTCCCCAGTTCTTAAAAAAGCAAGTTTGGGGCTAATGGCTGAGCTCAAAACTAATCTAATTCAGCAATAGAACTTATTTTAAGCTACAATGTAAGATTATTAACCCTAAAAATTTGTCCCCTCACCTTACTCCTACTTCTGAATCACAATATTTGTGTAATCTGTTATTAGATAATTATGCGGCTATGGTTTCGGCATAGTATCATGTGTGATAGCCAAAATGTGTTAAACCTTTCAATAGAACTCAGAACACAGATGTTGTTAGCCAAAAATAGAAACGTGACTTCTTGAAACAGTAAGCATTTCTATAGTTCTGATATTTTAAGAAGAATGAACTTAGATAGTAAAGAAAACAAGAACCTTCGACATTTTATGCTTTGCTTGCAACAAGATATTTTTTCTAAGATAAACCATATACTTTTAAATTCTTTTAGCCTACTTATAATGTTGCTTTCATCATTAGAGATTAGTATAGAATTTTAGGACTCTTTTTTTTCCCATAAGTAAACTTGACCATGTATGTACAGGTCAGTGAGGATGACCCAATAAATAATTCTTGTCTAATTTACAAAAGTAAATTTATCATCAATAATTAGTTTTCAGTGTCTTATTTTTTTTTAACTGTGAGGGTCATTCACAGTTGTGCCTGGTACCTTTGTGCTCTGGACACCATATAGTACCAACGCCTTGTATATGTAAGACATACCCTATACTCTTGTGCCACATCCTTGGCTCAAGTATCCTTGAAGGATTTCTATAACATCTCCCAAAAGATAGTATAGATGTATTCTGTGAACTCAAAAATATATAGCTTTGGGATTTGCTTCTATGTTCCATTTAGGTAAACTCCTTTTATTTAATATCTTCAACTGGAATTCATATTTATATAACTTGGATATGTATTTTTTTAATTCATTTTTGGTTTTGTGGCCACACACATCAGTACTCAAGGCTTACTCCTGGCTTTGCACTCAGGGATCATTCCTGGCTGGGCATGGGGTGCCATGTGTGGAACAGGGGATTGCAGGCAAGGCAAGCACCTTACCCATTGTAGAATCTCTCTGGCCTTTCATTTCTTTTGTGGGAGGATATATCATGGACTCAGAGAAAGGAAGGGTTTTTTTGCATTAATTTTAGAATGAATATGTTAACTTTTATGATATGAACTATATCCTTATTTTTATAGTTGATTAATTGTGATGTTAGTATGATTGTAACACTTGTATCACTTGTCATCCCGTTGCTCGTCGATTTGATCGAGTGGGCGCCATTAACGTCTCCATTCATCCCTGTCTCGTGCTAGTGTAGCCCAATGGCATGTACTCGCTCCAGGAACACAGAGAGCCTCAAAACATTCATTCTGGGTCTTGACGAAGAAGTCTGACCATCTTGTAGGTGGGCGGCTACGCCGTCTTTTGACGTTCCGTGGAATCCAGTCAGTAACAGCTCTAGTCCAGTGGTCGTCTCTGAATTGCATTATGTGTCCAAACCATCTGATTTTTGACGCCTTGGCAAACGAGAAAGCATCACTGATTCTTGATCATCGACGGAGGTCAGAACTCCAGATTCCTTCTCTCACTTGAGTGAAACGTGATACTCCAAGCTTAGCTCTTTCAATTAGTTCCTCTTTGGGAGACCCGAATAGCGTTCTCATCCTGTTTGCATAGGGCCCAGGTCTCTGGGGCGTATGTTAGTGCAGGAAGAACGATGGAGTTGAAAAGATATGCCCAGAGCTGAAGGTTCTTCATCCTCTTAACCACTTCTTCGATGCTCTTGAAGGCATTCCATGCTGCTCTCTTCCTCCTGCGCAGTTAGTAAAATGACAGAAAATGTAGATTGTAGTTTAAATCTGCTGATTCTCAGTATATGATGCCACATCATTTGTTATAATTGTGGGGTTATTTTAAGTGTTATGTTTAAATATTTCGTGATACGTGTAAGATCTGTTCTACTTTGAGGTGTTCTAATTTGAGTTTTGGCATAACCTACTTCAGGGTAATTCCTTATTTATTTATTTATTTATTTATTTTTTTGCTTTTTGGGTCATACCTGGCAATGCACAGGGGTTACTCCTGGCTCTGCACTCAGGAATTACTCCTGGCGGTGCTCAGGGGACCATATGGGATGATGGGAATCAAACCTGGGTCGGCCGCATGCAAGGCAAACGCCCTACCCCCTGTGCTATTGCTCAGCCTCCCAGGGTAATTCCTTATTAGTAACCATTGAAGTGTTAAATGAGAAATCCTTTGAAACTTTTTTTTAGTAATCATAATTTAGCTATATTATGAAAATAGAAATAACTATTTATTGTGATAGCAGGTGTATGTGTGTGTGTGTTGGTGTTGTATTTCTGTGTATGTACATACCATGCACAAGCAAGCACATATGCTCATACCAGTAATACTGAATAACAGATACTTCGGACTTCCTTTTATGTTTATGAATGTCATTTAAAGCTGTAGTTGGCATTTTCCAATAATTCAAGGATTTGTCAGAGTAGTTCATTTCAAATCATGTACATAAAATTCAAATATTGCAAGACCTGAAAGATATGATCCAGTTTCCTTCTCTAAAACAGTTACGATGCTTCTTTATCTCACTGCAAAGTAAGATGACACAGGTGATGTTCTCCAATTGTGAGAAATCACAGGAGAAATAAATTAGCTTGCTCTTAAACTTTATTTTAAAATACTTTAATTATAGTTTAGATAATAGGGTTACAATAGAGTTCTGTTTTCTGATATTGACCTATGCCCATCATGGCCACCTTGCCCCCACAATCCCTATGTTCACACAGGTCTAATGTTTCTTCCCTCCCACTCCTGCCCCAATCTTTCTTAATTGACAGGTATCGTTTTTGGTGTATGCTATGAGCACAAGCCTTAGCAACAAGCATGTTCTTGAGACTCTCCACCTGTTCCAGTGTTTTCCAGTGGCTTATTCATTTCCCACCTCTCTCCCCTAAACTGGTACTTTCAGATCTGTATCCTAGTATACAGGATTTAATATTAATTGATAATGTTCATACCCTGAATTTATTTATATACCACAGATGAGTGAGATAATCATGTATTTGTCCTTCTGCTTCTAACTTTTTACTCAACAATAGTATCCTACCATCCCATCCAGATTGCTCTTAACTGCATGATTTTTCCTAGTCGCTGCATAATATTCCACAGTGTATATACACCAAAACTTCTTTATCTGTTCATCAGTTGTTGAATATTTGGGTTGCTTCTGTGTCCTTGCATTTGTACTAATAGTTACAATAAACATAGATGTACATGTTTATCTCTTCAAATTTGTGTGTGTAAGAGAGAGAGAGAGAGAGAGAGAGAGAGAGAAATACAAGTGGGATAGCTGGATCAAGTGGATTTGTATATCTACTGTTTTGAGACATTTCCCTATTGTTTGCCATAGAAGCTGTACTAGATGACATGACCACCAATACTGAATGACAGTCCCCCACCAATATTTGTTGTTTTTAGAGTTTTGTTTATATACATATCATATATTCATAAACATATGTATATATCTATATACATATCATATATCATATCTTACTGGTATATATGAGCATTTTTTCACATGCTTTTTGTTCATCCATATGTCTTTTTTTGTGTGAGTTTCAATTCATCTCTTCTTCCCTCTTTTTGAGGGGGCTATTGCTTCTGTTGTTGCTGAGATTTGTGTCTGCTTTATAGATTTTGAATGTCAGTCCTTTATTTGAAGTATTTTGTGCAAACATCTTCTCCCAATCACTTTGTGTGTCTTAATTTAAGTCTATGATTTCTCTAAACTTTACATTTTGAGACAATGGGGGTCATCTGCCAGTGTTATAAGTGATCAGCTAAAATGATCTCCATTGACAGTAAAACTCTATCTACATCAGCCATATATCTAGCTAATTGTAGACTTCCAATTCTGAACTGTAGATCATTATAGCTTAGAAGAAATAAAAAGAAGGGACACTAACAAAATTGCATAAAGAAATGGATTCTTACCATTGTAACTATTTGTTATTGACTGCTATTTGTTCTTTCCCTTCTCTACCTCACCATCTCCCCATATATCTTTTCATTTCAGGGGAAGAAGTGAACATTTTTACAAATTTTTTTCCCTCTAATCAAGCTCCAGTTCTCTCTTAAGTGAACAATAAGGTGACAACCTGGTTGCACTAATGTAGTTTTACATGGCAGAGATTCTTTAGCTGTCATTTCTGTTGAGGGGTAGGGGTTTTTTTTCTTCCTTTAGTGAATAAAGAATTAACTTCCTTAATTTTCACAAGGAAAGGTAAGATTTTTTTATTCAAATAAGCCAGCCATCTAGTTTCAACCGCTTCAGAGAGATGATTTACTTTTTTTCCGTCTTGGCCACCTGGGTTCTCCTGTGTTTTGAAATGGAAACTGTCCTAACCCTATAACCTTAACATCACTATGAGTAAAACTCTTTCTAATTATATGACTATACAGTGTATAACCTTAGTATTCCTAATGAGCTCACAGTAGTAGAGTTGTAACTTTAGTATTGATATTCATAGTGTGTCCATAATTGCACCTCTGTACCAGTGCTTAGATGCTAGTTTACTTAAAAACATAACTCTAAAATTCAAAGTGCATATAACCATATATAAATATGCTTTAACTCTATTATAACTTTATGTTTTTATAATTTTATATTACTAACTTAAGTGCCCATATAGTTTTGTTTATCCAAAATGTTCATAGTAGTTAATGCTCTGTTACATTGGGTCTTTAACTAAGAAAAAAAAAGATGATTTGTCTCACTGTTTTTTGTTGTTGTTGTTTTGTTTTTGTATTTTTGATACTAAAGGCAATCATCTCTTCTGGGGGACAGTTTCTTCATCAGTATTAAAGAATAGCTGATGATTTCAGAAAAGCACTTTCAAAAAGCCTGTGTGAGTTCATCATAACTGTCACAAATGAATATTAAATATTCTTTGGGTTGTTGACATATATAAGATTTGCAGAGATTTTACTGAAAACTGTAATATGTGAGATTCAGGGATTCAGTTAAGTGTAATAGGAAGAAGCTTCATATGACTGTAATTTATATATTACTTTGGAGAAAATTATTACACAACTAAATTGAAATCAGCCTATATGTAAACTGTATGTTAGTAAAAATAATGACTAAATGTATGAAAACATGGCATAAGTATGATCAAAGAAGCATCTGTGGAACAATGTCTTATTAGTTTCTGGAAACTAAAACAAATCCTCATATAAGCAGTTTATAACAGCAGCAAATTATTAAGAATCATCTTATATATTACCCATTTGTTGCTGCCTTATTTAGTGGAAAATAAGGTTGAGTACAATGTTGAAAGGAAAAATTTTAAGACATTAATTTTTCAGAGTAATTTTGGCAAGTTTATTGGCAGTAAAATGTCAGAGCATAAATCTCATATTTGAGACATGACTAGAAGATCCACATGGGGCAAAAAGAAGAATTTTAAAAGCTGGGATTTAAGGTTAGGACTACCATGACCACTATAACAATCAGGAGAAAATTAACTAGTCTAAATGTAGTGTATAAAGCATAAATTCACAAATTTAGGATGAGGGACTTCAGATATAATGGTTGGATAAAAAGAATTAATGAAGCAAATGAATGCTGATAAAGAATAGTCATTCATTCATTTAATCACTCAACATGCTCATTGTGTTCTGCTCTCTGCCAGACTCTGCTATGTGCAGAATGAAAACATTAAAACAAGAATTCCTTGATAGACAATCTAATATATTTTTGAAAACTCTCTTGCTAACAAACATCCTTAAATGTTAAGTAAAATATATTAAATGTTCTATGAATGTGTATATTAGTGTTTGTGAGAAGAGAAAAAGTCTGCAAGACCAAAAATGGAGAGGACTTTCAAGTAGAATGGCAAGCACGAGTAGTGACGAGAGCTGCTATAGAAAGGAAACTGGGTAATATCTTGACCTTACATTTTATTTTTATTTATTTATTTATTTATTTTTATTGAATCACCATGAAAAAAGTTACAAAGCTTTCAGGTTTAAGTCTCAGTTCATATAATGATCCAACACCCATCCCTTCACCAGTGCACATGTTCCACCACCAAGAACCCCAGTGTACCTCCCATCCCACCCCCACCCCCACCCCCGCCTGTGTGGCTAATGATCTTCACTTTACTCTCTCTTTACTTTGATTACATTCAATATTTCAACAGAAAACTCACTATTATTATTTGGAATTTTCCCCCAACAATCAGACCTGCTGAAAAGGCATCATTTGATAATTTGTTTACCATTGCTGAGAATGAAGAGTATATGAGGTTGCACGGCTTCAACAGTGGCCACACGGTTTTGGATTTCTGTTATTTTAGTAATTAAGTCCAGAGAAATTTCTGCCAGAAGTCGCGTCACTGCAAGCTCGTACCTCCAGTTAGTGGGCTCTATTAGATGGCAGTCACCACACCGCCGCCGCCGCCGCCGCCGCTGCTGAAAGGAAAGGCTGAGAGAGAAAAATCTTTCCCCTCCCAGGGCGGCATGGGGCCATAGCTCAGTTCACAGTTTAGAGGCATTTCTGCAAGAAGCCACTGGGTGCCGAAAGCAGTTAGTGGGCCTCCGGGATCATGGTCTTTTAGGAGCTGAGGAGCTGTTTGTGTGTGGCTGCTCGGGTCTCGTCTGGGCGGAGAGTGCGTTGACCTTACATTTTATATAGATAGTGTAAGGAGACTCCAAGAAAGATTTTTTTCTTTTTATATATATTTTTATTAAATCACACATTACAAAGTTGTCCATGATTGGGTTTCAGTCATACAATGTTCCATCACACATCCCTTCACCAGTGTACATTTGCCACCACCAATGTCCCCAGTTTTCTTCCTGCCCCCCTCCCCAGCCTACCTCTATGGCAAGCACTTTCTCTCTTTCTCCTTCTCCTCTCTCTCTCTTTCTCTCTCTCTCTCTCTCTCTCTCTCTCTCTCTCTCTCAAATCAGGCTACGCATCTTATGACTTAATTGTTTTCTTCCCAGACAATTTCTAGCCTTAAAATATAGTTTTGTAGGTTTGAGACTTAATTTTATACTTCCTACATTCCACATGTAGAGAAATCAACATGAAGGCGGTGGCTTAATTGAGACTTAAAAACTAAGAAAAATTCCACTCTGAAATTATGCATTATTAGCCCTGACTCCCTGGCATTCCCTCAAAAAAAATGTACTGCTTCTCATGAGATCACTTTACAAAAGTTACGAACTATGGCAAGTGTTCATAAACCCTATGTATTCTAGGATTCTATTTTATTAAATTTAGATTATTGGATAAATAATATAAATAGAAAATTATTAAAAACTATTTTAAACAAAATGAAGCACAAAAGAAAAACATTTGAATATGGGAGAGATTGTGGGGGAAAGGCCATTAAGGAAAGAATTAACAACCAAAAGATGTTTGAGTTAATTGCCTCAAAGACAGTACAAGTCAATAAATATAGAAACTATGACTTGGAGGAATTGGAGAGGTAGAGCAGCAGGTAGGTGCTTGCCTTGCACACAACTGACCTGGGTTCGATCCCTAGCATCCCATATAGTCCTGAGCACAGAGCAAGAGTAAGTCCTGAGCTTAGCCAGGTGTGGCCACAAAACAGAAAGGGAGGGTGGGAAGGAGGGAGGGAAGGGGGAAGGGGGAGGAGGGAGAGAGAAGGGAGGGAGGGCGGAGGGAGGATAACGTGGAGTCATAGACATGGTAAAGTGAAATGAGAAATTTCAGCATACATATGAGATCTCGATGGAGACCATAGAAGAATGGAAAGAATATTGATGAGTATGTGATCAAGCATTTTCCCAAAAGTTTTATAACCCCCCCAATTCAATATTAAATACTTATGGACAAGCCTCACACATGAAGGTACCGGCAAAGGAACCCAGGTGTGTGGGACCCGGGGCTGAGACCTCCAAGCCTGCTCAGATCGGGACTGGGCCTCTTCTGCCCAGATTTCCCATTTTCTAGTAGCTAGGGGGTCACACCCATGGACTGTCCCCCAGCACCCTGTGATCCCACAAATGGCCACCATCCAGAGACTTAAAAGCAAGCTTCCGGAAGAGAGCAACACAGAGAGTCTCTGGCCCGAGCGCCTGGCTGTCTTCCCCGGGGCCCCTCAGGAGGAATGGGCTCCAGCTTCCCTCCCCACCCTGAGCAGAGCTTCCACGGCCGAAGACCTCCGGAGCCTTAGCCACAGCCATGCTCAAGGCCCCTCTCCACACATTCGGACAAGCCTCATGCATGAAGGTACTAGCAGAGGAACCCAGGTGTGTGGGACCCGGGGCTGAGACCTCCAAGCCTGCTCGGATCCGGACTGGGCCTCTTCTGCCCAGATTTCCCATTTTCCAGTAGCTAGGGGGTCACACCCATGGACTGTCCCCCGGCACCCTGTGATCCCATCAACGGCCAACATCCAGAGACTTAAAAGCAAGCTTCTGGAATCTTATATCCTACTCCTCCCTCTGGGAGAACCAGCAGGCTACCGAGAGTTTCCTGCCCAAATGGGAGAGCCTCGAAAACTCCCCTTGGAGTATTCATATGCCAAAACAGTAACAGTGCTGGGTCTCATTCCTCTAATCCTGAAAGAGCCTCCAATGTGGCATTGTTGGGAAGGACGAGTAAGGAGAGGCTTCTAAATCTCAGTGCTAGGATGAATGGAGATGTTACTGAGACCACTCAAGAAATTCAACGATCAACGGGATGATGATGATGATATTGATGATGATGATGATGATGATGATGATGACGATGATGATGGAGAAAAGTGTTGGGGGGTCAAACCAGAACCTCAGAAAGTATGTACCCTACCTCTGAACCACTTACCTGGCTGACCCTTCTGTATTAAATACTTTAAATGTTTTGAATTGTTTCTCTTTCTCTGACTAACCCATGTTTGTCTTATAACCCCACATAAGCTATTATTCAAGAATGCGAGCATAATAAAGGCATTTTCACAACAAGTGAATTTACTTATAGATTTTCTGAACTAATTCACTAAAAAATGCATATGTTATTAGGAGAATGAACTTAGAAGGAAGAAAGGCATAAGCTGGGGGGGGGCAAAATGCCTAAAAAATCATGTAAAGTATGATTCCATTTTCTTTTACATACCAGCTAAACAATTTTCATTCCCACCAACAGTATGTGAGGGTTCTCTTTTCTTCAGATTTTCACCAACTTGTTTTGTTGTTGTTGTTGTTTTCTTCTTTCTTTCTTTTTTTGGGAGGGGGTCACACTGGTGATGCACAGGGGTTACTCCTGGCTCTGCACTCAGGAATTACTCCTCGCGATGCTCGGGGGACTGTATAGGATGCTGGGAATTGAATCCAGGTCAGCCGCGTGCAAGGCAAATGTCCTACCCGCTGTGCTATCGCTCCACCCCTGTCTTGTTTTTGATAATTGTTATTTTAACAGATGAAAGGTAGAATTAGTTATTGAAAATTACCTCTTATCTGGGGAGGTGGGGGGAGGGGGGAGGTATACTGTGATTCTTGGTGGTGGAATATGTGCACTGGTGAAGGGATGGGTGTTCGAGCATTATTTAACTGAGACTTAAACCTGAAAGCTTTGTAACTCTCCACATGGTGATTCAATAAAAGAATAAATTTTTTTTTAAAAAAAGATGTTTTTTAGAAAAAAAAGAAAATTACCTCTTATCAACTGAAGAGTTAGTTTTAGGGTTAAGGCATTTATTTGCCTTGCACACAGCTAACCCTGGTTCAGTCCCCAGAACTGGATATGATCACACAGGCACCACAGGAGTGACCTTTTAGTGCCACAGTGTCAGGAATAAGCACAGAGCACTGCCGCGTATTGCTATAAACAAAATCAACAAAAACTATTGATTATACATATTTCAATTAAAACTTCGTTGAGTTAAAAGAAGGCAGAAAAGACACTTTGCTAAGACAAATTGTAAGAAAGAACAAAATTTAAATATTGAGTACAAAAATAAACTAGAATTATAATCAAATATTAGTTTTTTTAAATGTAAGAACTACAAATTTTATCAGATTAAAGCCAATATTGCTGGGCCAGAAAGGTAGTACAGTGGTTTGGGTGCTTGTCTTTCATGCAGCCAACCTCAGTTCGATCCCCAGCACCTGGCCATGGTCCTCTGAGCATGGCCAGGTGTGATCTCTGAGCACAGGAATAGGAGTAAGCCCTGAACACAGTTGGGTGTGTCCACAGAGAAACAACATCAATAATGTTAATTTTCTTTTTCTTTTTTCAGCTTTTGGGCTGCACATGACAGTACTTAGGGCTTACTCCTGACTGCACTCAGGGATCACTCTTGGTGGGGCACAGGGGTCCACATCAGGTGCCAGGGATTGAACTCTGCTTGGCTTCATGCAAGGCCTCATGTGAGTACCTACTATACTGTCTCTCCAAGCCCCAAATTGCTAGATTTTTAAAAAGTCACCTACATCAGCACTTCTCAACTGAGGGACACAGATGAAAATCACATAAATGGGAACAAAGCACAAGACTAACTGGTAGAATTGAGGGAGGATGCATAGGAAGGAAACACTGTCAGAAGGATGGGGAAAATATTGAGAGCTATATGGTGTATCAGAAACTGAGAGATTGGACAATAGTATATAAACATATAGGACAAACACTAATAAAAAAAGAACTGACACATTGATATCAGGCCCAGTTTTTTTAAGGCAACAGTTTTAATAGAGAAAAGCGGTCTACCTCAAATTAAAAATTGGAAAACTGCAATGAAAATACATAAGAAAAACCTGTATGCATCTATTAATAAAACTACAAATGACAAATGCCTAAAATTGACAGATTTGTAATATTAAAGTGGTAAATCTTTGGTCGTCATGGATGCTTATCTGAATAATTGTTCAAATGTACAAAGCTAGATAAGATTTGAAGAAAACAAATGTGAAACACAATATAGTTTAGCATAATTCAATAGTTCATGAATATACTTTTCAAATAAATTTGTCATATTTATAAGAACTAAACATAGTCGGTCAGATCACGAGTCTTAACAAATGCTAAAACAATTTCTAATCAATGGCATTAGAAATCAAAATATGACCATTGAAAAAAGTCACTTTAATATTAGAAATTTAAAAACACACCTTTAAGCTTATGAGTCATCAATTTAAATTGTAATAGTTCAAAAAGATTAGTGGCACAATCAGATAAATTTATGGGATCAAATGAAGGAGATATTTAAATAAAATTTGAAGATTATTCTTTGAAGAGATTAAATAAATTTGAAGCAAAACTTAAAATAAGATTAAAAAATCGGTATTATGTGTATTAATATCTAAAAATGTTATTATATATGAGGGAATGTTAATGTACTCGAGGATTTTGTGTTCCTAGGAAAACTATTTCCTTTGCTTTTCTGGAATTGCAAATAATTGCAGCAGATTTTTGGAACAAAAGCTCTGTTTATACCAGCTACTGTTACAAGCGTTTAGATGACACTTGAGGAGTACATCATATTGACCTGATAACAAGCTATTAATACTGGATAGGAAATCACAGCTTCAGAGTTCTCTCAAGTGTGTCAATCTTAAGCTACAGTATCTATCAAACTGTTATAGGACACATCAGTTACCTACCCAGGATGATCTTATTCTCTCTATTCTGAGATTAGGTCTCTCTGCGCTTGTTCTGATGACCAGTATCACTGTATCACTGTATCACTGTCATCCCATTGTTCATCGATTTGCTCAAGCGGGCACCAGTAACGTCTCCATTGTGAGACTTGTTTTTACTGTTTTTGACATATCGAATATGCCACGGTTTGATTGCCAGGCTCTGCCATGCGGGCAGAAGACTCTCGATAGCTTGCCGGGAACTTGGGTCGGCCGCATGCAAGGCAAACGCCCTACCTGCTTAGCTATCGCTCCAGTCCATGATGACCAGTACTTAAGATAAATGACTGACTTTGCTCCACAAATATGTTCTATATTCTGACCTGTATTCGAAAGGAATTTATACCAGGAATGACCAATAATACGTACTGGAATCTAATTTATAATTAATGTCAAATAAATGCCCTGCTGGACACAAATTACGATAATAAATTTGAAAACTTAGCCAAAATGCACAATTTCTCCTCAAAATCAAACTTTTGCAAATTAACTCAAACAGTAAGAAAAAAAACAGGGGCCGGAGCGATAGCACAGCAGATAGGGCATTTGCCTTGCACACGGCTGACCCGGGTTCAATCCCCGGCATCCCATATGGTCCCCCAACCACCGCCAGGAGTAATTCCTGAGTGCAGAGCCAGGAGTAGCTCCTGAGCATCGCTGGGTGTGATCCAAAAAGCAAAAAAAAAAAATAAAATGTAATTTAGCATTTAAAAAAATTAATATGCCTATAACTTTTGGGGATAAATGTTGAGCCACATCCTGCAGTACTCAGGGCCTACTCCTGGTTCTGTGCTTAGGGATAATTCCTGGCAGTGCTTAGGTGACCTTGGTACAGGTCATGTTCTTTATTCACCTTAACCCTTGTACTGTACCTCCATCCCTAGTCAGAGCTTTTTAGAAGAAGTTTAAGGGGCTAGTGCCATTGTACAATGAGTAGGGCATTTGCCTTGCATGCAGCTGATCTAGGTTTGATCCCCAGCACCCATATGGTCCCCAAGGCCACTGGGAGTGATCCCAGAGTGCACAGCCAGGAGTAAGCGCTGAGTGCTGCCCTGTGTGCCCCCTGCCCCCCAAAAAATTCTTTTTAATCTTTTTCATTTGAAGAAAAGATAGTGAAAATACAACTCAAGTACAAACTATATGTAATATAGTTTGTAAAGCTACTCCTATCTTAAACAAACTCATTTGTAAATACTATCTCAAGGAAATTTATATATATGCAAAGAAGCATGTGCAAGAATATTGTTTATGTCATTGTAAATGGTATAATGACACTAATAATTGAAAGAAGTTCATTTATCAAAAAGAGAATAGACAAATCTGTAATGAACTAATATAAAAGAATATTGTCATTTAATGGATGAGTTGGAACTGTTTTCATTAACATGATCAAGTATAGTAAACTGTGGATCAAACTAATGTCAAATATAATGTGTGCACTGAAATATTAGTGTTTTAAGTTGAAGAGATAGGGATCAGAGAGTTATTGTATAGAAATTAAGATGCTTGGCTAAGTGAAATGAGTCAGAAAGAGACAGACATAAAAAGATTGCACTCATCTGTGGAATATAGAATAATAGACTAGGAGACTAACACCCAAGAATAGTATAAATATATACCAGGGGGTTGACTCCGTGGCTTGGAGGCTGATCTCTCATTCTGGGCAACTCAGAGAAGGGAACACCAAGTAAAATGGGGTTGGAGGCCATGCGGGGGAAGGGTGATGTGTGCCGAATGTAGACTAGAGACTAAACGCAATGGCCACGCAACACCTTTATTGCAAACCACAACACCTAATCAGAGAGAGAGAACGAAAGTGGCAGTGTGGGGGGGTGGGGAGACGGGACTGGGGAGGGTGGGAGGGATGCTGGGTTTACTGGTGGTAGAGAATGGGCACTGGTGAAGGGATGGGTTCTTGAACTTTGTATGGGGAAAACATGAGCACAAAAATGTATAAATCTGTAACTGTACCCTTAAAAAAATAATAAAAATTAAAAAAAAAGAAATTAAGATGCTTGTTTTAAACACGTGGCCAACCCCCAGGTTTGATCTGCAGCACCACATATGGTCCCCAGAGTACCACCAGGATTGATCTTTTATTTTTTTAATTTTTCGGTCAGACCTGGCGATGCTTAGGGGTTATTCCTGGCTTTGCACTCAGGAATTACTCCTGGCATTGCGGGGGGTACCATATGGGATGTGGAGGATTGAACTCAGGTCAGCCATGTGCAAGGCAAATGCCCTACCTGCTGTATTATCTCTTCAGCCCCCAGGATTGAACCTTGAGCACAGAGCCTGAGAGCCTTATCACCAGAGGGTATTGCCCCCCAAAGATTATTTTTTAATTAAAAATTAAAAGAAGGAGCTGAAGAGCTCGCATAGCGGGTAAGGAGCTTGTCTTGCACAGCCAACCTGAGTTTGATACCTGACATCCATATGGTCTCCTGAGCATGGCCAACTTTTCTGAGTTCAGAGCCAGGAATAATTCCTGAGTACTGCTGGGTATGGACAGCCTCCCCATCCCCTCCCAAAAAAATTTGCAGAGATATTTATAAATATATAATTAAAGTATTAAAAAAAACATGCCTTGCTCATAGCCAACCCAGGTTTCATTCCTGGCATCATATATGGTCCTCAGCCCCACCCTGAGTGATCTCTGAGAGTAGAGTTAGGAATAAGCTCTGAACATCAATACATGTGACTCAAAAATCATGCCCTCCAAAAAATATATATGCATAGTTATCTCTATTAGGGGGAGGAATTGAGATGGAGGACTATGAAGAGTGCTTCAGTTTTATCTTTACTAATAATTATATTTCTCTTGGTGCTGGAGTGATAGCACAGCGGGTAGGGTGTTTGCCTTGCAAGCAGCTGACCCAGGTTTGAGTCCCAGCATCCCATATGGTCCCCCAAGTACCGCCAGGAGTAATTCCTGAGTGCAGAGCCAGGAGTAACCCCTGTGCATCGCCAGGTGTGAACCAAAAAAGAAAAAAAAAGAAAAAATTATATTTCTTCATATAGATACTGTTTATATTTCCATTAAGATTGAGGAAGAATTAAGTATTTTATTAAAGTAAAATAGGTCTTAAGGTGTCATAATAAAGGTTTTGAGTGATCATCTTTATATTAAATGTATTACATAATCATAATAAAAATAGTACAAGGAACATGTGTTGGATGTTCTTTGTTGAAAATTTAGATAAGGCTGCCATGTCTTCTCTGTTCAGATGGTCAGTGAAAGCTTGCTGGAGAAAGAGGCATTTCGTCTGGAAAAAAATTGCATAGGCCTGTTTTGGATTTGTTTTGTTCTTTTTAATATATACTTATTGAAATTGCTCTGGCTTATTTGGGAAAATACAAAGTCAGGAAAGCAGGGGTATATTTTATTACAGTGCAAATGATTAATCTCATAGGGGCAATGGATTTGTGAAATAAATAGTGACCAATAAGGTTATACAAATAATAGAAAATGCATAAACATACAAAGTTAGCTATAACATTCTGAGAAGTCTAGAATATCTGTAGAAATTTAGTTTTTATTCTTTAGGCTATTGTTTTTCAGAGTTTTTAAATCATGAATTATGGGAAAATAATCATAATACATATTTGAACTTCACTTTGCAGTCAATTTGATTTAGTTAAAAATAATTTTATTGATTATATCCTTGGGATAGACCATTACAAATGTGCTTATGATTGGGTTTCAGACATACAATGATCCAACCCCCATCCTTCCATCAGTGTACATTTTCCACCACCAATGTCCCCTGTTTCCTTTCCACCATTCCCCAACACCTGCCCCCCTCAGCCTGCCTCTATGGCAGGCACTTTTCTTCTTTCTCTCCCTACTTTTGTGCATTATGGTTTGCAATACAGGTAATCGTGTTTGTTTGGGGCGTTCAGTATTTTTATCAGGAAGATAATACTGTAGTAGCTTTTTTTAAACTGGGTGGCAGCTTTGCACATGACTTGTGAACATGACAGTCAATTTTAAAGTGAAAAGATTGTGGATATATAGAGACTAGATAAGAAACTACTGCATTAGGCTACATATAATGGTTTATCAGTTGAAAAGCAGTTGGGAGATTGTGTTTTTAATTTTGTCAACTTCAGATCAACTCTATTAGTACCTTCCTTCTGCTTACTTTGTAAGTTTTTCCTTTTACTTCTTAAAATTGAGCTTTTATTATTGATATAAATTTCTTCTTAGTTATGATTATTGATATAAATGAATTTTACTTCATCTTGTGCCACCAAAGGCAAAGTTGCTTTTATTTTGTATACTTTTATCAATGATAAAAATCATGACATACAGAAACATAAATCTACAGAAGGAGGTACAAAATCTCTTCAGGGTAAAGGATAAAGTATTGAAGCTTTAAATATTTGAAAAAAAGAGCAGAGAAACTATGTTCATTAATAAGAAGACACTACCATAAAGATGCTAGTTTCTCCTAAAAAGTCTTATTAATCATTGCGGTGACATTCAAGTACCATGCAGCAATCATAAGAATTTGCTGTGGATACTATTCTATACTCATCAGTACAAAAATAAAATTTTAAATATAAGCCCAGATATGGGAAAATATCTTTAATAGCTGCAATAACTATATAATCACACTATAGGACAGGTTAGCAATATCTAGAAAAGTTGAAGATGCTCATCTGTGACTTCATTAAATTATTATTTATGACCATAAAAGTCAAAATTAAAATATAACTATATTCACACTGAAGGAAAGCTTAGCAATAGCTAGAAAATATGAAGATGCTTATCTACGACTTTATTATGCTCTATACATATGGCCATAGAGTCAAAATTAAAATTTATTGTTACATTGTAGTAATGAAGGATTGAAAAAGCCTTACTTTTCCCCTATCAATAGAATGCATGAATAAATTTAGTGATTGATCAATGGTAGGTATATAACAATTAAGATAAATTAATTATAACCAAGCATATCATTAGCAATAAAACTCCATAATTTTGAGAATAAAGATGTTACCCAGTATGAGTGGCATAATATCATCAATATAAGCTTCTAAGATGTAAAACATACAAGGAAATTATGACATCCAATTCAGGATTAAGCTGACATCTAGGGAGGAAAGAAGGAAGGAGATAAGAGGAGCAAGCATGTGGGCATTAACTGGTACTGAAATATGCCATTTATTTTAAGATATTGGGATGGAAAGATCGATCAAAGAGCTGGAGTATATGCTTCATATGTGGAATTCCTAGGTTGATCCCTAGCACAAAGTGGTCTCCCGAGTACTGCTAGAAGTGATCCCCAAGCATCACACTGGTAGCTCCTTAGACTGCCAAGTATGGCCCCAAACAAAAAAATGTATCGGGGCTGGAGTGATAGTACAGCGGGTAAGGTGTTTGCCTTGCACGCAGCTGACCCGAGTTCAATTCCCAGTATCTCATATGGTCCCCTGAGCACCGCCAGGAGTAATTCCTGAGTGCAAAGCCAGGAGTAACCCCTGAGCATTGCCAGGTGTGACCCAAAGATAGATCTATCTATCTATCTATCTATCTATCTATCTATCTATCTATCTATCTATCTATCTATCTATCTATATACATATATCACAGAAGCTCCCTGTGGCATACAAATACAGTAACAATAACAGGTCTTATTCCCCTGACCTGGAAAGAGCCTCCAATCGTTGGGAAAGACGAGTAAGGAGAGGCTGCTAAAATCTCAGGGCTGGGACGAATGGAGACATTACTGGTGCCCGCTTGAGCAAATCAATGAACAATGGGATGACAGTGATACAGTGATATATATATGTATATACGAATATATATACATATATATATATAACACTGTCACTGTCATTGTCATCCCATTGCTCATCAATTTGCTCGAGCAGGCACCAGTAACGTCTCCATTGTGAGACTTTGTTGTTACTGTTTTTGGCATATTGAATACGCCACAGGTAGCTTGCCAGGCTCTGCCGTGCAGGCGAGATACTCTCGGTAGCTGCTGGGCTCTCTGAGAGGGGCGGAGGAATAGAAGCTGGGTCGGCCACTATTGCTCCAGCTCTTGTATATATATAACAAGTATGAAAAAATAAACTTTTTGAAGAAAACAGGTGGCATCTCTACAGGTTTCCTACGCCATTATCCTTTTCTTCTATTTCTTTGTTTGAAATATTTTATCATTTTTTAAAAAGGAAAATACAAATAGAAAAAAAGAGCTTGTTGTTGGACCCAGAAACCACAAATATCTTAGGATAGAAATCTCAAAAGAAGAGAATAGGAAAAATTATTAAAGACCACTATGAAAGAAATGTATATTAAGTCAGTATATTAAATGTGAGGCTAGTTCAATAATACTGTACAGTGTTCAGTTGAAACCTCTGTACTTAAGATCCTGCAGATCCCTGGAAGCCCCTGGGTAGAGCCTCCCATGGTTGACAACCACTTCTTCTGTCTTGAATTAATCTCTCTTTATCTCTGTTCCAACCATTCTTTCTCTCTCCTTCTCCCCTTCCTCTGTTATCTTCCTCCACCCACACCTAGGTGTGATGTTAGTCTAATGTTTGTCCTTCTCTTTGTTGAGAAGCAAAAAAACATTTATTTCCCCTGGTTCTATTTTTACATCAAAGGGAAATATGACAGACCAACTAATTCTCTCTTCTATAAAAATCCTCAAAGAAGTTTTTTCAAAAAATGGGAGGTAACATTTTTGGAAGAGCCCACAGAAGCCAGATCTCTTTTCTCTTTCATCTCTAGTGTACCTCACATAGAAAACTCAGTTCACTACCAGGACATGTATGTGCCAAATGGTTGTTTTCTATTGAAAGAGATAATAATTTCAATAATATTTTAAACTTCAAACACACAAAACTCTTTGTTAAATTCCTATAATAAATAATCAGACCAATTTAATGTATTATACCAAATCCAAGTCTGTTGAGATACTACCTGATTCATCTGTAAAATGGAAGGACTTTTTGTTTTTATATATTATTATTCCAAGTCAGCACAATAAGTTAATTGGGCAAAATTTTTAATCAGCAGTTATGCTTAGTTAAATCCTAATGATTATTTATCATCAATAAAGAACTTTGTTATTTATGTTCCATGGTGATAAGTACTGTAGGGAAAAATAATCAATGTAAATAAAGGAGGAACCAAGAGTTAAATGTCTGCCAGAAATATACCCCAAGTAAGTTAGAAGGAGACTTATAACTCTAGGGAAAGAATACCTGAGGGTGTAATAGTTAATAGACCTGATTCAAAGTATGTTTGATACTTGGGAATAGTGATTAGATCAATGAAACCAAGGGTGAGAAAGATATGAAGAATAATAAAAAATAAATCAGAGAGGTTGGTGTTGGAAGTGGTCAGATCAAGTAGAACCTGGTAAAGCAAGATTAGGACTTTGATATTTGGAAAACAGGAAGAAGAGAATTTTGACTAGAGGGCCTGATATGATTTACAGTTTTGATAGGATCAACCACTGAGCCAGGAATATAGCTCAGTGGTAGAGTGTGTGCCTCACAGGTGTGAGATATAGGCTTGAGACTTGGCATCAGCCAAAATACTTAACAGTGGAGAGAGGGCCACTTAACGATGGGAGAGAAAAGATGCTGATTAGCCTTTCTTCCTGTAGAATTTGGGGAGATTTTAATGAAATCGTAGTGATAGTTATTATTTATCATACCATATTATAAAAATACATATTCAGTCTTAACACTCCGAATTAGGCTTATAATTATCTCATGGTTTACTCTTGAGGAAAACAAAACACAATAAGACTAAAAACAAATAAGACCATAAACAAAAATCAAAACACAATTTTGACTCACCAAAAGAGGTTTGGTGAGTCAATCACCCAAGGCCACATAGCCACTAAGTGACAGAATCTGGATCAAATCCAAGCAGTCTGACCTCATTGCTTCTACTCTTTTGTTTGTTTTCTGGCCACCCTAGGCAGTGCTCAGGACTTATTCCTGATTCTGTGCTCAGAGATCACTTCTGGTGGTGCTCAGGGGGGGGTGTGGGGTGGCACACTCGGTGCAGGGGCTGGCAAGCAAACCCAATTCAGCCTTAACCCCCTTTGTAAAACAAACAATGAGCAGTCACACCCAGCAGTGCTCAAGGCTTACTCATGGCTCTGTATACAGGCATCAATCCTGGCAGTGCTCAGGGGACCATATGGCAATCTGGGGATTGAATCCAGGCCGGCCATGTGCAAGGCAGATGTCCTACCCACTATACTATCACTCCAGCCCCCATAGCTTCTTTTCTTAATTAATAAAGTCCATACTTCAGGGTAGAAATAACGATATTTGAGTGCATATTGTTAAAATGTTAAAAATATATTAAATATATAGAATCAATGAAGTAATGTGAAGGATGAATTTTTTGTTTTCGTTTTTGGTTTTTTTTTTTTTTTGCTTTTTGGGTCACACCTGGCAATGCACATAGGTTATTCCTGGCTCTGCACTCAGGAGTTACCCCTGGCGGTGCTCAGGGGACATTATGGGATGCTGGGAATCGAACCTGGGTCAGCCGCATGCAAGGCAAATGCCCTATCGGCTATGCTATTGCTCCAGCCCCCAACGATGAAGTTTTGATAGAAATAAATTCTCTAAGTTTTATAGGTGGAGGCTAGAACTCTATAGACCCTTGATATAAGACAGAAATGGCTTATAAAAAAACATGATTAGTGTTTAGAGAATATTATACTGAAGGAAGAAAATTTCTGCAGATATTTAATTGAAAAAGAAAACTAAAGTTAGGAAAAGATTAAAATCTAAGTGGCAATATTTATACTAGGTGAGAACTGTGGCTCATTGCCGGCAGTTTCTATCTTCATCGTCTATGCACCAACATCCAACTATGAGGAAGAAGAAATTGAGAAGTTCTACATGGAGCTGGAGAAGTTCTAGAAAGAAGACCACATCTTCTACAAGGTCATTGTCGGTGACTTTTATGCCAAGATAAGACTGAGAAGTTTACCCGAAGAACTCCACATCAGAACCTACGGCCTAGAATGGAACAAATAGGGTGAGAGACTGTCTGAGTTCATCATGTCGAACAAGACCATCCATGGTAACTTGCAGTTCCAGAAGGCCGAATCTAAACATTGAACATGGGAGTTTCCCGGTGGACAGTTCCACAATGAAATTGACCGTATCATATTCAATCGACGGTTTTGCCTGACCTATGTCGCTGTTGTCCAAAAATTCCAAATGGGATCAGACCACCATCTCCTTCATGCGAAATTCTAGTTCACGAAGCGGGGAGGAAGGGCTGCAAAGTTTAAGAAGAGAACTCCCAAAATGATCAACAACTGGGAGCTCTTTGGCACTATTGCGGCAATATGGGAAGATGCCATTGTTGACAACATTGACGAGGAATACGATCAACTGGTTCAGCACCTCCATGACTGTGCAAGGAATGCTGAGAGTGAGAAAGCCAGAGCTCACAAAGCTGCGCAGAGAAGCGATAAAAGAAGACCTCAAAGAGAAGAGCAGCAGTGTTGGCTGTTGCGGCAGAAGCTGGAAAAAGTATTCGCAACACCCGCCTGTCCTTTGCCAACTAAAGACCAACATGACTGCCCTCTGACATCCTGATGGATCTATTACATCTTCCAGAAGGGCAATGGAGAAGGTTATCCACGACTTCTACTCGGATCTCTTCGATAGCCACGTCCACCTGCCCACATACGAAATTCCCCAGGATGGATATGTCATTCCTAGAATTCTCCCTTTTGAAATCCAACAAATCATTTCTTCAGTAAAAAAGCGTACACACCCAGTCCAGACAAGGTCAGACCCGAACACCTGAAGAATCTGCCGCCAGTTCTCGTCAATACACTGGCTCGGCTCTTCACACACTACCTGTCTGAATGCAAGGTTTCATCCCAGTGGAAAACCAGCAAGACTGTTCTGTTGTACAAGAAGGGAGACATCCACGACATCGGCAACTATTGCCTGATCTGTCTGTTGTCCATCGTCTACAAGTTGTTCACTTGAGTCATTTTGAATAGGATTGGCAGAACACTAGATGAAGGACAACCATGTGAGCAAACCGGGTTCCAAAATGGATCCAGCACGATCGACCATATCCACATGGTGACCAAGCTCATTGAGGTTTCGCCAGAGTTCAAGATGTTTAATATTCATCGATTTAAAGAAGGCCTTTGATTCTGCTGAGGCTGAAGTGGTCATTGAAGCCCATGCCAAACAGGATATTCAAACAGTACATCAGGATCCTCTGCGAGCTGTATTACGGATCTGCCACCAGGATCTCACCATTCTACAAGGAAGTGATCATTGACATAAAGAGAGGATTTAGTCAGGGTGATACCATTTCACCGAAACTCTCCAGTGCCGCCCTCGAGAACATCATGCAGCAACTGGAATGGGAAGGAAAGGTAGTGAGGATAGATGGTCAGCAACTACACCACTTCTGCTTTGCTGATGACATCATTTTAATGACACCAAACATTAGCCAAGGGGCACGAATGCTGGCCAACTTCGACTGTGAGTGTGCAAAGGTCAAACTGCAGCTGAATCTCACGAAGAAAATGTTCATGAGAAATAAACTAGTTTCTGACATTCCATCTGCTCTCAACGGAACAAACATCTCCAAATGCAGCAGCTGTGTGTACCTAGGTCGAGAACTCAACATGACAAATGACTTGGCGCCAGAACTGCACAGGAGGAAGAGAGCATTGGGGTACACCTTCAAGAGTGTTGAAGAAGTTGTTAAGAGGACAAAGAACCTCCAGCTCCTGGCACATCTTTGACCCCACCATTCTTCCTGCACTAACATACACCTCAGAAACCTGGGCCCTACACAAACAGGATGAGAACACTATTCGGGTCTCCCAAAGTGGAATCAAAAGAGCTATACTTGGAGTATCATGTTTCACTCAAGTGAGAGAAGGAATCCGGAGTTCTGACCTTCATCAACATTCAAGGATCAGGGATACTACCTCATTTGCCAAGGTGTCAAAAATCAGATGGACCGGACACATAATGTGATTTGGAGACGACCACTGGACTAGAACCATTACTGACTGGAATCCACGGGACATCAAAAGAACGCCTGGCCGCCCACCTATGACATGGTCAGACTTATTTGTCAAGACCCTGAATGAATGGTTTTCGGCTTTTTGTGTTCCTGGAGTGAGCAGATGCCATTGGGCTACACCAGCATGCAACATGGACGAATAGAGATGTTACTGGCGCCTGCTCAAGCAAATCAATGAGCAACAAGATGACAAGTGATACAAGTGAGAACTGTTTACTGTTAGATAAAGTTAAATTTGAATAAGATCAACAAGTATCATAAATCTGAAGAACTAGAAATTTTTTGTCATCCAGGAAACTGTTCCTGACATACCTCAATTTGTTCTGAAATTGTCTTCTTCAGATATTCTTCACTTATTTACTGGCATCAACTAGGTATCAAGATCATTTCTGTTTGAAAGGAAGATGTTCCTAGGGGTGATTTAAGATATTTTTTTTTCCTGTTCAGTATTTAAACTGAGTCATCCAGTTTGAAACTATTGTGTCACATTTTCCACCTTTCATTCTCCTCAAGAGGCAGAAGCCAGGAGAAACACAAGTGGTGAACATTAGTGGCAGAGTGTGTGGTTACAGGAATCAATAAACCACAGGATGCTTCAGATACTGAAACAGTGAAAAGAAAAAAAAAAGAAAAGAAAAGAAAAAGAAAGGTGAGGCTCCACTGTGGAATGTCCACAAAAAGAGTGATTGTCTAGCACTGAGTGCCAGGACCTAACTCATAATTAAAGCCTCCATATCGCATTATAACTCCTTTTATACAGACATCCTGAGACTGCATCTGAATCTTTTTACAGAATTAATGCTTTGCAAAATAATGCATTTTAGTAAAGAATAAAACATCTTGAGAGTTCTTAAATTGTAATTGTTACATATTAAACACTATAGGAAGACTCCAGGGTCAGATTTTAAGATATTAAACCAAGTCATTCTAATCTCTGCAATCTTGTGATAACATTAGGCATTGCAGATTAAAAAAAAGATAAAGAATGAAACTGTGTAGCGTTGTATTTTGAATATTAAAATTCTTTCTTATACCAGCCTGATATTTTTCAATTTATTTTTCATTTCTTTCATGATTAGTTGTATATCTCAGACTGATAAACTTTTACTACTGGATCTTTAACTGATCCTTTTAATGAACAGATATAAACTGTACCTTGTGTATTCTTGATTAGACACACAAAGCAGAAAATGTGAGAAACCTTGACAATGCTGCCAGTTTTAACATGTCCCTGACTTCATTTTTCAAATTCCAGCTGTTATCCACTTAAATAGAATGGTGTTAGCCCAGATAGAGACTTCATAATAGACATAAGCTTTCAGAAGTAAAATTTTAAAGCAGTGGATTTTTTCATTATTTAGTCTCAGAAATGAGACTAAACATATGACAGACAAGGGACATTAAGAATAAAGATGAACTAAAATAGTTTTATTAAGAGTCTTTAGGGTTGACAAGAAGAAGAATGTCGATGGAGGCCATTAAAGGAACTCATTCAATATGAAAACAATAGCTTGCCTATACAAAGCTAATATTTACTGAGAATTCACTATATGTCCATGAGTACTTTCTAATCCTCATGCCAACTATTTGAGATTATTACCATTATTTTCTTCATCTTATAGACAAATAAATGGGGCACAAAGAAGGTAAATAACTTGGCCAAGGTTATCTCTTTTGTGAGTAGTGTAGCTAGGTTTCTGTTTTATAGAAAAATTTAAGTACTTTTACATGTTAACTCTTAATTTTCTGTCAGAGTTGAAGTTTAGAGGTAAGCATATCAAGACATTTGACCTACCAAGCATGTAACAGAGGTTTCTGCATTGGGAATTATAGCATAATATTATAGTAAATGGCATATATAATATTTATATAGAAATAAGAAAATTAAGGGAGATAAATTTCACACATTTAAAATTATCCCTATTTGTTTTGAAATGATGCATACTATAAGAGCTATTTTCTAATTTTTCCTTAAAAGAATTTTAGAGAATCCACATAAATAGAAAGTATACACACATGAAATTAACCATAAATGCCAGCCATGGAGATACCTACTAAAATAAATGAATGATCATATTGCATATTGACTAATTAGCAGTGGAACTTAAAGTTAAAAATAATTGTGTTTGTTGATGGAACTATGAGTGATTTGGTACATACTTTCTGCTTTTCTTTATTTCCAATTTTTCTTTTGTTAGCATTTCCCCCCTGATATAATAGAACTTATTTTTAAAAGCTTCATGAATTTGAATAAATCTAATTAAAGATTATTCTATAATTGATTTGTACTTTTTTAAAGGGTTTGATTTAGCTTACTGCATTATAACCTCATTGAGGGTAGAGAATTTATCTTTTACTTTTTAATAGCTTCCCACAATACCCATTCTTACAAATAGCAGCGGCCTAAAATGTAATCATTGACAAGAATTTCTTACTGTACACTCTGGAATTCAATAGAGAGAGAGCGAATAAAATTTAAAAGTATCTCCTAAAGGTTGTGTAGTAGAATCGAGTACTGGGAAATAGCCATAAAACTTAGGGAACATAGAGCAGAGTAAGAAAAAAACATACCAGAGTTTCCTACACTATTATTATATGCATACAACAGCTTCAGTTTCCAATAAAGTTTGCAATTTGGCAAAATTCCGGTTTCACTTGAGGCATTAAGAAAAAAATAGGAATGTTATAACCAAAACCATAAAGGTTACTACTAGAAAAATAAAACTATGAACTGATTTTTCTCATGTACTTAGATATAGAAATTGTAAACAAAATGCCAGGAAATTGAATCCAGCAATCTATAGAAATTATTGTCAGCTAAGACCAACTGGAGTTAGTTACAAGAATGTGTGGTAGTTTTGCATTTCAAAATCAATGTATTTATATTAAAATAAAGGAATCACATCATCATGATAGTTTCTAAAGTTATGGATAGGGTTTTACTATACATTTATAATAAAAAACTATGAATAGAAAGAAATTTCTTTAATCCAATTAAGAGAATCTACAAAACACAGAAGAATTTCAAAAAATAACAAAGAAGTCAGCTATCAACTCTTCCACTTAATATTGTACTAAAGGTCCAAAGTAATACAATAAGGTAATAAGATGGAATCAAAAGTATAAGCATTGGAAATAAATAAATAAGTTGTCATTTGTGAGACATTAATATACAGTAAATATACAAATGAGTTTGCAGTCTTTTATTTTTTTTATTTTGGGGTTTTTTTTTGGGGGTCACACCTGGTGATGCACAGGGGTTACTCCTGGTTCTGCACTCAGGAATTACTCCTGGCAGTGCTCAGGGGACCATATGGGATGCTGGGATTTGAACCCGGGTTGGCTGCGTGCAAGGCAAATGCCCTACCCACTGTGCTATCACTCCAGCCCCAGTTTGCAGTCTTTTATATCTTTGAATTAGATCATATTTCTTTTTAGTTTGGCACCATGTGCTCAGGGACTGTGGTGACACAGTATTTGCGGGTCACTCTTGCTCTAGATCACATTTTTATTTTTATTTTATTTTATTGCTTTTTTGGGTCACACCCAGAGATGCTCAGGGGTTACTCCTGGCTTTGCACTCAGAAATTACTCCTGGGGGTGCTTGGGGGGCCATATGGGATGCCAGGGATTGAACAACGCCCTACCCACTGTACTATCGCTCCAGCTCTAGATCACATTTTTTAAAACTAAACACAAAAACTACACACACGCGCGCGCGCACACACACACACACACACACACACACACACACACACACCAAAAAGGTGGAATAATTGAGCTGTAATAAAATTCAGAACTAATGGATCTGTGAGATAACCTAACAAGCTGGAGAGCAGGCCTTGCATACGGGGAACTCTGGGTTTGATCCTCAGCACCACATAATTCCTGACCACTAAGCCAGGAGTAGTTCCTGAGCACCACAGAGTGTATACAAAACAAAAACAAATTTTTTATTCAAAATTTAAAAACTTGGGCTGGAGCAACAGCACAGCGGGTAGGGCATTTGCCTTGCACGCAGTCGACCAGGTTTGATTCCCAGCATCCCATATGGTCCCCTGAGTACCGCCAGGGGTAATTCCTGAGTGTAGAGCCAGGAGTAGCCCTGCGCATTGCCAGGTGTGACCCAAAAAGAAAAAATAACAACAACAACAAAATTTTAAAACTTCTATCAAAAGATACTCTTGAAAAGGCAAAAATGCATATTAATAAAAGATCACCTGATAAAAATACTTGTGTCTAAAATGTACAGTATCTCCTGTAAGCCAAATAATTCCTACAATCAGAAAGTTATATACAGTAGTAGAAAAATACAAAAAAGATTTCAATAGGTGCTACACAAGATTACCTGAAGCACAATAAACATATGGAAAAGTGCTTCACAATTTTCTAAGACTTTAAGGAAATGCATATTAAAAGCAGTAACAGCTAAAATAGTGAAAGTTGGCCAAAAAGCAATTTGGCATTCATATGCAATACTGGTGGGGTATAAATTGATTTTTAAAAAACACTATGGAAAATTGTTTGACAGCAACTGTAAAACATAACATATGCATACCCTGTAGCTCTACTCCTGGCTATGTCTATGTTCATCAAAGACATGTTGTAAAATGTTACAGTATCTTTATAATGGTTCAATACCAGAAATAGCTCAAATATCTTCTAGCAGCAGAGTGGATAAAGATATTATGGTCAAGTCACACAGTAGAATATTTTACAATAGGGACCAAAAAGTTTTTCTCTAAGGCAAGTAGCGAGTATTATCGATTTTGCATGCTATATGAGTTTCTACCCTAGCAAGTCAACTTTGTTATTGTAGCATAAAAGCAGCTATAGTCAACACTTAAAAAGATCATGGCTTTTTAAAAACCAAGAACTGGGCCGGGAATACTGTACAGCAGTAGAGCACTTGCATTGCATATGTGATGCCCAGATTGTGGGTACAGGGAATTAAAAAAAATAGGAAAAGTTGAATTTCAATTATAATTTTAAAGAAATGAGTATGAATATATTTTTCTTTTGATATTTAATCATTTAAAAATCTTTCGTTTAGGCTGGGGATATGACTTGACAGTATTATACTTGCCTAGATAGTGAGAATTCCTGGTTTGGTTCCCTGCAACCTAAATAAATAAATAAATAAATAAATAAATAAAAATCTTTAGCTGATGGACCATACAAAACAGTCAGCCTGCCAAATTTGGCCCACTGGCTATGATTTGTAGACCTATAGCTTACAGTAGTGTAAATGAATATGCAGAATAGACTCATCAATACGAGCTAATCACATCATTTTGGCTAAAAGTCTAGTCACAAAATAATACATGCTGAATAATTCCGTTTATCGAAAGCTCAAAAGTCGCAGAACTTCTGTATGGTACAAGATGGAGAGTAGGAGGTGGTGGGTGATGACTGCACAAGGTTCCTGGGCACTAGTTAAACATTCCGCTTCATGACCTGGATACAGGTTACACAGGTACAAATGCAATCAGTGGAAATTCCTGGAGTACATCTTGGGCTTGTACACTTGGCAGTGCCTATGTTATTTGAATGAAAGTTTATTTAAGAGGGGTATCAGTTATATATAATTGGAGATGTGGATGGGGGAAGGAAGTATATCACTGTCACTGTATCACTGTCATCAGTTTGCTCAAATGGGCACTAGTAACATCTCCATTGTGAGACTTATTGTTACTGTTTTTGGCCTATCGAATATGCCACGGGTAGCTTGCCAGGCTCTGCCGTGCGGGTGAGATACTCTCAGTAGCTTGCCGGGCTCTCCGAGAGGGATGTAGGAATCGAACCCGGATCAGCCAAGTGCAAGACGAACACCCTACCCACTGCGCTATCACTCCAGCCCAGGAAGTATATATGTATGAATATATATATAATATTCTCTCTATATAGAACCTTTTATATATTATATATGTCATTTTCTTTCAGAAAAAAATGACAGAAAAACATAGCAATCAACAGTGGAATTTTTTAAAAGGATCTTAAGAATTTGTAAGTATTTTTATAAATGGCAAAACAAAACAAAACAGGCTTGTGGAAATAGAATAGTACTAGTAATAGTAATATTTCTGGTAGTGGTAATGAAAATGGCTGGGCCTGGAGAGATAGCTCAACGGCCTGGAGTGCACATCTTGTATGCAGAAAGTCCAGGTTCTGTCCCTCAAAATTCATGTTCCCTGGAGAACTACCAGGAGTGCCTCTCTCACCACCAAAACAACTCAAAAACTAAAATGGCTGAGGATTTTGTTTTTGTTCTTAAAACTTCTTCATTCTAAAAGTGCTTGAGATAATTTCTCTATTTTTTAAGAAGAATGATGCAGATGGACTTTTTGCAGAGGAAATCTCCAAGAGTGAAAATAATCGGGGGATTATTCAATATCATCCAATAAACATCTAGCCTTTTCAGGCATCTCTTACTGTAGATTGATTTTTTTGGTGTCATTTTTGGTGTCTTTGGATCCTGACCACCGTAAATCTCTCCCTATCACCCTAAGAAAATATCACCTTTTCATTTTAAATTATGGAATAGACCTAAAATTTTCAGTTTTTGTGTCCAAAGAATTAAAGTTATATCCAAAAACTTAAAATACATCCAAATGATATTTTTCTTCTCTCTTTCTTTCTTTCTTTCTTTCTTTCTTTCTTTCTTTCTTTCTTTCTTTCTTTCTTTCTTTCTTTCTTTCTTTCTTTCTTTCTTTTCTTTCTTTTCTTTCTTATTCTTCCTTCCTTTCCTTCTTTCTCTTTCTTTCTTTCTTTCTTTCTTTCTTTCTTTCTTTCTTTCTTTCTTTCTTTCTTTCTTTCTTTCTCTCTTTCTCTTTCTCTCTTTCTCTCTTTCTCCCTTTCTTTCCTTTTTTCTTTCTCTCTTTCTCTTTCTTTCCTTCTTTCTCTCTCTTTCTCTTTCTTTCTTCCTTCCTTCCTTCCTTCCTTCCTTCCTTCCTTCCTTCCTTCCTTCCTTCCTTTCTTTCTTTCTTTCTTTCTTTCTTTCTTTCTTTCTTTCTTTCTTTCTTTCTTTCTTTCTTTCCTTCTTTCTTTCTTTCTTTCTTTCCCTCTTTCCTTCTTTCTTTCGTGATCATCATGAGGTACAGTTACAGATTTACATATTTTCATGCTTGTGTCTCAGTCATACAATGCTCGAGTACCCATCCCTTCACCAGTGCCCATTCACCACCACTGATGATCCCAGTATCCCTCCCACCCCCCATCCCAGTCCCCCACCCCACCCCACCTCTGTGGCAGGGCATTCCCTTTTCTCTTTCTCCTTTTGGGTGTTGTGGTTTGCAATAGAGGCATTGAGTGGCCATCGTGTTCAATCTATAGTCTACTTTCAGCACGACTCTCCCATCCCGAGTGGGTCCTCCAACCACACTTTACTTGGTGTTCCCTTCTCTATCTGAGCTGCCTTCCCCCCCCCCAATGATATTTTTGATAACTTGATTTGCATGGAGTGATTTCCTTGTTTCAATGGCATCTGTGGGAGACTTAACAATCCCTTCAGGTTCACTGCAGCAGACAAGTGTTATCTTCAACCACTGCATTCTATGAAATTATCAAATAATTTTTAAACTAATAGAATATAGAGGGCAAAGCAAACTATTTCATAATTAGAAACCAATGAAACAATTTTACTCTGTCATTGTTCTGGGGAATAAAATATAGTTCTGTGTCTAAGGTATAAAACTAGGTATACTTGCTGAACAATATCCTTATAGCTCCTTTGAGTGCTTGCATAATGTAACATTAGTTTTCATTGCTTTAACACTTCACCTTCATTGCAATATTACTGATAATTTTTAAAATATTTCTTTTGTCTAAAACCTGTCTTATGTGCATATATGTTGAGTTCTTGAATTATTTCCTTTATTTACAGACCAGTATACACAAAGTGTTTCATCCTGGTTTCTAGAATTTTTTATGTAAAAACACACATACACACAACAATGCTGCTTCCTATGGCTGTGATACCTGGTGTTATTTATGGGTTTTCATAAAAGCGGGGGAGTGAGAAGAAAAAATATAGTACTCTCTGGCCTCTTTCTACCTTCTTCTTCTCTATTCCCCCTCTTCACAGAGGAGTTTAATTTTAAATGATAAATGTGGAAATTAGAGACCATCGAGAAAATCCAATTTGGTGAGGAGTTTTAAAAATCCCATAATAAACGCAGAGTGAAATGTATGATTTAATGCAGGGCGCCAATGGCTGCTATTATGGGCTATTAGCAAATCGGGGCTGAGAGTGAATCTTTATCACTTGGTGAGTGTGGGTTGGTCCTGCCTTTCCCTCTGCTATTGATTTGTAGCCGCTTGTCATAATGACACCGGGAAGCAATGAATGGAAGATTTGCTTTTGATAGGATTCAGGGGGGCTTCGGAGGGGGAGAGAAAATTCAGCAAGTTTTCTATCTCTTCTGCCTGATTAGATTTTTTCTTCTTTTAAGAGCCTTCGCATTCCAATAAAAATGCTAAATCAGCTCTGTGCCAGAATTGTTAGGGTGTAAATAGCTAGTCACATTTAGAGAAAAAGGTACAGAAATACCAAACTATGCAATGTTAGATGAATTTGACTTTATAGAAATGGAGTTGTGTGTGCACACGCATGTGTGTATATGTGTTTGAACATCTGTAAAGTAATGTGAAAGAGTGTCGATGTATAATGCTATATGTGTGCTTATTATATAAAGATAAATCTCTATTTCTCTAAGGATGGGATCCAATGGTGAAGGAAGGTGATCTAGGTTTATAGAAATAATCAATTTTATAAAGAGGAATCATTGTGTGTGAGAGAGAGAGACAGAGAGAGAGAGACAGAGAGAGTCCATAAAAGCACACAGAGATATGCTTGTGTTGGTGATTTAAAAAATTATGCCTCCTAAATCTAAATGGTTATAGTAGAGCTTTACTCAAAAATTTTAGTATAGGGAAAGCACACTGTTTGAGAACAAAGGCACTCATAGGGTGATTGAATGGGAAAAAAGATTCCATAGAAAATTTGCATAATATTTTCTTTATAATGAGTTAATTGTGGTATATGGACATTAGTTACAGCTTCAGACTATGTCTTCCTACCCTTTTGAGAGGAACAATTGCTTTCCTTCCAGGTTCTTTTATTCCAAGATAATCAAAGCACTGGAGTCCCTATCTTTGCATACAGACATGCATGAGTGCAAGCAGTATGGTATTAAAGCAAAGGCAAGCACGGAAGGAGGAATGCATTCAATGAACATATGAGACCATTTTGTTAATTATATCATGTGATGAAACCCACCTTTCACACCTGCTTTATTTCTTAGGCAAGTCTAAATGAGACCGTTAGTATGGAGAGCACAAACAAGAATATTCCTCCTACAGTAAGATAGAATGCCACTGTTACATACTTGTTAAATATGCATGGTTATAATTTATCTCTTTATCTTTACTAGTTAATGAAGATTTTTTTAAACATGAAAACACACAGGAATTAGGTTCAGAAATCAGATATCATCTGGATCCTTAAAGACAAAAAGCACCAGGTTTTCTCAGCTATTGAAATACACCAGGAAAGAATTAGAGGTGGTTTATAGGTTGAATATCTGGGAACCAAAAGGCAGCTTTGAAAACTAAGAGAGGCCAGAGCGGTACAGTGAATAAGACACTTGCCTTACATGCAGCTGACCCAGATACAATCCCTGACACTGCATACATCATAGATCCGCAACACCACGTTGAATGATCTCTGAGTACAGAACCAGGACTAAGCTCCAAGCACTGTGTGGTATAGCCAAAAACAAAATAAGAAACAATAAATAACAGAACAGTTAATATAAATGTATTTCTTGATCTCTACAATCAAGAGACCTACTCCAAGTATTAATTTCACTAGATATTTGTGAATGTGTGTAAGAGAATGGGAGAAGGAAAGTAGTTTTAAAATCAATAGTAATTTTAATGTTTGTAGTGTTTCTAAAGATGTAGATCAAGAACTGATTATTTCGCTGCAGTTAGGAGCTTGTGCTATAAAGGGACTACTTCTTGTTATCCATGCCACCTACCTAGAAGAGCCTTATGAGAACTAGCACCTTTCTCAACTTGAAAGCAGTATTTTTATTTATTTTTAAAAATTTTTTTTCTGAATATTTTATTTTCTAAACCAATTTTTATTTTAAACACCATGGTTTACAGAGTTTTTGGTTATATAGTTATTTCAAGCATTTCATGTTACAATCCCACAGTGTGACTTTCCCTCCACCAATATCCTCAGTTTCCACCCCAGTTCCAACCAAAGCAGTATTTTTAACAAGAAGGTTTCACAAGCTATGTAAACAGCTGTCATAGTTCATGCATTCCTATCGCCTATCCAAGGACTGTGTCTATACTGTGATAAATTAGAATGTTGCCTTTTATTGTATATAATTTATTAAAAACTAATTAGGGACAGAAAGGACAGAAAGAACATTTCTCCAGTTTTCATAGGGGTTTTATTTTATCCCATATCATAAGTGATTATTGTTTGGTCTATATATGGCTGTTTCATGCTACAATGAATTACCTGTATTAAAATAATAATACCATATGTTCACATAGCCTTTGTTCTCATGTAAGAGCATAATTAATCATCCCCCAAAGCACAATGAGGTAGTCGCTTCTATATTTTATATATGTTAAGTGGTTTCTACTATTATTCAGCCAAAAGAAGTAGAGTTGAAAATAGGTGTCAAAAATATTTTTTCTTTGCACAAGATTTTGTATGAAATAAATGTGAGATATTGCATCTGTAAAATTGAGAGATGTATGTTATATAACTTGAAAAATTAAATATCTCTATTTTTTATTTATTAAGAAATCTATAAAAAACTATAACTAGGCTAATTCTTGATATATTATGTCTAGTGGTTATTTCCTCTTTCATATTGACAGGGTATTATTAAATATGGTACTTGTTTAGGGCTTTATATAAGATATTTAAACTAACAGATTTTCTGATTGAGATTAACTTGAAGAAATACATAAAATGAAATTATAGTTGGGTTACAAAGCCCTTTTATATATGTCAAGTGCTGGTTTCATTGTTATCATTGTTTTATTATAGTTGCACAATGCAAAAAGTGGTAGGAGAAAAATAGTGATGTTTAAGTGTAATAAGGGAAGAAAATGCAAGACAAGACTAAATCACTGTTATATGTAAAGAGGAAACTAAAAATAAGGCAAATAAAATAGGAGAATTAGAAATTCCTGGATACAAAAATATGAACAAATAACAGTGATTTAAAAAAATGCATTGAAGAAACTCAGGATGATGGCAGTAAAGAGCTGAGCGGGATTTAACCTAATATTTCATACATTTTAAGTTTTTGGGGGCTAGCAAAGGGGCAAGATCTTGTGCCAGACATTATCTAACTAATCCTCCTCTTGCCAATACATGTGTGTGGTTTCTGGAAATAGTTATTGCCCCTATTCCTAAAAAGCTGAATCAATGAGGATAACGGACTGTCTCAAGGTCAATGGTAAAACAGGGACAAATCAAACCTAAAGATTTTAACTCTCAAGAGTCATGGCCTTTTTTTTGTTAATTTTCAAAATTTTACAGTACCACGGCCTTCTTTATACCCATTTCTTCGTTCAGTTTTGTTATCAGTTTGCTGGAGCTCTAGTTTTACTCACAAACTATTAAAAAAATTAAATCACACAAGTATTTGAAAATCACATCTTAAGAATTTTTCATCTGTAAAATTTGAGGAATATTCAATGTGTTACTCCTCTGTCTACCTCATAATTTAAAATTTTTATAATTTAGAATACTTTACTTTCTATGCATTGTGCATATTTGGCCTTATTTAATACACACAATGTGGAATAGCACACCCTCCTCCCAAAGAAACCTAATCCAGATAAAAGTAACAATCTAATTGATCCTGGACTCTTTTTTTTTTTTCTTTTTGGGTCACACCCGGTGATGCACAAGGGTTACTCCTGGCTTTGCACTTAAGAATTACTCCTAGTGGTGCTCAGGGCACCATATGGGATGCTGGGAATTGAACCCGGGTCGGCCGCGTGCAAGGCAAACACCCTACCCATTGTAACTATCGCTCCAGACCCTATAATTTGTTCTTGAGTGCTCTTAGCTTCTTATCCACCAGAACACACAAAAAAGTCTTACACTTACTCATGTTTAGGGACATGCATACATACATAAGTATATCATAAACATACATATGCATTAACATGATTGTTAGTTCCTTTGAGTATTACCTTTAAATGTTCCCATGTTTTGTCCTTTAACATACATTTTTGCATAGGTTTTATAAAAGGTAAAATGTTTCTAAAATTTTGAGCAAATTTTTAAAAAATAAATTAAAAAAAATAAATAAAATTATGTGCAAGTAGTAGTTTCTGGGCTTCCCACCATAATGACTCAGATTTCTTGATATAAATTAGATAATAAAAACACTGATTTTCTTCAGTCTTTTCAGTTTATTTGTGTTAGTGTTAAAACTGTTTAAAGGAATATAATGCCACTATTTAACAGTCCTTTTTGAATATTTTATTTCTACCCTGGTGTTTAAAAATATTTTTTTCTTTTCTGTTTTTTTTGTAAAGCACTTCCTTCAAGGGAAGCTCTTCTTCGTTTTGGGGGAGGGAGGGGCACCCTGGATTTTTTTTTTAATGTTATTGAATCACCTTGAGATAGTTAAAAGCTTTCAAGTTTGGGTTACACTCACACAGTGATCAAACGCCCACCCCTCCACTGTGCACATTCCCCACCACCAATATCCCCGGTATACCCCACTTCCCAACCTCCCCCTGCCTCTCTTTCACATGCCAATAGCACCAGTCTGAGGAGAGACGTTTCCAGAGATTGGGAAGCTGAGAGAAGCAGCAATTGTCACTGCTCACTTTCTCTTTTCTGAAAAATAAACTCCTGTTTTCTAGGTACAGTATGAAAGTACACTAAAATTGTTGCGAATGATTTTCTTTAAAAATTAGCCTTTTAACAAAAAGCATGTTATTTTTAAAGTAGAAGAAACTTATTTCATTTTAAAAATCTTATTTCATTAAAAAAAAATCTCATTCTTCAGAATACTGTATTAATCTTACTTAGCTGGCATTAAAAAATAGAAAATTCTTCTAAACCTTCCATTATCTCTCTCTTGACAAAGAGGCTAAAGAAATACCTGAGGTCCAGAATAAGCAGAACTGTTTATGAGAAAGAAAAAATTTATATGAGCCCATTTCATGTATAAAACAGCGCTAGAGGGCGCACGTAAGCAGGTTGCAAGATAATGTCTTACTGGTATTCAAGGCATGACTTGGTGATGAAGATAAAAGGTTTGAAGGATTGAGAAGGTAAGGAAGGGACATTTAACCTTTTATAAGATACTACATACACACAAGACTTACATATTGCAATTAGCGTCAATAATACAATACTCTTATGAAACAGATTCTTAGAATTTTCAAAAGAATAAAGGCTTTCTTGGAAATTGATAATCTCAGTTATATTCTTTCTACATGAATTCAGAGTAAGATTTATTAACTTTTTAAAAAGTAATTACTATAAGACTATTTCCTTCTTTTCCCTATGTCAATATTCTTTATCTACAGCTGGTGCACATAAAAATGCTAGTTCTTCTGAAAAAGATTTTTTTTTCTGCTTAATTACAAAAAATTGAAATTAATTCTAAAAAAAATTAACTTCCTGGTGTTTGTATTTTGGGTTTGGGGATGCACCTAGTGGTGCTCAGGGACTATTTCCTGTGGTGCTGGGAATCAAATCTGAGCTTCCCACATGTAAAGCAAGTTCTTCAGTCCATTAGTTATCTCCCTAGCCCTTTCCCCGCCCCCCACTTTGACACAGATTCTAAATTTATTGGGGCCATCCAGAACAACCTAGCCGTTTCTGATCTCAGCATTTATTCCTCAGCTTTTAGCTCTAGAGAAACCGAGCATTGCCGGTTTAAAATAAAGAAGGAGAAGGCTCAAAGTAGGGAAACACATACCTAACATGAGCATGGAACCACCAACCTGCACCTCTGGGAGGAGCCCATATTTTTTTAAAAAAAGAGAGAGATTGAATTTTGAAGTTAAATGAACGTGAGTTCCTTCTGCCTGTGTCACAGTGTGCAAATTATTTCATTTACATAAACCTTAGTTTCCCTCTCTGTATAAGTAGAAAACACTAGTAATACTTTTAAGTCATAATTGAGGACTGGTATGTATCTCACATACTGAACATTAAGAAAGTCTTTGTAATTAGTTATCATTCTTGGACTTAGATGTGGCTTCTTAATGTTGAACTACTTGTCTAATTTTATGCCGTGACTTTGTTGTTGTTTAGGGGCCATTTTTGGTGGTGCTCAGAGTTTACTCCTGCTCTGTGCTCAGGGTTTACTCCTGTTCTGTGCTCAGGAACTGCACCTGATGGGGTTCAGGTAACCATATAGGGTGCTGGAAATCAAACTGTGATGGCCAAGTGCAAAGCAAGGTGTCCTTGCTGCTGTAATACCTCACCAGCTCCTATGCAGTAACTTTTAAATTACTGTAGCACTGTAGCACTGTCGTCTCGTTGTTCATTGATTGGCTAGAGCAGTCACCAGTAATATTTCCAGTGTGAGAATTGTTATTACTGTTTCATTGTGAGAATTGTTGTTACTGTTTTCGGCATATCTAATACGCCACGCCACGGGGAGCTTGCCAGTTTCTTTCATGTGGGCGGGATACTCTCGGTAGCTTGCCAGGCTCTCCAAGAGGGACGGAGAAATCGAATTTGGGTAGGCCACGTGCAAGGCAAACACCCTACCCGCTGTGCCTATAGCATTAAGACATTTAAATTACAATGTCTTAAAATTATTTACTTGATTTTTGTTTAACTTTTGAGCCACAATAAAAAAATGTAAAGTCAGAGGTTGCTTTGCATGGACTCTAAAAGAACTCAGAATAAAAATCAGGATCAAGGTTAGGAGAGCAAGGAACCTCAAAAAGTTTAAGAGGATATTCACGATTCATGTTCATTCACTGCCAATCCTGTATTTGAATGACCCATTAATTATCTGTCAGAGGCATTTCTTTGCCTTGTCCCAATCAAGGCACCATTCAAAATCCCAGTTTTCATTTGGGCTTTTACTTTAAGTTTGTAGAATCAGTGCTTATCCATAAAGATTTGTATATGACACACTGCATATAGAATATGAGATTGGAAAAATTTAAGAAGCTTACCCAAGACCTTTCGATCTGTGAACATGAAGACTCAGTGTCTTTGTCATTCAAATGGGTATTTAACTTATAATAATAGCCTTAAATATCTTGAATACTAAATATGATATAACCTTTCATACTATTGTCAGGCATGTTAGGACATAAAAATCCAACTTTAGCCATTAAATTCTTTGGAGAATTAAATTTATCTCTGGTACAGCAAGTTTTAGGGCATTCTAGTCAAGTTACCAATCATCCTTATTGCACACAAGTCATTTCAGCTGCAAATAACTAAAGGAAATAAGAATCACCGGTGTTATGTCCAGGAGATAAAATTACAAGCAGATTTAGACTGTAAATAACTACATTGCAATTTAGTGAAGTGACAGTGTTAGTGTTTGTTTTGGTCATCATTAAAAGATGCACATCTATAAGGGAAGAAAGATCACTTCTATTGTGCTCTCATGCCAGACTAAAAATTTATATTTGACCACAGAACGTACATTCCTGCTTTTAAGAAACATTATGTGCTCAACATTCCACTCAGTTCTAAAACATTCCTTAATGTTAAGGGGATGTACTTATTCTCTTCAAACTTTTTTTTTTTAAATTTAACTCATTTGAGCTCATGTATTTGCCTAATTTGATGCCATTCGGTGCTTCTAGGTACTTCCCTGTATACCAACCACTTTAAATTTAAAAAGTGTATCCAGAAAAAACTATAAAATAAGATTTCTTGATTAGATGTTAACACCCAAGGCTATCTACTTAGATCTAGGTTTTCCTGTGGTTTTCTTGATTTACAAATTGTTATCACTCACTAAGCTTTCCTTTTCTGACTATAATACTTGCTGAAGGTTGGAAATTGAATGAGATTCTCATGTAACCTAAGAAAAACTAATTGACATTAGTAATTTTCTAGGAAATATGCCTTTCTGTGAGTCCAAATAAAAAGTATTTCCTAAACAGTTGCTGTGAGTACCATATTGCTGAACATGTTCTGTTGAACAAATTTAAGGCAGCTGAACAGGAATTAATTTTCATGTCATTTGGACAAACTGTTATACTCATATGATAGTTCTAAGTTTAATTTTTCTTATATCAGCCAAGCTTTCATAATTTATTATCTTTTTCTTTTTGGGTCATACCCGGCAAAACACAGGGGTTACTCCTGGCTCTGCACTCGGGAATTACCCCTGGTAGTGCTCAGGGGGCCATATGAGATGCTGGGAATCAAACTCGGGTCAGCCGCATGCAAGGCAAATGCCCTACCCGCTGTGCTATTGCTCCAGCCCCTCGTAATTTATTCTTATTCCAGTAAATACTTAACGTTTAAATTCTGCACAATAAGTTCTTAAAAGATGGTGACTGACATAGTTATTGTTTCTGAGAGGATGTTTATTATAAAATGTAATTAATAACAGCCTGATGAAATATTTAGGAGCTTATTCCTAGGTTTGAACTCTGACTCCTAGCTAGTTCAATTACTTCTCTAAGCCTTAGTTTCTTTCTTTTTTTTTTCTTTTTCAGTCACACCCAGCGATGCACAGGGGTTACTCCTGGCTCATGCATTCAGGAATTACTCCTGGCGGTGCTGGGAGGTGGGGGGCATGTTGGATGCTGGGAATTGAACATTGGTCAGCCGAGTGCAAGGCAAAGGTCAGCCCTACCCACTGTGCTATCACTCCAACCGAAGCCTTGGTTTTTTAATGTACAACATGAGAATAATGATAGCACCTACCCCATAAAATGATTACCATAGTCAAGAAAATAAATGCTGATTAATATTTGACATTGTAAGGCTAATGATAATTTGATACACTAATGTTGTTTTCTCAGAAGTTCTTAAAATTATTTTTTTAATTTTAACCTAATATACTCTAAATCAGAGTATATTTCTTTTGAGAGTTCATCCATATTTAGTCTTCAGTGATTTGCCTTTAATTCTTTGTGTTTTCCATTGATTCTTAAATTTCTATCTCTAGTCAACATTTCTATTCTACTTTTTTTTTGGGGGGTCACATCCGGCATTGCACTGGGGTTACTCTGGCTAATGCACTCAGGAATTACTCCTGGTGGTGTTGGGGGGACCATATGGGATGCTGGGAATCGAACCCGGGTTGGCCTTGTGCACGGCAAATGTCCTATCCGCTGTGCTATCACTCCAGCCCCTCTATTCTACTTTCTAGATCTAAAACTATCTCTAAACATAATCCAAAATTATATGTTGAAGACTTAGTTCATGATCTTCAACTTCTCCTCCTTAAAAAATAAAATTTATTTTTGTATCCTGCATTCCTGGGGCTGGAGAGATAATACAGCGGGCAGAGCTCTTGCCTTGAACATGGATGGCCTTAGACCCCATGCGGTCTCCCAAGTCCTGACAGAATGTTCACTTTCTCTACTTGTATTCAATTTGTTTTGGGAATTCCTTCTCACAGCAAGTAGCACTGCACTGTAGCACTGTCATCCCATTGTTCATCGATTTGCTCGAGCGGGCACCAGTAATGTCTCCATTGTGAGACTTGTTGTTACTATTTTTGGCATGTCAAATATGCTTTGGTAGCTTGCCCCGCTTTTCCATGCGGTCCCGGTAGCTTGCCGGGCTATCTGAGAGGGACGGAGGAATCAAACCCCCGTCAGCCACGAGCAAGGCAAACGCCCCACCCACTGTGCTATCGCTCCAGTCTATAATCATATACAAATGGAGAAAATGTTTGCATGTAACATCAACAAAGGACTAATATCCAAGATTAATAAAGTACTCAGTTCAACAATAAGTCACCCAAAAATGGGGAAAGGAGATAGACACTTCCTCAAAGAAGACGTACGGTAGACATATGAAAAGTACTCAGCATCACTTATTGAGAAAATGAAAATTAAAACAACAATGAGATAATTATTTCTTACCAGTGAGAATGAATATATTAAAATGATGGAAACAAAATAAGTGGAATATTGGCAGGATGTGGTGAGATAGGAGCCCTCATTCACTGTTGGTGGGAATGTGGTCTGGTTTTAACCTCTGGAAAGTAGCATGAAGATTTGTAAGGATAAGAATAGTGTAACAATAGAACTCCCTCACAACCCAGCAGTTCTAGCCTTCAGTATCTACCCTCAAAAGACAAAAACATTTGTTTAAAAGGATATGTGCATATCCATGAAATGCTTAGTATAGTAGCCAGAATATGGAAACAACCCACTATGTAACTACAGGTGAATGGATCAAAAAGTTGTGGCAGATATATCTGCAATGTAAAAATATGCAGCTATAAGAAAAGACAAAATGCAGTTGACAATATGCATGAAACTGGAGGGTATCGTGTTAAGTGAAATAAACCAGAGATAGAAGGACAAAGACTAATGATCTCCCTCATTTGTGGAATAGTTAAAATAAGAGAACATATAGTACCAAACAATAAATGCCGTTGGCATTGGAATTAAAACCAATTACCAAACAGTGCGGGGAGAGAGGGAGCCGTAATTTTGTGTATCAATACAAAAAATATATTAAATTTTAATACTAAAATAATTAAAATTTAATAATTTAAAGTTTATTAAAATTAATGTTTAATAATTAAAATTTAAAATATTTAATTTAATAATCTAAATATAAAATTTTAATACTACTGTAACTTCCTAAAGATAAAAATAGGTATAAAAATAAGTAAAAATTTGTATAGAGTTTAAAACTACCTAAGTAGTGAATCTACTTGTGAGAAAAAGAGAGGGAAGGCAGTATTGAATTCTCTGTTTTAAGTTAAATTATGTAGTAAACAAAACTGATTGGTAATAGAATAATGGAAGACTTCACACCAATGGAATTGAATTAAGAGCCCAGTAGTAAACCCTCAAGTTTAGGAACAACAAATCTGTCAGAGGAACTGAGTACATGAAGTTGAAACAAGGAAAGCCTCTTCAACAAATAATTTTTGGGAAAACCGAATAGACACTAGGCAGTAAAAATGAAACAGTCTAGGTGCCGGAGCAATAATGCAGTCATTAGGGCGTTTGCCTTGCAACCAACTTGGGTTCAATTCCCAGTATCCCATGTAGTCCTCTGAGTTCCGCCAGGAGTGGTCCCTCAATGCAGATCCAGGAATCCCTGAGCACCTCAAGGTATGGGTAAACTGCCTCCTCCCAAAAATTAAAGATCAATATCTCACACAGTACACAAAAGTTAATTAAAAGTGAGTCAAATCCTTCGAAATTGGAACAGAATCTTTAAAAATACATTGAGAATAACATAGAACTCTCCAGAATATGGGCATTAGAGGATTAGATTCCACAGACAACAACAAGAACAACAAAACAAACCATAAATGCCACCATGTCAAATTTAAAAGAGCAAAAGAAACTCAGGCCAAAATTGAAAGACACCCTACTGAATGGGAGAAACTATTTGTACACCATACATCAGATAAAAGATTAATAACAGAAATAAAGAACTCACAAAGTTCAGCAACAACAAAAATCATATCCCCATCAAAAATGGGGAGAGTAAATGAACAGATTTAATTGAAGACATACAGATGGCCAGTAGGCATATGAAAAATGTCCATCTTCCCTTATTATCAGGAAATTGCAAACCAAAACAATGAGATATCATCTTATACTAGTGAGAATGGCATATATCAAGAAGATATTGTATTGGTGGAAATATGGTAAATAAGCCTCTTTACTGTCAGTAGAAATGTTTGCTTCAGCCTCTGTGGAAAATAGTCTGGAGATATTTTTTTCTTTTCTTACTTTTTGGTTTTAAGATGCTTCCATATGACCCAATGGTTCCACTCCTTGGTATCTACCCTCAAAATACAGGAGAATTCAAGGGGTGTGTGTGTGTGTATATATACGTGTATATATATGTATGTATACACATATATACACGTATATATACACATATATATGTGTGTATATATATATATATACACATGATTGTTTTTTAAAAGATCTATGGGACTGTATAGTTTTGCTCTTGGTTGAATCACCTACATGTGGTTTAAATCAACTCTCTTATCACTTGTTTTCTCTTTGTCTCATCATTTTGTCTTTTTATTTTTGTCTATTTATTTTTTGTCTATTTGTTTTGTCTATTTATTTCTATTTATTGTCTTCTTTTGGATTTCTTGAATATTTCTATTTTAATTTTTCTATTGTCTCTTTAACCTAGCCAATATTTTTTTTTTTTTTTGCTTTTTGGTCATACCCAGCGATGCACAGGGGTTACTCCTGGCTCTGCATTCAGGAATTACCCCTGGCGGTGCTCAGGGGACAATATGGGATGCTGGGAATCGAACCTGGGTTAGCCGCGTGCAAGGCAAACGCCCTATTGCTGAAACCTAGTCAATATGTTAATTTTCTATAGGTCAACCTCTACTGTGCTTGGTGAAGATTCTGGAGAATACTGCCAGTGATTCTTGACAATTTGATGCTTGGACCAGGTGATGAGACTTGTGTATGGAAGGTATGTACTCTACCTCTGAGATTTCTCCTGTTCCCTGTGAGTGTAATTTTTTAGGGGTTACTCTAAGGTATAATACACATTTTTCACTTCTTATAATCTACTATAAAAGAGTTCAACATTCCTATTTTCCATGCAGTGTCAGGGATTGAAACAAGTCCTCTGACATGCGAAGAATATGCTCTTCCCTCTGAGTTATATTTTCATCCCTACAACAGCATACTTTGATCTCCTGTTCCTAACCATTGTTCTACTGTTTTTAAGTATTTCACTTCTGCTTGGCTACAACCCTACACAATACAATGTCATTATTTTTGGTGTAAGCTATGGATAATCAAATATATTCTTTAAAGGTCTAGAGAATAATTTTTTCCTACTTGGTGAGCCATATGGTTGCAACTATTCAGTCCAACATTAGTCATACACAGTATGTAAAAGAATGAACTTGACTGTTTTTCAGTGAAACATTTTTCAAAATTGACTGATATGGTTTTTGGGCCACAGTTTGTAGACCACTGTTCTCAACAGTGATTATTTTGAGGGGTAAAGAAATTTTTATGTTTACCCAAATTTGAAATTATTTATGTTACTCTCCATATTCCCTCATAGATCACTCTTTACATCTGATATCACTTTGTTCTGTTAAAGTAAAATTTGATTTAGCACTTTTAAAAATAAATTTAAGTCTAATGGGAGTGGAATTTGTTTTCTTTGAAAATATCTTTATTTCACTCCAGTATATAAAGAGATGGAGCTATAGCACAGCAGGTAGGGCATTTGCCTTGCACGCAGTCAACTCGGGTTTGATTCCTCTGCCCCTTTCAGAGATCCCAGCAAGCTACCAAGAGTATCTCAACAGTACGGCAGAGCCTGGCAAACTACCCATGGCATACCCATAATAACAAGTCTCACAATGGAGACGCTACTGGTGCCCACTCGAGCAAATCGATGAGCAACAGGATGACAGTAACAGTGACAGTGCTTTAAGGGGTATTTTTTCTGGATATAGAATTATAAATTTACAGGGCTCCCCACATTCTCCAGTATATTAAAGAGAACTCACTTTTATGACTTCATTTATTTTAAAGAGAAGTTGGGAGTTTTTACTGTATTCACTTGGTTGTATCTAAAATCTCCCCTTTTTTGGGGGGTGGTCACCCCTGGTGATGCTCAAGGGTCACTCCTGGCCCTGTACTCAGGAATCACTCCTGGCGGTGTTCAGGGGACTATATGGGATGCCTGGGATCGAACCCGGGTCGGCCGCATGCAAGGCAAACACTGTCCTGCTGTGCTATCGCTCCGGCCCCAAAATCTCCCTTTTTTTTTTACTATTAAATTTATTGTTATTGTTTCTTTAACAATTCAGTTATGTTTCACCTTGCTATGGCTTCCTTTAGGTTAATCTTGCTTTAGCTTATTGAGTTTCTTTAATCTATAGCTTTATATTATTGTTCAACTACGGAAATTTTTCATTCAGTAGGCTACCATATGTATTTGTGTGCTTCTCTTCTTTTTCCAGAGACTGTAACTGCATGAATGTTAGATTGCCAGTGCTTCACATGTCACTAAGACTGACCATTTTTTGCTTATATTTTAGTTTGCATAGCTTATAGTGCTGTGTCTTCTTCTGTCACTCTGCATTTAATCCCAATGTAGTGAATTTTTCATTTAGAATAACTTATTTTCAAATGCAAAATTTTTATTTTATTTTTTATATCATTCATTTCTCATTATGCTCATATATTTCTACTTATGCACATTATATAGCTATTTTTAAGTTTATTGTCATCTGTTTTGTTTCCGGACCTTGTACTGAGATTTTGTGAAGTGCAGAGTCACATTTTCCTATGTTTTACATTATCTACTGGTCTTTTTTGTTCTGTAATTGTATGAGTATTATGCTATTGAATTTAGATTTTGTTGCCTTCCATTAAGGGTATCAGGCAGCTAAATTATGTATGGATCAGTTTGATACCATTGATGCTTATTTTAAAAGCTGTTTTGGTCAGACTAAAGCAGGCATTGCTTAAGAGTTAAGTTTAGCCCTTTGTTCAATAAGGCATAATATTTCTTTCTTTCTTTTTTTTAAATTTTATTTGATTTTTATAATGTTCACAATAATTTATTACATTCAATATTCCAGCACCAATCTCACCACCATTACACCTTTACACCACAGTTATTTTGAATTTTCCCAACCACCACTCTATCCTGCCCCAATAGCAGGCCCTGAATAATTTATTTTGTATTGCTTGTTATGAATAATCCACTAAAAAATTATCCAAAAAACTTTCCTTGGAAGAAAGTGTGTGAAAATTGTTGTGTCTCACCCTGGAGCCTTGTATAAGAGATTACTAACATGTTGTTACAGGTTGATATGCCATAATATTTCTGAGGGCTATACTGAATGTCAAAAGTCTTTTCATGCTAGCTGTTCAGAATTTGGATATCCTCCAATCTTTGTGAGCACTGAAAATTGTTGAATTTACAGTTTCTTGGTGGCTCTTTTCCTAGCTCTATGGAGTTTTATTCTACATGTATGAAACTTAACATTTGACCAGAGATTCTAGGGCAAAAAAATGGGCCACGGAGTCCCTGAGAATCTTCACTAACTTTCAGAAGTTTAAAAATTTAAAAATATCTTAAAATAATACCAGGGATCATGATTTCAACACTATTTTTATAATTATACTAAGATATTACTGCCTTTCTACTCTCATCCACTCATTGGTGTGCAGTGGAGTTTTTCAAAGGTATTGCGACAAATTGAACTCAGGAACAGAAATGAAAGTCCAAATGGGACTTTTAGGCCAGAACACAAAAAGATAATTACCAAAAAAGGATAAAGGAATGCTACTTTTCTCACTATTATTTTTTATAAACTAACTTTATTTTTATAAAAATATTGTATATAGCTTTTATGTTTAGATGAATGGATAAACACATTACCAATATTTCAGAAATTTACCAGTTTTTACTTCTAGTCTACTAAATACTGATGAATATAATCCATATGAGTAAAATCTTTGTGAAGTCCTCAGTTTTTGAGAGTTTAAAGGCATCCTGAAACCAAAAGATTGAAAATCTCTATCAAGGGAATTGTTGATTGGCTGTTGGGATATTTTTTTTTCATTGACTTTTCCTCTCTTGTGTATTCGATACAGATTTTTCACATTGTGGATTCACTAAATGTTTATTTCTCATTTCTCAGCTGCTTGAAACTTCCTTGGTCTGTTTGGTTCGCCTTTCCTATGTTATAGTTTGGAATTTATCTCAGACAGAATGCTGTTTCATTGTAGAACTTCCCTTATCTAGGGATCACTTTTCGGGATCATAGTCCTGCACTGACTTTTGTCCAATAGTCTAAGGCCAATTGTTTCTTTTGTCTTGAGTTTTCTCACAATCACCCAATCTTGCTTTCCAGAGTTATATACTCCAGATTACTCTGTAGGGAAGGGGAATTAAAAAAAAACATGAACATATACTAAACCTGATATCAATAGATATTGTTTACCCAAGAAAACATTCATTACTTTCAGATTATCTAATTTAATTTTAACAAGAACTTTTAAGTGAGAATAAAATTTTTTCATTCTAAGAATGCTTTATAAGTCAAATTATGGTTAAACCAGAATCTGAAGTCTGTCATATATTGGAACAATTAGTATTGTTAAACTGGGTATCCTACCCAAGGCATTATTCTGAGTCAGTTCAACCTTTATCAAAATCCCAATGATATTCTTCAAGGAAATAAAACGTTACTGAAATTTGTATGGCATCACAAAAGACCAAAGCAATCCTGTGGCAAAAGAAGAGTGGAAGCATCGCATTCTCCACTTCCAAATATTCTACTGCTGTTGGAATCAAAACAGTGTGCTACTGGGATAAAAATAGCTGTGAATCGATGGAATATAATGGAAAACCCCCAAATAAATACTCACATGTATGCATAATTATTTTATAACAAAGAAGTCAAGAGTATAAAATGGAGAAAGTCTCTTCAAGATAAATGGTACTGGACATTTAAATAAAACTTAGTCATTATCTCACACCATACACAAGATTTAACTCAATATGTATTAAAGAGTTATATATTAGACCCCAAACCATAAAATTCATTGAAGAAGAATGATAGAATACTCCATGGTACTGATTTTTGTCATATTTTAAGGGATCATATTCCCAAATAGAGAAACAAAGTCCAAAATAGACCAGTAGAATACATCAGACTGAGAAGCATTTGTACAGCAAAAGAAACTCATTTTAAAAAGTCATCCTACCAAATTAGAGACAATAGCCATACCATATGTCGGTAAAGGATTGATATTCAAGATATATAAAAATGAATAAAACTAAGCAACAACCAAAAAACAACCCCATCAAAATAATGAGAGAAAAGTAAACAGGCATTTTAACAAAGAAGACATATAGTTAGTCAATAGGTACATAAAAAAAATGTTGATTTTCATTTATTATGGGGGAAATGCAAAGCGAAGTGATGAGATATCATTTCACACCTCTGAGAACTGCCTGAATCAAAACGGCCATCAGAAAACTAGTGCTGGTGAGAATATAGAGAAGGGAATTCTCATACACTGTTGGTGGTAATGTAAATTGCTTTAGCCTTTATGGAAAACAGTGTGTGCATTATTAAAATCTACCAGTTGGTTCAGCAATTCCATTCCTAGGTGTCTATCCAAAGAACACAGACACACTAATCTGAAAAGATATATACACACCTATGTCCTTTGTAGCACTATTTATAATTAAAATATGGAAAAAATCCAAGTGCTAAATTATAGCAAGTTGATAATGAATATGTGGTATATATACACAATAGAAAGCTACTCCACTATAAGATAAAATACTGCTTTTTGAAAATTGGAGATGACCATGCTAAGCAAAATAATAAATTAGAACAACAAGTACCATTTGTTCTTACTCACATGTAGTGTATAAAGAAACAAATTAAGGGAGCAAATAAAACAAAAACAAAGGCCAAACAGAACAAGATCCTTGGACTCTGACCACAGAACTGAGATTATCAAAGTAAAGAAGGGGAAAGTATTGGAAGGATAGAAGTGGTCCAGTAGATTGTGATAGAGGGATGATGGTAGTTTGGTGGTATGTGTGTGTATTGTATTTTGAAGGTATATAAAATTGTATCCCTAAAAGAGCACTGTCACTGTAGCACTGTCATCCCGTTGCTCATCGATTTGCTTGAGCGGACACCAGTAACGTTTCCATTATGAGACTTGTTACTGGTTTTGGCATATTGAATACGCCACAGGTAGCTTGCCAGGCTCTGCCATGTGGGTGGGATACTCTCGGTAGCTTGCTGGGCTCTCTGAGAGGGACGGAGGAATCGAACCCGGATTGGCTGCATGCAAGGCAAATGCCCTACCTGCTGTGCTATTGCTCCAGTCCAGTAAATAAATATGTATCTTTAAATTCCAGAGAGGTCAAATATTGAAAATCTCAGGGGCTGAATCAGTAGCACAGCAACAGTAAATGGTGTGTGCACCACCACAAACAGTGTTACAAGCACATGAGCACTGCAGCCAGGATGTGCTGAGCACAACCACGAGACAAGCGGGGCCCTTTCTGATCACAGGTAGAAGAACTGCAGCTGGAACTGTGTGAGCCCGAGCACAACCCCTGACTGGCACCACAGCCACATGTGGCCACTTCAAAAACAGCCATGGCGGTGGGTGGAGAATGAGACAGTTTTCCCTGTGATAATCTCAAACAGACAAAAATGCAGCAGTGGGGCTGGAGTGATAGTACAGCGGGTATTTGCCTTACACACAGCCCACAAGGGTTCACTCCCTGGCATCCCTAAGAGAAATATATATATATACATATATAGATATAGATATATAGATATATATACATATATATGTATATATGTGTATACATATAAAATGCTTAAGCTTCTGAAATTAGAACAGTAAGGTTAACTTCCCCAGTGGGTTTATATTTGAGGTAATGTTGGGTTATATATATATAGTAGCCATAAAATATGTAACCAAACATTACCTCAAAAATAAACCCACTGAAGAAGTTAACCCTTACCGTTCTAATTTCAGAAGCTTAAACATTATACTTCTATCTCCCATTAATTATTCTGATATTGTCAAGTATTATATATTATGCACAGTCTAATCACTAAAGAACAATCACCATAAAGAAAGCAGGCAAGAGACACACAAAGCCCTCATGTGGCCATGACCCAGAGACACACACAGGAATCTCGGACCATAAGCAACTTGCGGCAGAGATGGCCCGGGATTTTGCAAAAGGCCTTTTCCGCTGGGCTGCTCCAGACGGGGACAGGTGTTGTCCCTCCGCCTGCCCTCTAAAAGCGCCAGTGGTCACCATTTTCTAGAAGCCAGCAAGTTGCACCAGGTACGAGTCTCAGTAACAGTAAATCTCAAGCCTCCACCGTCTACTTAAGCTCCCACGTGGCCATGGTCCAGAGACATACAAACGAGTCTCGGACCCGAGCAACTTGTTGCAGCCATCTCTCCAGATCCGAATTATTAAAAATTTAGAATTCCTAGACATTATATTATATCCATAACAAACAATACAAAACACACTGTCTAGTGATTTCATTTTTGGCAGGTAGGAGTGGTGATGGGACTGGTCTCAAAGGTAACTAAAGTAGAGAAAGAATATTCTGCAAATTGTCTGCCACACTGGCAGGGGGAGGTATGGAATGGGGGGAGGGGATACTGGGGATTTTGGTGGTAGAAAATGTGCCTGGTGAAGGGATGGGTGTTTGATGACCGTATGATCGAAGTTCAAACATGAATTTTTTATTACTATACCTCATGGTGAATTAAGAAAAAAGAAAAAAAGAAAGCAGGCAAAATTTCTCTGTGTGGTTGATATCCTAGTCAGGAGAAACATGGCATAAATTAAATGTTATTTTTATGTTGGGTAAGAAAATATTCTGGATTTAGAAAAGCAATAAAGGAGAGCATAGACTGTTGCTAAAATGTGGAATTGTCAATTTTCAATTGGATATCAGGGAGAGGCTTCACTGAGAAGGTGAATAGGAAGTTGTGGTGATGAAGGATAGCAGGCAGAGGCCGTGGCTATGCAAAAGCTGTGAGTAGGAGTGTGTTTGGCACGTTTGAGAAGGCTCTCGGACAAAGGAAAAGTATACAAGAAAAAAGCAGTGGTAGGTCAATCATAGAGGTAATAGAAAGACCAAATTTAATAGAACTTTGTAACATCTGGAAGTTCTTTCATTTCCCACACACACATACACACACACACACTCACACACCCATACACACAGACAGACACACACACACACATAAACACCTGGCAGTGCTCACAAGTTACTCCTGGATCTGCCCTCAGGAATCACTCCTAGCAAACTTGGAGGACCTTATGGGATGCCTGGGATCAAACGCAAGTCAGCAGCATACAAGTCAAGCACCTCACCTGCTGTACTATCTCGCTAGTCCCCTCCTGGAACTTCTTAAAAAAGAATAATATGAGCAGATTCTTACAGCTGCTATGCTTAAAAATATAGTAGGAGGGCAAGAGTGGGGACATGGAGACCAGCTTGGAATCTGTTGCAATAATCTAGTTGTACCATTATAATGCAATGGCAATAGTAAAACGTTTTTTTCTGTTTTTTTTTCTTGCAGCAATAGCAATAATGATTACCTGTATTACAATTTTAATTTTTATTTGTTTAAAAATACTTAAATCGTATTTGTCACTTGTTAGTGAGATCTTAAAATCAGAAGTCCTTACTATTCTACACATTTAAAAATAGTAGCCAGACACATTTAACAGAATGCACCATCACCCACAAACAGTTAATCACACGCACGCGGGAGCTCATTTCATACATAGGTCACTTTGGCTGGTACATTCACTTCATGAAACTTATTGTTCATTGTTTGCAAACATTGCCTGAGGATCTGTATGTTTGGGGGAGGATTAACTCTGTAGAACACAGTCTGTCCCTTCTGACCATATCACTGTATCACTCTATCACTGTCATCCCGTTGCTCATCGATTTGCTCGAGCGGGCACCAGTAACGTCTCCATTGTGAGACTTGTTACTGTTTTTGGCACATTGAATATACCACAGGTAGCTTGCCAGGCTCTGCCGTGTGGCGGGATGCTCTTGGTAGCTTGCCGGGCTCTCCAAGAGGGGCGGAGGAATAAAACCTGGGTCGGGTGCGTGCAAGGCAAATGCCCTACCCACTGTGCTATCCCTCCAGCCCTCTGACCATATGTATGTGAAATTATCTGCTTTAAAGCTCTAACTTTCTCTGAGACCCTGTTGGGAATAAGAGAGGTCCCTTGGGTTTAGTTTTCAGAGAAGCCTGACATTGACAGTTATTCTTCAGAAACAATAGCATTATCCTCATGCCCTAGGGAAAAAACTAGCCTTGCTTTAAAGGACAGTGTCGGAAATGAAGGGGGTGGAGGTGGGGAGAGGGAATCTGATTCTTACTTGTCCGTGGACATTAGCTTATCTAGTTGTAATGGCATTGAGAGTTCAGTCACAGCAGCTAGAATAGTTTGTGCGTTTAGTTTCTATAGAAGTAATTTTATTTCTGTCAGATTGAGTTGAAAATCCATAAGGAGTCAGGAAGATAACTTAAGTCAGCTTGGTTGAGTTTGATCCTAGCACGCAGGGTAGACCTTGAGCACCACTCCACTGGGCCAAAGATTACTGAGAGCAGCCTTAGGACCCCCAGAGTACTACTGTGTGTGGTCCTGAGACAAAAAGAAAACCCTCGAGACATTAAAAAACTTGTTCTCAAACCTAGTAGTTTACTGCCTTCAGTTATCATATCTTCTTTCATAATAGATCTTTATACCTTTTGTCTATTAGTGTTAGGTGGGTAATGGAGAGAGTGGAAGGAGGCAGCCATAGAGAAATCGGGAAAGTGCTATTTTCATCCTTAGCTTGGCCCACCGTGGCTTTATAATTAAGATCAGTAATCGAACTAAGGACCTCAAACGTGCTGGGCATGTGTCCCACTACTTGAACTATCTCCATGACCCTGTGCTTGGTTTTTAATTTATGAGACTCTCAGTACAGATCTTAATTTCATGGTTTATTACTGTTTGAAGTACAAAGAACACCCTTTTAATCTTAAACCTGGAGTTTTTTAAACTTTTAAATTTTGCATTGCTACATTTTACATTAGCTAAATGGGATTAGTCCCATTTACTTTCTTCCTACTGGAAGTTAAAGCTACAAATAACATTGATAGCAAATAGACGCCATACTGAAAATACCCAGGATTCTCTTAGCAGCAGATGTTTGAAAAATGTGCACTAGATATTTTGTTACCAATCTAGAAAACATCCCAGTTTTTCTTAGATAATATTATGAACCTACTATCCTTTTATTTGTTTAGATTTCTTTTAAAACCTAGTTTTTCTTTTCTTTCTTTCTTTTTTTTTTTTTTTTTTTTTTGCTTTTTGGGTCACACCTGGCGATGCACAGGGGTTACTCCTGGCCCTGCACTCAGGAATTACTCCTGGCGGTGCTGAGGGGACCATATGGGATGCTGGGAATCGAACCTGGGTTGGCCGCGTGCAAGGCAAACGCCCTACCCGCTGTGCTATCGTTCAGCCCCAAAACCTAGTTTTTCTTGAGATGACAATTTCTAAAGCTTTATTATGTCAGATAATTCTATTTCATAATACCATGTGTTCTAAGCTTTCTGCTTTAAGTTTCAAACTATTCACCTAATTGTAGGATCTAAGAGATTAGATTTTCATACACTCTAGAATCTTTGTTAACTAGAACCCTTTTTAAATCTCAGCTTTCCAGATCAAGTCATACTAACCATTTCATATTTGTCATTTTATATTTGTCTCCCTATTCCCTAATCCCATGGACCTTACTGATTTTTATGTATAGGGGTCCTGCCCAACAGTGCTTTAGAGGCACAGGACCACTTCCAGAGGTGCTCTGCTCAGTGATACTCAGGCCTAGCTATATTGGGTGTGAAAGAGTGGGGGTCACAAGAACCATAGTTAACAGTGCTGGGAAGGGATGTGCATGGAACTCAGTGACTGACTCACAGAGGTGCTCCATCTCTTGAGCCACATCCCTGGTCTCTAGTATTATATAAAGTTCTAAAATATCAAGCATGAATATTCCAGTGTTTCATCTAAGACACTCTCATGAGTTCATTCTTATATAAATATACCTTTTCAATGGTGCCAGCATTTTGGTTTTAATTACAGTTTAGACTGCTGGGATGCTTGGAATCAAAATCTCGAGGGAACTCTTAAGAAAAAGACATCAACATTAACATGGTGGATTTTTTTCTTTGTTGGGTGGCCTCTAAAAGTTCAGTTGAGTTATTTAATGTTTTTCTCAATTTTGGTTCTGATATACATGTTTTTGTTTCTTTGACCTGTGAGTTTACTCCTGGCAGATGCCAACTTTGATTTTTTTTTTTAACCTAAACAGTTGAACTAACTTTTAGAGATAAGACTCTTAATAGCACTATAACTATTTTAAATATTATCCTAAATATATATACTTTATAATACCTATTATACACAAATTAAATTGTATTTCCTTCCATCTAAGAAAGACTTTGAATGAGAAAATTTCAGAAAACAGTTGCCTTTACTATTTTACAGTGTGAGTTGTCTTAATATATAAATGCATTTTTCTTGACAGATAATGTTATTGTCAAGCATTGGTTTTAGTAAGGTTCAGTAATACTATTCTCTTTGTCCAATATGTCATCCATTTTTATTATACTGAAAGTATCTAATTTCAAGATACAAGTAACTTTTTTCAGAATTGTTCAGAACTGGGGAAATAAAGAAACTTAGGTATCAAAAATGCTTAAGTTTTTCCCTCATAAAAACATACCTGAATCTTGCTTTACAAAGAAAGCACCTAAGGCAATAAAACAGGTTTTCTCTTTCTGTGATAAGTTTTTGCAGAAAATTATATGATGTTATACTAAGATTTTCTCTTAATGATATGGAGTTTGGGGCAGATGCATCAATAGGTTCAAATTTTTATAAGCTACTTAGTACTTTAGCTCTATACCAAAAAAGGATTCATTATATTTTACTTATAATGTATCTGTCATCCAATTTGCAGACAGCAAGTAAAACTTCAAGCCCAATTATATAGAATCTATATAGTGGTATAAATTTAAAGACAGAAAATAGAAATTTACAGAATTCCAAATTAGTATGTATCCAGAACATACAGAGGCTTTATGAGTTCCACCAAGTCAAGGAGAGATGACTTCTGGCATTTAAAATTATAAAGACCTTGACCAGTCATTCTCATAGGATGAAAAAGCATCCATTCTTCCAGCTAGTTAGATGATAAGAGAATGCCATATTAATTTATTCAAGAAAGAGAAGAAAGACCAACATTTCTTTAGTAACATTCTGGTATCTCAAACTCTAGAGCAACTTTAGGTAGATCATATTCTCCATATATTCAGAGACTAAACTTTTGCTCACTGTAAATTTTCTTTCTCTTTTCTCAAAACCATCATCCAAACTGGACTGGAATATAATTTTACCAGAAGAAAAAAACTTAACAATTTATCGCTGAATATTTTACAGACAGAAAGAGCTGAGAATTCTTATTTTTAAAAAGTACTGGGGAAAGAAAGTGATGGTTCAGAAAGAATATTGATCCAAGATATTAAGAGGCCCAAGACTTAATCCTGTTTCTCTTATTAACTAGCTGTGTGAACTTGGATGAATCACTTAACCAGTCTCAGATATTTTCTCTCTAAAGGAGAGGATCAGATTAGATGTGATCCCTAATGTGTATATAGTATAAAGTAAAAAACCATCCTTTACTTTTTTGAAATTTCTTAGTCTTATTTTACTAGTATGAGAAAGAAGTAAATGAGAGTTGTTTTATTTTTTAAAATAAGAGTTGTGTGGATATCTAGATCTAATATCTATTGATTTGGAAATGAGCATCCATAAACCTTTTGCCTAGGAAATTTGTGTGCTTGGCAACCCTTTCCTTTACATGAGATGGTGGTAGAAAGATCAAAGGAGAAGTATTCATTATGTTTACTGAAGGTCTTTAACATCTACAGTAGCTTGAGTTGCTATGATATTTCTAGCTGTTATGTCCTGTTTTGCTAGTCTGGAAATTCATAGCTAACTTAAGAATTTTATAAAGCATTTGCACTCTCCATTCTTTATCAATCACTGACAGACTCATTGTTTTATAATGTACTTCTCAGCAAGCTGTTTGCAACTCATCGCCTGCCTTGCTTTATAGTCTATAAATATTTAATTCTTTAATAAACTGCTTATATATAATATAAAATGACTGATGCTATTCTCTCTTCCCTCTTTTAATAGTGCTACTATTTGCAAACAATTCTTTTTTTTTCTAAAGAGCAATATGTTTCATAAATGTTTGACTTTCCTTTTTCTAAGTAGCAATTTATTCTAGGAGGTTGGTGGAATGACAGGCAGGAAAACAGCCCCTTACACCTGGGAGTACGATATAACTCTTCTCTCACTTTCACCCCTACCAACCTGCAAATTGATGAGGTAAAGAAGATGGACTGTGGAATTGTGGCAGGGAGCAATCATCTGTCTCTCTACAGATTCAGTGCGCAAAACAGCCTTTATCCATCGACTAAATGCATGCTAACAGTGAGCAAATATGGTTCCCGCTTTGCTCTGATATCTTTTGTCTAGAGGGAATCAAGAGATAGGAATAATATACTAACACTTTCCCATTCTTCCATACATCTGTGTATTTTATTCTTGAATGTTGACTGATTTGCTTTGTGTGCCATGAAATTATTTTCAATATTTAATGACTCATTTTTAAAAATCGGGTAAGTCAGACATTTTATTGAGTGCTTTACTTGTGTACCCTGCATAGCTGTTAGGTTGTTTACAAGCAAGCCACTATTATTTTATATAATTTGGTATAATTTATGAGTCCCTAAAAATTGTGGACTCTCTTGAGAGAGGAAAGTAGTAAAAATTGGGGGTTGCCAGAACAAATCATGATTCTTCAGAACCCACCACTAATCAGGTGCATGTATTACTCATGGTGCTAACCCGTTTCTGAATTTCTTTAGCACATGGTCACTTAGCATACATTCTAAATTTTCTGCTGTAATCCACTGCATCTGAAATAGGAAAAACATGAGGAAAATGGGACAGAATGCTTGTTTAGTAGGTATTTTTAAAAACTGATTTATGTGATACTTCTCCCATCTACTAGCTATTGCTTTATCACCTAGATTTTATTGGATATGGGTATAATAAAAATTACATAACCCACAAGAGCATTTATAATAAACCCACACATAATGTTAGTAATTCAGTTTAAATAGATTATTTAACAAAAAATCAAGACAAAGTCAAAATAAATGGCTTTTTTTTTGGCTTTTTGGGTCACATGCAGCAATGCACAGGGGTTACTCCTGGCTCTGCACTCAGGAATTACTCCTGGCGGTGCTGAGGGGACCATAGGGATGCTGAGAATCAAACTCAGGTCGGCCATGTGCAAGGCAAACGCCCTACCCGCTGTGCTATTGCTCCAGCCCAAAATGAGTGTGTTGTTAATGTGAAGTAGATACTAATTTTATGAAAATAGGACATATAATTTAACTTGTTTACATAAGAGTTACAATAAGCATTTTACATTGACTCTATTATTTAATAGCACACATTTGTGAGTATTCTCATTAGGTTCTTCTTACCCTGGACCAGAGATTTTTTTTTCATTTTGGGTCACATCAGGGGTTACTCCTGGCTTTGCACTCAGGAATTACTCCTGGCAGTGCTCAGGGGACTACATGGGATGCTGGGAATCAAAACCAGGTCGGCCGAGTGCAAGGTGAACACCCTAACCGCTATACTATCGCTCCCGCCTCTGGGCCAGATTTTTTAAAAAATACAAATCCATATAGGTTTTCTCCTTGGGGCCTGAGAGATAGGTTGGGAGTTAATGCACTTGCCTTGCATGCAGCCAATCCTGGTTCATCCCCTCAGTCTCTGAGCAGAGAACTGGGGATAGGTCCTGAGCCACTGTCAGGTATGACCCAAAACCCTTCCAAGGAAATAAAATTTTTACTCTAAAAAAAAAGCTTTCATTCTTTTATATAATCTATATGATCAATCAATCTAAGTGTTCTAATTTTTTCAGGGCTTATCATTTTCTCCAAAGTATTACAGCCTCATGTTTCTTGCACTATCCCAATATTATGACTGTCACATCTTCAGAAATATTTTCTTCTTTGTTTTTCTTAACTGATCTATAACTTCAGGGATATTTTCTTCTTTGTTTTTCTTAACTGATCTATTTGTTTGGGGAGGTTATTTTGTTTGCTTGTTTGGGGGCCCACAGCCCGCTGTATTCAGGACTCACTCCTTACTCTGCACACTGGGATCACGGGGCAGTGCTCAGCTGCAGGCAAAGCAAGCTCCCTACCTGCTGTACTGTTGCTCCAGCCCTGTGGTCTCTGACATTTAACCATTGACTCATATTTAATTATTTTCTTTACATAGTGTCAGAAATGTTATAAAGGTCAGTGAGAAAGTATAGACAAGTTTAATAATAATAGCAACATTATAATTGACTGTATTCTTATTGCATAGTAGGTTGTACTTTAGGATATGTACAATTTCCCCCTTAATTTTATTGTATAAGGTCAGAATTCCTAATTTCTGGAGAAAAAGCATGCACAGGCTGAACTGCTGGCCCCAGGTCACATAGCTAATGAGTAAATGAAGTTAGGGTTCCAACACAGATCTGAATGATTCCAAAGACTATGTTTTCTTTTCTTCCCCTTTGGAAAGCTCAGAAAGTAAAAATGTGCTATCTTCATATTATAAAATGATGATAAGCGCAATTCCTTTTTCTGCTAAAAGTACTAAAATTTATTTTTAGAAATCTATATCAGTTCCTGTTCTTATGATGCTTTTCTTTTAAAAGGAAGTGTGTGAAAGTGCTTTACAATGCATTGTAAAGTCTTAGAAAAATGTATAGTATAATTATTGTAGCACTGTACTGTAGCACTGCCATCCTGTTGTTCATCGATTTGCTCGAGCGGGCACCAGTAACGTCTCCATTGTGAGACTTGTTGTTACTGTTTTTGGCATATCAAATATGCCATGGGTAGCTTGCCAGGCTCTGCTGTGCGGGCGAAATACTCTCAGTAGCTTACCGGGCTCTCCGAGAGGGATGGAGGAATCGAACCTGGGTCGGCCATGTGCATGGCAAACGACCTAACTGCTGTGCTATTGCTCCAGCCCATAATTATTGTAATAGTAATAAATTTAAAGTATTTTTATATTGCCAAATGACCCCAGGCCAAAATTACCAACTTATCTTTGAAATAAGAAATCATAACTGCAGCTATATGTTATAGAATCTCTGCATCTGTGTTAATCCTAACACTGACAGTTATTCCCACACAATGATGTTCTCTAAACTATGGATAAGCAGACATATTTCATTAAAAAGTATTCAAATTCCCATCTACAAATGAGATCACAGTATGTAATGAACACATGTATATGCACTGTACTTAGATTTGAAATATATTTTTGAGTGCCACATGTTTCTCTGTTACCTGTTACTTACATTGATACAACTGAATATATTAAAATAGTGTTTTAAATGTTTTACTCTTAAAAACTAATTAGAAATCTTTTTTGGTAAATAAAAGATATACTTCACTCCATAAGACTAAATTCCTTAAACTCCATTCATTAAATTTACTAATAATCTATTTTAACCTCCTGCAAAACACTTTTTCATAGAAAATTATGGAATACTACGTATAAACCTACTCACATATATACTCACAGGTAAGTACTGTGATAATTTAAAATTGTATCTTTAGACATTTGGCTGCAGTCTTTTCATAATCATAAGCTGATTTCCTAACTTTGGACAAAGGACAAACTTTGAATCCCATTGATTCATTGATAGCTGTTAGGTCCTGGGGAGTGCAGAATTTGAATTGAAACATGGTAGAAAGCATCTAGGAAAACATAAAAACAGGCATCAGAATAATTGTTTATAGTGGCTGTTCTACACTTTGCTTTGCCAAATAATATCTACCAATCCAGAGTCGGACACTAAAATAACTACAAACCCAAGATATCATGATTGGGGCCAGAGAAATAGCATAGAGATTAAGGCACTTGCCTTGTCACCCACTGTTCCAGGTTCAAATTCCACATATGGCCCCCTGAGCATCACCAGTGATTACTCCTGAGCTTAGAGTCAGGAATAGCCTCAAAGCAACATCAAGTATGGCTCAGCCCCTCCCCACCAAAAAAAGTTATCATGAACATGTATCACAGCTATTCAGATGCATATTCTAAGTATCATTCTATTAAAAATAGAATTTCTGATAGGATTTACTGATGTAAACAGCAAATGGTAGAAAAACTAATGTTATGATTCTACTTTTGATCAAATGAGAACTTCATAGAAAGGTAGGTAATGTTAGAAAAAGTATCTAACACTTTTTCTAAGTCTAAAAGTGACTTAGTTTTATGAATTGAAATAGCCAGAGATGTCTGATATATTCAGATACATACCTGCTCAATACATTGGTCCCATTAATTAAAATTGATTAATAGAGGAAATTATCATTCATTTTCTAGTTGTACTAGCTAGTGGCTACCCTATTGGACATCATATTCCCATCATTGCAGAAAGGTCTTTTGGACAAGACTTTCTAGATTACAGAGGCTGATTTGAAAACATTCAGATAAAGAATAAATATAACTTTATGGACGGCATCTCTTAAAATGTAGTTCAATTAAAAAAAGGAGGCCTCCAGAAATAGGGGGGTTATGTAATTAATGCCAATATTGCATCAGTCTTTAAAACAAATGCATGTCACTTTTACTGTGCCTGGTTCATAATAAGTACATTATAGGAACTTAGTGAGTACTTTACAGATCCAGTAAATAAGGTGGCAGAGGGTAAGGAAGAAGTGGCCACAAAGGGCAGTTCTGTGAATGCACCCAGGTTATCCACACAAAAGAATGCATAAAAAAGAACTAAACCAGCTGTCAGCTCAGGAAGACTCAGTACTTTGGATCATAGAACAGTAGACAAAGTTCAGAGTCAAGGAGTATTTCTCCTGGGTTGGGGGAGGGAAGGAGCAGGAACTGAAAGAGAAAAGGGACGAGAAAGCAGTACAGAACACAAAACACCTAAGGCAGGACGGTGAGGAAAAGCAAAGGTTTAACAGAACTTCAGATTGGTTTTTATTTTCTTTCTTGTTTTGTTTTGGGCACTACATCTGGTGGTGCTCAGAGCTTTCTCTTGGCTCCTCACTCGGGGATCACTCCAGTGGTGCTTAGGGAACTCTACATGGTGCCGGGGATAGAACCCTTGTTAGCCACATGCATGGCAAGCATCCTACATGCTGTACTATCTTTCCAGCCCAACACTTCAAACTTAAACTAGCACTTACTGAGTCAAAAACATCCATGGGCTCACCCCTCCCCCCCACACACATAGTTGAATCACTGTAAATTACAAAGTTGCAAAGATATTTATGATTGCATTTCAGACATACATTGTCCCAACACCAGTACCTTTACCAGGGTCCACTACCTTCCCCCAGTACCCCCCAGGTTCCCTCCTGCCCTTCAGCCTGCCTGTGTCGCAGGCACTTTTTCCCCTCCACCAGTGTGGAGGAAACAAAATCCAGCCCTCACAGCTGCTAAAGACATACTTGAACTCTTAGCATGAGCTCTTCTAAGAACTAAAAATTGGAAAACAATCATGGAGGCTAATGGTAGACTAAAAAATCAGAGATGGCCATACTTTTATCAGGGTAAAAAGTTCTCAAATTAAATAAATTAGAGGAATAGACATTATACGCTGGTTAAGGTGTCAGTAGACCAAGAGGAATGAACTCTTATCAACATACAGGCACCAAATAAAGGGACAGTAAAGTTTATAAATATCTATTAATAGACCTGAGGAGGTATGTTGATGGCGGCACAATAGTAATGGGAGACTTTGACACCCTGTTCTCTTCAATGGACAGATCAATAATCAATCCATGGTTGTTTTCCAATCTTTAATTCTTAGAAAGAGCTCATGCTAAGAGTTCAAGTATGTCTCTAGCAGCTTTGAGGGCTGGATTTTGTTTCTTCCACACTGGTGGAGGGAAAGAGTACCTGCTACAGAGGCAGACTGAAGGGCAGGAGGGAACCTGGGGGTACTGTGGGAGGGGAGGTGACATTGGTGAAGCTACTGGTGTTGGGACAATAAACCATAATATCAACAAGAAAACAACAGTCCTAAATGAGAAATTGGGAGGACTGGGATGGACAGATTTGTCCAGGATCTCCACCCCACCCAAAGCCAAATACACATTCTTCTTCAGTGCACATGGAGCATCCTCTGAGATAAACCACACCCCAGGCTGAAATTATGGTGTTTGCAGATAATTTTGAGCAGTATATTTTTTTAAGAAATTGTATAAAAACAATCACTGTATCACTGTCATCCCGTTGCACATCGATTTGCTCGAACGGGCACCAGCAACGTCTACATTGAATAGGAGTAAAAATATATTAACATCTTATTGATAGAAGATAAATAAGAAAGCAGTAGCAATGATTATCTATTTGGGCAGTAAGATTAGAAATATATTTCTAGTGGGAATCCTGCTGTGGGAAACCCCCTCCCCACCACCACCCACCCAATCTGGGTTCCTCCCTGCATTCCTTACCCTCTTTTTCCTTTTTCCTAAATAAAGTCTTTTACTTAATTTATCCCCTACGTGACCCCCCCCCACTCAAATAAATGTATTGCTAATATAGGGGTAGAAGGCAATATATTTTGCTTTTTACTTATTGCTACTTGGAAATAACTTGTTATCTAGTAAAAAGAAGAGAACTTTTGGAAGGTAGGGTGTTTCCCTTGCACCCAGCACACTCAAGTTCAATCCCTGACACCCGATATGGTCCCCTGAGACCATTAGGAGTGATCGCTGAGTACAGACCCAGAAGTAAATCCTGAGCATCTCCAGATGTGACCCACATAGAAATTAAAAGCAACCTTTTTTAAACAAAGTTGATATTACCAGGTCAATGTAGTTAAATTACAAGCAGTTTCTCAGTATCAATACACTTATTAGTGAAAGAACTTCCTTATCAAACTGTAGCTATCATCTAACAGGGTCTTCACTTCAGAATCATACATAATATTTTAAAGAAACACTTCCCTAATTCCATTGTGAGGTGCATAATATGAACTGAAGTTTGAGCTTTGATCATTGATAATTCACAATACATTCACTAAAGACATTCATGCTTTCTCACTAAACTTCGTACCAACATCCCTATTTAATAAACAGTAAGGAGTATATTATTTCCTTTTCCTTATTTCTCTCAAACACTAACCTATGTACTGAAATAGCAATAATGATAATATGACAGCAATACAATCCAATGTTAGTGTGTGTACGTGTGCAAATGCTGTGCTAAATTTATCAATACATTGTTTCAACATTTAATAGCCATAATTTTGCCAGCAGAAATGAAAAAGATGAGGTTAAAGACCTGATTCATATTCAGATTAAGTAGCCGTTCTTCACATAATTTTTAATTTAATTTATTCTGTGAGCTGTAACAGTTTAGATCCATGTTGAGAGATGTGTGTGCATGTAATTAATAAAAGATACAAATGAAATTTGGGCCACTAATGGGTAAAGCACAGCAAAATATAGAGAACACGCTTACATGTTCAAATATAGAGACCAATTCCAGATCAACATTATACCATCAGGAAGAAATTTGTTGTGCCAGGAACACATTTCTTTTGAAAAGGCCACAGCAAAACTACTTTGTCTTCAGGAGATTTCAATAGGACTATAAAATTGCTTTAACTCAAATTATTAAAATTAATTTGAACTATATCTCCTGTCAAGGGATGTAATAATAATCTCTCTCTTCTCTCTCTCTCTCTCTCTCTCTCGCTCGCTCGCTCGCTCACTCACTCACATTGGTTTTCTTTATTAATCCTTGATGGTCACTAGTAATGCTCCAAATATTTTGTTAATTTTGAATCAGTAGGCTCATTTTTTTTGTTTGTTCATCTCGATTCATCATTAACACGCATTAATCCACACTAGTAATTTCAACATTTTGATAGTGTTAGAAAACGCAGTAATCTTTACCCTGAGAATTAACCAAGATGAACCTTTTTATCAGGCCTGCTTCAGCAACCAAAGGATTTCATCTATTTGCTTGTCGGCAATATATACTATCATAGCACCAAGAATTCCTCTTCCACAAATACCTGGACCAGGAGGCACCTACTGCATCCCCATATTAGAAGTAGCTGTGATTTTGGCTGCTGAGCTGTAGACAGCTGGGGCTGGGGGCCAGACACCAAGTTGCCGCTTCTTTCCTCAGCGTCAGACCTGGTAGACAGACCTGTCTCTGTGCTCATCTTGGCCAACCCCGAGAGCGCCCTGCCACAGGAGCCTCCATCTGAGACTAATGTAGCAAAGATGGTTTCTGAAAGCCTCCTGTCCTATCAGATATTATCCTGTGGTTCTGAGTATACTCCTCTTCGAATATTTCCTCTTCTTTCCTCCCATCCACATCCGTGCCCTTGTTTAGCTCCAGTTTCCATTAGGAATGCTATCTGGGCAGCAAATTTCACAGATTGGATCCATCTCAATGCTGCCACGCTCAGAAAACACATCTGTCTGGCTCTTCAGTTAGAATAAGGAAAAAAAATTGAAATAACAAAATGCTATGGTTGCTCTGAGCTATTTCCTAATGAACCAGTATGTCCCGTGAGCTCCAGTGAGGATCTTCTCCTCGGTGAGAACTCTTTATGCATATTAATATTATGCATGCTTTCCATGTGACTCCTTCTGACTTGCCCTCACCCTATGCTTTGAATTCATTTAAATAAAAATAATTTATGTGGACATTCCTTCACTCAAGATTCTCTCTCCCCCTTTCTTAAAGACATCTATAATATTTTGTTTATGCCTTGCGTCCAAACTGAGTCGTTATGCTTTTGCATATCATTAGGGCTTTATAAAGAACAACAGCGACATCTGCATGTGCCTCAGCGCCAAGGAGATAGGAAAAAATACTGAAAATAAATTCTGTATTGGCTTGGAGGCTGTCTGGTTCTCTGTATCCCCAGCAGCCCCTGCCACCACCATGGATAGGAGTAATTGTACAGTGTAATCACATCATGCCTCATCTGAATATTCATAACAGAGACAAAGCTTGGGAGGATAGGGAGGAGCAGGATAATTTAAATATAAAACAGCATCTCATTTCCAAATCAAGTTGTGCCAGTTCGGCTGTGCACTAGGATTCAATATTAAACCAACATTGTTTTACAGTTTGGAAATTGGAAGTGAAGAAGATGGAGGAGAGAAGAGACTCAATAAAGAAGGGATGGCATTATATTCTCACTCATGACCGAGAAAAACAAAACAAGACAACAACCACAGCAACAGAGCAAAAATACTTAAAGTCGTATTTGAAAAGTCACCAACAGTAGCTAACCAGCTGCTGTTTTACCAGGAATGAAATCGCCTATTGAGGGAGCTTTAAAAGCTCCCAATTAATATGTTGTGCATGTATTAGATCTACAAAGAACTCACTGTATTCCTTCTCTCCCCACAAATCCCCCCAATACGCCCATATTCCCTAACCACCACCTTTCTTTCCTGTGCGTGCAGGGGGAAAAGATCAAAGCTACAAAATAATTGACTAATCGCTTCAAAAGTGACAACATCCCTCTTCAAAAAAAAAAAAAGGACAAAAACAAACACATACAAAAAGGTAACTGTTCATTAATGAAGGGATAAATTACCGATGGCTTCTTCATTCTTTAGTTCATTACCCCCCACAAGAAAAAATATAATCCACATGTTAATATTGCTTATCTTCATTTCCTTTTGTTTTAATATGGTGCTCTTTTTTATTTTTTAAGTGTTGGTTTTTGTAGAAGCCTCTGCCACTGCATTCCCCAAAGAGCAACTAGTTTCAACCCACTGGAGTTTATATTCCTTTAATTGTCTAGTGCAGGAAAATTTCTGCTGTTTTTAAAAATATACCGCTCTGCAGGAAATAGAAGAATCCAAGGTTGTATCCAACTTCAAAGGTTTCCAAGTCATAATGATTTTAGCAAAAGTAGAAGACAGATCATGGAACAAGTCCCTGTTTGAAGATAAGCATCATAGGGACCTTTTTTTCTTCCCTCTCTCCCCAACTTTGTACTTCTCCTGGCTCTCAATGCCCCTTGCTAGCACGATTTAATGATATGCAAATGAAATATGCATAAAACCATTCTACTGTATGATGATTAAACACTGGAGACATTAACAGCGGAGGCTTCACTCTTTGTAATAATCCTTCCCGACCATCCACTTTGATTGCGGAGTTATGGAAACCCATAGCAGTTGGCAGAGAGAGTGAAAGGGAGAGAAGGAAGGAAAGACGCAGGGACACATCACCCATCTCCGTGCTTCTCGCACTCCTGGAGAGGTCCCCCCCTTTGTACTGCGTTCCTATTGCTGTCTTTTGTAATCCATCCATGCAGTCACACCAGAGCGATTAACGGAAAAATACCTCTTTTCTCTTAATGTTTCAAAGCTCATTAGCCAAACGATTATTCCTCATTAACAGCGAAAGCTCATTCATTAAAAGGAAGAATATGCCCAAAAGATGCCAGCACGGTTAATCCTGAGTCCCGTAACTGGGCTGTAAATCCCATATTACTTGTATATTCCATGCGAAAGGGACACGCACCAATCCACATTTTTTTAAAGAAAGGAAAAAGAAAACAGTTTGTGTGTTTTGTAAAATCCACAAGAGCAGCAATTAATATTCCCATTGAATGACTTTATTTTTTTTTTATCTCCCTTTTGTTTCCAGCGCCTGCCCCTGGCTCAGCGCCCGGTGCCAACAGAACACCTTTCAGGATCCACAGCAACGCAGACAACGTAAGTACCAGCCGTTTTCTGAAACCCTTTACAGATTTTTTTTAGCAACCACCTAAAATAGAGAGAGAGCGACAAGCCTCTTTCTCCTTCTTCTCCCTTGTGTTATGCCACCAGGGTTTCCTAAGTAGCACCTTCCAAATCCCTCTGCCTTCAAGTTTGTGCATGTCTGTGGCATCCCTCCTCCTCCTTCACTCCCATAGTGGATCTTGTAAAAAGGGCTTCAGATCGGCCCCATTCATCTCCCTGGTGATAGCAGTGAATGTAGATAAATCTCTGCCTGCTTGCTGCTGGAGTATGATTTTTATTTTGTCGTCTCTGTATACCTGGGTCAAAAAGTGGGATGTCTGCACACACATACAAGCACATACAGACATTTCCTTCCCTCTCCTCTGCCTTGCTCTCCTTTCCCCACACATGCATACATCCCACATATGTGTGTATATGTAGCAGTATACACACCTATACACATTACCCATGCCTATAGCAAAAATATACATATCTAGACGTCTAATTTGTCTGAAAATATGTATATTTAGATACACACAAAGCCTTACACACGTGTTCTATGCAATCAATAGGTGCCTATCTTTTCATTTATACCCATCTATCGCTCCAATTAAATAGTCCCTCTCGCCTCCCGGCAGAAGCTGCATGCAGTTGCAGTCCGGGATTCTAGGAGTAGTAGTAGTATTTCCTCAGGAATTCTGCGTGAAGACCCTTACGCTCCCCTTGCTGCCTTCGTCCAAGCTGTAGAATTGGCATCTCTCCCCGAGGTTTTCCGAATGGCAAGTGGCCCCGGCTGTGGCACGCATTCATGCCGCTCCTGTGCCATTTCTTTTCCGATGTCTGCTTTTTCTCTTTGTTTGTTGTTGACTAGGCTTAATGGTGGTTGTTTTTTTTTTTTAAGTTAATTATAAACGAAGTTGAAGAGCAAATAAGCCAACAGCTTGCCCCCCCCGCCCTCCAAAAAAAAGAAGAAAAAAAAAAAGCCCCACACAAGCGCCTTCTGCTGCAACAGATGCCCAGATCACCCCTGGCATGGGCAAACGGGCATACAATTTTGGTGGTTGTCGTTGCTTTTTTTCCCCCTGTTTGTTGCTGTATTTATTGCTTGTTTCCCTTGTTTCTTTCCGGTTTCTCAAGGAGTCCGGTGTCCCGGCCTCTGCTTGGAACGGAACAGTGTCATGGCGGAGACGACGGCCTTTGTCTCGCTGGGTGTGAAAGCATCCGCTGTGCTGGCTCCACTGCGGCAGAATCGAGTTTAAAGGGAAAAAAAAAAGTGATTCAAGTCGGCTCTGTGCCTCTTTGGTGCGGAAGACCCCCAAACCCCGAGTAGCCGAGTCCCAGGGTCCGAGGAAGGGCTCGGAGTTGGAGCAGCCCAGGCTGTAATCCTGGCATTGGCGCCTTCGCTCGCAGCGTGCTGTTCGCTCGTGGGGGTCTGGATAATCTCCCTTGGCTTTACCGCACTGTCTGGCCCGCATACAGGGCCCCCGTAACATATACCCGCTGCTGCTATCGCACGAAACTGTGGCGTTGCCCCTGAATGGATGGCACCGTGCCAACTCTTCTGCCATCCGCCCTTGCAGCTTTTTTCTTTCCTCCCTCCCCTCCGCTTCTTCTCCTCCTCCCGTCGACTTGACGTTAATTAACACACGGGTTAATTGATTTTAAAAGCCGAAGAATTACAGTTAACTTTTCCCACAGGGTACAGACGCCAGCCGCCTGGCACACTCTGCCTTTCGCACTGGCGCAGGGGGGCAGGGAAAGCCCGCAGCGAAACTAGCAATTGCTGAGCGGACGTTGCCTGCTTATTGGAGTAGAGCCGATGGAAGTCGGCGTGGCACTGCCTCGTCCTTGGAGGACAGATAGCCCTGCTCTGTCCTGCCTCAGAAATCAGAGTACGCTCTTACCTTTCTCCGCCTGTCTTCCTTTGCCAAGGCAGGAAAACCCTTCCAAGTTCATAGAGGCAGGAAAAAAATAAATCCCTCCTCTAGACCATTTATCTCATACGGAAGACTGGGTGTTCCCCCCCACCCCCCCAATAATAATGCCTATTGAATATTGCCCGATGGTTTTTGTTTGTTCTAATTATAGGCTACTCCATCTCTAAATATCACAGGCAAAGGAGATTTTTTTTTTTTTAAAGAAAAAGTTCCATAAAGTTTCTTCCTGTTTTTGTGTTCCTTTTTTGTTTGTTTGTTTCCATTCCTCTTGATTCAGGTCGGGTATTTATGACATAGGATTTCAATAAGAAAGTACACACTTTATCGTTAAGAGCAAATGTCTTATGAAAACTCTTTGTTTTCTTGTTTACGTTACGTGTGTGCAGATTTTGTTTCCTGTTCCCATCACCCCATGTCCTTAGAAAATGAAAGCAGTTGATATTGTAGTTGGTAAGGACACAGGCAAGGCTGAGAACTTGATGCTTTCACCTTTTCATGCTTTCGTTTTATTTCATTTTGTTTTTTAAAAGCAGGGAGCAAGTGAAGCGACAAGAGGAATCCATTATGCAAATCATGTCACTTTGCATAATGTCTCATGACTGGAATATGCAAATTAGCACTATAATTTATGAGTGCCAGTGTCTGTCTAAAAGTGTTTCACATAATTTACAAAGTGAGCCTGAGAGACATGGGGAAGGCAGCTCTTCCAACTCCATTGCCAGGAAAACTCTATTTTCCTCAAGTGCTCCCTCGTAACACTGTCAAGTGCTATTTAGGAGAAATTAAGATTCTAAATGTTCATAAAAGATTTTCCTCTCACTCCCTTCACCCAAATTCTGTGCCTAAAAGTTTGTGAGACGCTATTGGACTCTAGAACATTAACTTTTAGATTCAATTTGGAAACATTAAATTATTTGTGATAAACTTCTTGTGTATTCTGAAGCAAGGAATCTTAGAGGAACAAACACCTTACCCATTTTCCACTCATAGATCTATGAAAGCAGAAAAATAGGATTTCTCATTTCATTATTTTCGTATGCCTCTATAATGTGTAACGGTTTATAAGTTATTGTATTTTGGATATATTATATAGATAGATTCTTTTCCTTTCTTTCTTTATTCTTTTTTTTTCTGCAGTGCCAGAGAGCAGGCCTCATACATGTAATGTAAGTTACATGTAATGCTCTACCACTGAGCTACATGCCCAGACCTGTATTAGATACTTAATATGGAAGATTGATGCATTTAATATTCTTTGAAAGAATATTACAATTCTTCATTTGGAGAAATCTTCAACCAGAAATGCCATTGACTGAAAACTAAGGTTGACTTAAGTTACCTTGATTGACTACTCTTTATCTCATTCCATTAACTATTTTTGTTAAGTAATTCTGAACCTTTTGAGTAGTGATAACATCCTTGATAAATGGACTTACTCTATTTCATGTTTGTCATTAAAATTATAAGTTCTGTGGAAGAGAAGTATAAACTCCCATGAAAATGTACACCAGAAAGACCTTCTCTTTAGAGGTAGTGTCAGAATAGATTTCCTCTTTTAAAAAAAGAAAATTCAAGGTCAATTCTGAAATTTTAATTGAAATTAGACCAAAAGAGGAAGAAATATTTTCTACATAGAGAATATAAATAAATCCTGGGGCAAGAAATGATCATGGCTGTTTGGAAGAATTAAAATGAAGTCAGTGATGTGAACATGGACAGCGGGTCTTTGGACCGTGCTGAGAACAGATTCACAGGTAAGCTTATGAAAAGATAACATTTCAGTATTTGCATAGATTTACTATTGTTTGGTCTTTTATGTGATTGTTAATTATGTGTTCATGTTCTTCATTAAGTTCATACTTAGAACTATTAGAACACTTCTTGTAAAATAATTTGTATTCACTGAACCATATTTCTGAATATAGCATTAAGTGGCATTTTCATCCTTTGTGAAGTTTTATTTTCAAAAAGTTAATAGCTCAATCATGAACAACTCTATCTCACAGTGATTCAATTAAAAATAATTTTTTAAAAGAGAAAAAATAGTTAATAGCTATTACAGAAAATGAAACTATGGAAAAAAAGTTCCACCTACAGTAAAAAACTACAAATTCTTTTCAAGTACACTTCACAAATGCCACTTTCTAGTTAATTTTTGAAAGATTTAAATGTCATCTGGCTATATACATATATATGTTATATAAATATATGTTCTATCAACATAAACAATTAGGAATTAGTGACAGAGGGTATATGGAAAATCTAAAAGGTTTGTTTGTTTTGTTTATTTATTTATTTATTTATTCATTTGGAAGCCAGATCCTGTGATGTTCAGGGCTATTCTTGTCTCTGCACTCAGGATGCTCAAGGGACATTTTGGAATGCCGGGGATCAAAATCCAGGTTGGCCCCATGCAAGACAAGCACCCTACACACTGTACTATTACTCCAACCCCTCAAATTTTTGGAAATTAATCATATTTCTAAATAGCATATTGATTATAGAGATAATCACAAGGAAATGATAAAATAGTTTGAGTTGAATGACAATGACAACCTGTTACAGACTTTACAAATTACAGCTAATGAAGTACTTACAGGGGAATAAGCTTATAAGCTTTCATATCTTATTTTATAAACTAAGAAATTTTTTCATCAATAATTGAGGCAGCTAAAAAGAACAAATTAAATCTAAGACCAGAAGGAAATAGTAAAGAACATAAACAAATGAATTAAAAATAATATACCCAAAAGCTGCATTGCTAAGAAAATAGATACTGATAAATATCAAGCACACTAAGCAAGTAAAAAGTGACACAACACAAAATGTCAAGGCTGAGAATGAAATAGGGTCAACACTAAATATCTGATGTTAGTGGATAATTATAGACAAGTAGCAATTTTATTAACAAATATGATAACCTAAAAGAAATGGTGAATTGGGGAGAGATCCTTTAAAAACAACCCAGGGCAGGGCATAGTTCAAGACTGGCATGCATGCTTTGTATCTGGGCGCTCGAGGCTCAATCTCACATGGTTCCACAAGTATTGTAGGGAGTGACCCAAAAATACTAAGCTGAAATAGATCCAAATTCCAATCAGGTATGACCTCTGAAGAGAATCAGATAAATAAATAAAAGCATAAACTACCAAAACTTACCCAAGAAAAATAACCGTTTGTACAGTTTTATGTCTAATAAATTGAATTTACAGTTAAAACATCTTCAATAAAGAAAACCCTGGCCCAGGTGGCTTCACAGCAAATCTTACCAACATTTAAGAAATCATTTTTATAATACTAAACAATCTCTCTCATTATACATTAAAAAACACTTTACAAGTCATTTTATTGGGGCAATACTATCTTGATGCCCAAATCAGAAAAAGATTTTGATATGAGAAAAGATCATGAGATATTTTTTCTTATTTTTTCTTTTTGGCTTTGTGGCTACACACAGCAATGCTCAGGGCTTACCACTGGATTTGTGTTCAGGAATCACACCTGGTGGGTTCAGGGGACCATATGGGGTGACAGGGATTGAACCTGGTTGACCAAGCAAGGTCAACACTGTGGATATAGCGTTACCTGCTATACTACTGCTCCAGCCTAGCACTGTAGCACTGTAGTACTGTCGTCCTCTTGTTCATTGATTTGCTCGAGAGGGCACCAGTAATGTCTCCATTGTGAGACTTGTTGTTACTGTTTTTGAAATATCGAATATGCCATGGGTACCTTGCCAGACTCTGCCGTATGTGCTGGATACTCTTGGTAGCTTGCTGGGCTCTCCAAGAGGGATGGAGAAATCATACCTGGGTCAGCTGCGTGCAAGGCAAACACCCTACCTGCTGTGCTATCTGATCTTAATATAAGATAATACAACCTATAAATTAGCAACTCATAAAAATAGACACAAAAAATCTTAACAAAATATTAACTAATTGAGCTGGGTAGTATATTTTTAAAAATATAACCATGTCAGGTGTATTTCAGTAATAAAAGATTGACTTAACATTTTTAAATCAACCGTGATCAGTGTTTCACCAGTTTTTAAAATGATAAATTCAGTGGAAATAGAAAAAAATTAGCCACAAAAATCTAATGCTATAATAATTTAAAGATTGACTTGGAGATGATTGGGAGAAAAGAGATCAGAAATAAGCACACACACATTTTAAATAAAAGAAGTAAACACACAATTTTTTGGCAAAGGGATGAAGAGAATGCAATGGAGAGAGAATAGTCTTTTCGGTAAATAATTCTTTTGAATTACCCAATCTCCTATCAGTACTTTTCAGTGTTAAAGAGGAAAGTACATATAACTGTATTTAAATTAATACATAAAAACATAAAAAGATAAAGACCTTACTTCACTAATCTGGAAATATTATCTTGGTATCAGAAAAAAATAGAAGCTTAACAATATAAAGGTTCTTAAAGAAAACATGATAAATTCTTTTTTATTTTTGGCTAGACAAAAAAGTGTTGGATGGGGAGAAAAAAGCTGAAAACTTGTTACTTAGTGGTTCTCTTCAAGTGATTTTTTTTCTTTTTTTATTTATTTTATTTTTTTATTTTTTTTTCTTTCACAAATGCAACCTTTAATTCTTGTCAACTTAATGTTACAGAAATTTATAGGTTTTCACAAAGTTGATTTTTTTTTATTCTTTTTTTTTATAATTTATTTATTTTTAATTAGAGAATCACCGTGAGGGTACAGTTACAGATTTATACACTTTTGTGCTTCCCTCATACAAAGTTCGGGAACCCATCCCTTCACCAGTGCCCATTCTCCACCACCCGTAAACCCGGCGTCCCTCCCACCCTCCCCAATCCCATCTCCCCCCCACCCCACCCTGCCACTGTGGCAGGGCATTCCCTTCTGTTCTCTCTCTCTAATTAGCTGTTGTGGTTTGCAATAAAGGTGTTGAGTGGCCGCTGGGCTCAGTCTCTAGCCCTCATTCAGCCCGCAACTCCCTTCCCCCACATGGCTGAAGGCTACATGTAGTTGAAGACTACAATGTAGTTGGTGATCGCTTCTCTGAGTTGCCCTTTCCCCGGAACGTGAGGCCAGCCGCGAAGCCATGGGGTCAACCTCCTGGTACTTATTTCTACGGTTCTTGGGTATTAGTCTCCCACTCTGATATTCTATATACCATAGATGAGTGCAGTCTTTCTATGTCTGTCTCTCTCTTTCTGACTCATTTCACTCAGCATGAAACTTTTCATGCCCATCCACTTAACTACAAAATTCTTGACTTCCTTTTTTCTAACAGCTGCATAGTATTCCATTGTATAGATGTACCAAAGTTTCCTCAACCAGTCATCCGTTTTGGGGCATTCGGATTTTTTCCAGATTCTGGCTATTGTAAACAGTGCTGCGATGAACATACGTGTGCAGATGTTGTTTCGATTGTACTTTTTTGCCTCTCTGGGATATATTCCCAGCAGTGGTATTGCTGGGTCAAATGGGAGCTCAACCTCTAGTTTTCTGAGAATCGTCCATACTGTTTTCCAAAAGGGCTGAACTAGCCGGCATTCCCACCAGCAGTGTAGAAGGGTCCCTTTCTCCCCACATCCTCTCCAACAGCGGTTGCTTTTGTTCTTTTGGATGTGTGCCAGTCTCTGTGGTGTGAGGTGGTATCTCATGGTTGTTTTGATCTGCATCTCTCTGATGATTAGTGATGCAGAGCACTTTTTCATGTGCCTTTTGGCCATTCGTATTTCTTCCTTGGTAAAGTTTCTGTTCATTTCTTCGCCCCATTTTTTGATGGGGTTGGATGTTTTCTTCTTGTAGAGTTCAACCAGTGCTTTATATACCATTGATATCAACCCCTTATCTGATGGGTATTGTGTAAATATCCTTTCCCATTCTGTGGATAGTCTTTGGATTCTCTTCAAGTGATTTTTATAAAAAGTAGACAACAGACTTTAGCAAAACATTACAATCTATAGCAAAAAGAAAAATGAGAAAACACAAAACTATTGGGTGAAGACACTAAAACAGTTATTTTGAATCAGTTTGCTAATTTTATTTAAAAGTTTTGTGTATGTTTATTGTTCCACAAATTTATGAAGTTAGAATAAATCAGAAGTATATTAGGGGCTGGAGCAATAGCACAGAGGGTAGGGCGTTTGCCTTGCACGTGGTCGACCGGGTTCGATTCCCAGCATCCCATATGGTCCCCTGAGCACCACCAGGAGTAATTCCTGAGTGCAGAGCCAGGAGTAACCCCTGTGCATCGCTGGGTGTGATCAAAAAAAAAAAAAGAAGTATATTAAAGACATGAAAAATTTCAAAATAAATGATTTGCAGAGACGAAAATTGCCAGGTCTACAGAAGGAATTCACTGGAAAGGGCCAACAGGAGATTTAGATATTTCAGAAGAAAAGATTAATCAACATGAAAGACATAGACACTACATAATGAAAGAGAAGTTCACTGTATCACTGTCATCCTGTTGTTCATCGATTTACTCGAGCTGGTGCCAGTAACATCTCCATTCGTCCCAGCCCTGAGATTTTAGCAGCCTCTCCTTACTCGTCTTTCCCAACGATTGGAGGCTCTTTCCAGGGTCAGGGGAATGAGACCTGTTATTGTTACGGGGTGCTCGCTACGCTCTTCCCTGCAGGCAGGATACTCTCAGTAGCTTTCCAGGCTCTCCAAGAGGCATACATATATATTTCCCTTTATGATGATGTGTTGCGCAGCCACTTTGCAGCCGCACAGTCCAGGAATATGTTCACTCATGCATAAGGCTTGGCCTGAGCGTGTGGAAAGCGGCCTGGAGCCTGGCGGCGGTTGGGTAGTGGAGGTCAGCTACCGGGGAATTACGAAAAAAGAACAAACAGCAGTGAGATGTGGGACAACTTTAGTTGTCAGTATATGTTATTGAATGGGTCAATAGGTGTATTTAACTGGGTGAAAACTAAAAACCAATAAGGTCGGCAATCTCAACAAACCCAAACCACAAACGAGACACTAGAAAAACTCCATTAGCACGTCATAATCAAGTTGCTTAAAACCAAAAAAAGAATGTTTTAAAAGTCAGCCAGAGGGGAAATAAGATATGTACAGAGGAAAACTATACAAATATCTGCAATTTCTTATTGAAATCAGTGCAAGCCAGAAGGCAATGGACTGACATCTTTTAAAGCTTAAACTAAAATTTCATTAACAGCAAAAATATTTTAAAAACTAAAAGCCAGTGAATATATTAAAGTGCTTGCTTCTCAAATGCCAAACCTGGTTCAATCCCTGGCACCAAAAATTTCCCATCAAAGAAATTCTTCAAATGGAAAAATTATTACCACAGAAGCTTTGGAAATGGCAATTCTCTTGGTAATTTTCTATTTTTAAAAAATTTCAATGTATTGAAGGTGGGGCCAGAGTAGGGTAGGGTGCTTGTCTTGCACCAGCCGACTCGAGCTCAATCCCCAGCACCACAGGATTCCTGAGCCCTGCCAGGAGTAAACTCTGAACACTTCTGGCTTTAAAATCAAAACCAAATAAAAGAAAATACAATAAAAACAAATGTTTTGAAGGTAATGGACTTAAATGGCTATAGTAAGATATTGTTTTCACAGCATGTGAAAGTAAAATGGATGATGTGAGTAGCACAAAAGCTATTTAAGAAAATGTAGGGGGGTAGAGGGCGGGGGCAGGGAAACCGGGGCCCGATTAAAACAGGATTAAAGCGCTTTCCTTGCATGTAGCTGACTCTAGTTCAGTCTCCCACACCAATAAGGTCCAAGGTCACCAGAACTGATCCCTGAGCACACAGCCACCTGCACACTGGTGGGTGTGGCCTAAACCCTTTCACCCAACCAAAAACAGGAAAAAAAAAAGAAAATGCAGAAATGAAAGTGTTCTGTCATAAGATTCTCCTATGTGAAGTGGTATACTCGCTCTTAAAAGAAAACTGCAATAAGTTAAAGTTGTATACTGTAATATGTCTTTTAAAAATCTAAAATGATGCAGCAAAGTGTAGTTTTCAGATTAGCAGAGGAAATGGAATTACCAAAAATGTTTAAGTAATACAAGATAAATAGCAAGATAATAGAGTTAATCATTACTGATCACTTTAAAAGCAAATTACATAGATCTACAATTTTCTGCTTTGATTTATGTGGAAAAGGTAGAGACTTTTGAAACAATTTGCAGAAGTTTCTAGATATGTACATTCTTTTTATTTTTCCTGTCTCATCCATCATATCCAGTTTAAGTTACATTTTTGTTGTTTTGAGGCACACCCATCAGTGCTCAGGGCCTTTTTCCAGCTTATTACTTGGGGTCACTACTAGCAGTGTTTGATTGGTTTATGCAATTCCTAGGATTAAACCTGTCCCAGGATTGAACACGCATACAGAACAGGTGCTCCAGCCCATTGAGGTATCTCTCTGGTTCCTCGGGTAACATTTTTAGTGTTCTATTTATTGAGCTCTGTTAGGACCTTCCACTTTGTTGTTTATATGAGAAGGATATAGTTATTTTTTGTACCCATATTTTATCAACTTATATCCAGTTGACTAAATCAGGTAATAAAAATGAACAAGTACAACCAACACCATTGATTTGCTGCTTACCTGGAGAAAATACCTCGCCATCCTAGAGAATAGTTAATAAGTCATGAAGTTTGAGAAAAGTAATGAAAAATCATGTTTTTAGAAAGAGAATGAAAAAGGATAACATAGTAAATCAGCTAAGTGGAGTCTAATTAGGACAATTTCTATTGCACATCGAGGTTAAGAAAGGTCAACATTGGGGACGGGTCGGGGGTGGTTGCCGGGAGAAAAAAAAAAAAGAAAGGTCAACATTAATTTGCATAGTGACAAACTAGGTGACGGACAGGTAAAGGCAAGGGAAAGGAGATGGGCTTTGGTTTACATGGCTGTTAACCCCCCAAGTTAATTTAAGGGGTGTTATTCATACTTGATCTACTTTCTAGTGCCCCCCTCCCATCCTTCTCTTACTTTCATTGATGCAGTAAAGTAACTGGGAACACCACACACACACACACACACACACACACACACACACACACACACACACACACACTCACTCACACGCACGCATGCAAGCACAGATACACACAATTGTTCTAACACATTTTAGCTACGGGGCTTGGGAGGATCTCATACCAGGTTGTAGTGCACTAGACTGAGGGGCTCACTGAGGTTTACGTTCCTTTAGCTGCAGCGTTCGTACATGTCATAGTCATTCCACCACCCCCCCCATCCCTAAAGGTCATACTTCCTACCCATGGTGCGAAAACATTTTTTAGTTGCGGTGCTTTTTCCTTGTTGGGGGCTGCATGCTTTAGTTGGTAGTTTCACTCAGTGTGGCCAGAATTCACTGTTCAACCAGGGATCACAGGCAGCAGAGCCGCCAGGCTCAACCCGCAGTTGGCAGGTCTCACCCTGGAGCATGCGTGTACCGTACATTTACAAGGCATGTGGTCTCTGCTCCTGGGCCCCATTTCCAGTAGAGTAAACCCATTTTAATCTACCAACACTTATTTGCATTGTTGGAGCTTGGTCTGTGTGAAGATTGAGCTCTTTATTCTGTGCTGAACTGTGACTACTAATGATAACTTCCTTGCCTTTAATGGTGATATTTTAGACCTCTTTTAGAAAATAAAGTTTACCTGAAATGTATCTTTAATCCATTTGTACTTCCGACATATTTTGAGGATTCATTTAGCAGTAAGACTTAAACTGCGGGATGAATTGACACGGCTTTCTCTTAGTATAGTAAAACTCTTAAAACTCTTCCTTCAGTGACTGTGGGATATTGCAGTAAAATGCTGAGATAACCTCATTGTGTTCCCCAAATACCCCGTTTCCTGGCCACGCACACTGCCTAAGGGTTCAATAAGTAGGTTAATTCTTCCTTCAGGGTTGGCCTGAGGGTTAAAATTCCTCATGAGCAAAGTAGAACTTGCAAATCAGAAGAAGGTGGGTGGATCAGTGTACATGAACAACCTCTGTGCAGCTGTGGTCACTAGACAATCTTCATTCTATTTTGTGAATTTCATCTATTTCTGTTGTCGGGTACAGTCTTTGTTTATGGCTTTTCTTTTTCAAACTTACTATAGTCAAGTTCTTTCACTATCTGACTAGTGATGATTATGAAAACATCTTTCAGTGTTATGGTTGTTTTTAAATGTTTTAGGTACTATTGCTTTTTGACTTTTCATTTATTCCAAACCTGCTTCCTATTTTACCTTTTTTTTAATAGAAGAGTCAATAAGAGAGAGAGAATCATGATGTCATGGAAGAGCTATTTTACTTGAGTATTTTTCCAAGAATTTTAAAAATAAAAATGATGATGATCTCCTTATATTCTGGTATTTTGTATGTCATGAATTAGCAATCCTAATATTTAACAAACTTAACTTTTTACAAGGGACACAAAAATGATCCCCTGAATTCAAGTAACTTGCCCAAAGACTTCCAGTAAGTAGGAAAGTAAGAGTTAAAGACTAAGAAATAAATTCAAATTTAGTTCTCTTAGACTTCTAAGCCATGCTTTTTTTCTTCATGCCAATATATTTTAATCTTGGAGTCCCAGATGTTGTCTTGCAACAAGTTTTTCATTCTCTCACTACATTAAGTACTAACTGTATATTGGGTGCTAACCTAAGCACTTGAGTTACATTAAGTGAAAAAATGGTTCTGTTGCTTCTCTAATAAGTTTATATTCTTTAGTGATGGGAAGGGCTGGAGAGATTTCACAGTGGTAGGGCGTTCACCTTTCATGTGGCCAACCCGTGTTCAATTCCTCCGCCCCTCTCGGATAGCCAGGCAAGCTACTAAGAGTATTTTGCCCGCACAGCAGAGCCTGCAAGCTACCTGTGGCGTATTGGATATGCCAAAAAACAGTAACAATAAGTCTGTCTCACAATGAGAGACGTTACTGGTGCCTGTTCGAGCAAATCGATGAGCAACGGGATGACAGTGACAGTGACAGTGATGGGAGAAATAGACTATAAATAGAGGTAAAAATTTGTTTGTTATCAAGTGCTAAGTTCTATGAAAAAAATTAATGTTTTAAATAATGCTTTCATTTTTTAATTGTCACTGTCACTGTCATCCCGTTGCTCATCGATTTGCTAGAGCGGGCACCAGTAAAATCTCCATTGTGAGACTTGTTGTTACTGTTTTTTGGCATATCCAATACGCCACAGGTAGCTTGCCAGGCTCTGCTGTGCAGGCAATATACTCGCGGTAGCTTGCCGGGCTCTCCGAGAGGGAAATATTTAATGGGATGATATCATGAATTATCTTAATTGTTTCTTGTAACCAAGTACTGATTTGTGATTTTAAAGAAATTATATTTGTGTTTTATCTTATATCCTAGACTTGTTCGTTCAAAAAAAGCTCTAGTGTAATAAAAAATTGAGAGTGTCATCGTGATTAAAAGATGATTGAAAAAAAAATGATTGATTTATAACATAGCACATAAAGCTATCATGAACCCAAAAGAACATACACTACAGTAGCTGTTTCCAAAGAAAATTTTAACTATTGGTGTGTTGTACAAAAACTACCTTTGTATCTCCTTGAAAAAAACTCTTTGATATTCAATACTCTATTCTAAATCACATCAATTGAGTTATTTAGTGAAGATTTAAATAACAAGACTATTTAAATATGTTTAAATAAAAGTTAGCTCTGTAGTGATACCTTAGTTATAAAGGCACTCAGACATTGTTTATGAACATGCAATGATTAAGTGTAAATCTGATCTACTGTACTACCAAGAAACACTTTTAAATCATGAAAAAGTAATGTTTGACATAAGAACAGAAATCTTTAATGCTCATCTCTATGAACTTTAAGATAATTTTATACAGAATACATCTATAAAATGTTAATATCCACACTAGTATGATTAAAAATATAAAAGTTCATTAACTGTAGAACCACACACATCTTTTAAACCAGCTTTATTTTAGTAGAACAAAATAATTTATTCAGTTTTTCTTAGTTAAACATTGTGATTTTATAATTGTTATTAATTTGTGTTTTAGCTATAGGAACTAACAAAATACAGTACATCTACTTCTATGTTTCTATTGAGATTCTTTAGAGTTTTGTTTTATAAACAGCCTCCTTCATTTGAGAAACACTGCATTATGCAGTGTTTAAAATGTGAAACATAAGTTTATTCAAACATTTCTAAAATCCATAGTTTTTTGAGTTTGATTGCTGGGTTACAATCTAGGAAAGTATTGTATTCTATAGAAAATGTAATCTATATCCATTCAGTTCTCCTTTGCGATGCTGTTGTAAATCAGATTCAAACTGTAATGTCACTTCAGAAACTCCAGTTTGATTGGGAAGTTTTCATACACATGCTTTCTTTGTAGGTCCTTATTATAGAAACTCCAATCAATATATATGCTCTCATAGATAATATTTTTTCAGTTACAAATTCCTGGATTTTGGGCCAGCTGTTCTCAGGGCTTACTTCTGAGTGTTAACGTATCTAAATCTTTTATCATATGTTTTTTTTCAGACATTTTTTCTAAACTCCTGTCTTGAAACTATGGGCTTCTCATCCAGCATCCTTAGAGCCAGATTTTGAAAAGAAGCTAGTATGGTCACTAAATATTTATACGCAGACTCTGAGTAATTCACTTGTTTTCAAAATGAAGACTGTCTTTAGCTTCAGCAGTCTTCTCTCTGTGAGTCGGTGTTCCAATTCAAAGTTTCACTGGTTGTGCTGTGAGCAAGCAAGCATTAAAGACTGCATCTTGTTCCTCACATACGTATTTCTTAAAACCTATTTTTTCCCCTGTCCTTGCCCCACTTCCCAGTCTTCCCAATATTCTCATGCAGTGCATGTGCGCATGCACATGTGCATATGTGTTTTCTGAAGCAGGCTCCAAAGTGTTGTTGAATGGATCCAAGGACCCGTCCCAGCAGTTTTCAGCCAACATATCTGATGGCTCAATGCAAGTCCCTGAAGATCAGGGCTGAGAGGGCCTAGGTCACCCCAGAGGTGACACAGTCATACTTGGCTGTGCTCAGGGCACCACGATCACCCCCAGAGGTTTCAGGGCCTCCAGGCCTACACCAGCAATCCCAGTTTGGTGGTGAAGGGGGTGTAGATGGGTGTAGGTGGTGAGGGGGGTGTAGGTGGGTAGGATGTGTCGTGTTCCATAGCATCACTACTGTCTCCTGGACCTCATGTGATATGAAACAAGTCCAGTTACTGATGGCAAGTAGTAAGAGCTAACAACAAGCCGTCTGAAAGGATTTTTTTTTTTTTTTGCTTTTTGGGTCACACCTGGCGACGCACAGGGGTTACTCCTGGCTCTGCACTCAGGAATTACTCCTGGCGGTGCTCAGGGGACCATATGGGATGCCGGGGATCGAACCCGGGTCAGCCATGTGCAAGGCAAACGCCCTACCCGCTGTGCTATCGCTCCAGCCCCTGAAAGGATTTCTTAAGCGTATCTTGCCCAGTGCACTACCTAGAGACAAGACTTCTTTGCCTTCTGAAAGAATTCTTGAAGTATATCGAGCTCCTTTTCGCCCTCTGACCCCTAATTTTCTTCTAACTTGCTTTCCCAGCCAGCTCTGTATAAACCACTTACGCCATCCTGATAGCAAGATTGTTTGGGGGGACAAGTCCTTCACATTCTCAGGTTACAAGCACTTGAATAAAACTGATTTATTGTTTTTGTTTTGTTTTTTTTCCCACATCAGCCCCTTTCTCAAATAATTGGCTTTCAAGCAGCGAACACCCTAACTTCAGTTCAATAACAGTGCCACTTCAGAGAAGAAATATCTGCCTCTGAGAATGAAAGGGCCACTTTGCTCAGCTACATGGCGGGAAAACAAATAATTATAGGTTTAGTTGTTTCTTAATAGACTTTTCCCTAATTTTTATTGTTTTCTGCCTTTACTACTGTAAACATTCAGAGGCACCTATGATCTCTAATCTCCATCTTTCATAGCATTCCATGGTCTGAACTGACTTGTTTCTCTAGATAGTTTCTATCCTGAGTGAAGTTTCTGTTTTTAAAGGTTTTTTAAAAGGTTTTGTTTGTTCATTTTAGTCAGTCTCTGCTGTCCATCTTTCTCTGGGTTTTAAATTTTTGATGTTTTTCCTTCTATTTTCCATAACGTCATGGGGTTTGTGTTTACTTTTTTGATGATTATGTTTCTGTGGAGTTTTAGAATGGAGACTCAGGGGCCAGATATGAAGGGTGGGGTCTTTCACACACCACTTGGGTTCAATCCATTACGCCACATATGGTCCTCCAAATATCACCTGGAAAGATTCCAGAGTACATAGCCAGGAGTAAGCCCTACTACAACCAGGTGACAAAAAAAAAAAAACTATAACCAAAACCAAGCAAAAAATTAATTAAAATGGAGAAGTGTAAGTTTATGTGTTTAAAGCATCATCTTTAAATGTAAGTTGGTCTCCATATTTTCGGGGGCCTATTGAAATTTATCAATGAGCTTGTCACCTTCATTCTACTATATAACCTAATCTATGTTTAATGTTTACCTATGCTAAGTTCTACTTTAAGCTTCTGGTAGAGGCAAAGCATGGCGATCACCACTTTTTGAGCACAAAATGGAGGTACCAGCCGGCTGCTACAGGTTGCGCGGAGATCTGGTGGGGGAGGGGTACCAGCCCTGCCCTCCACCGAGATTTAAGTGCAGCATCCACACGTGTGTGGCCTTTCCACTGCTGCACAAGCATAATCCCAGAGGCCAACTAAACCACTTTGGACACCAGCAGCTCGCAGAAATGCCTCTAGACTGTGAACTGAGCCACTGCCCATGCGGCACCAGGGGGAGGGAGGGGGAGGGTTTCTCTCTCCAGGCTTTTCCATCTTATGAGCACCACAAAAGGGAAGTAAAAGCTTGCAGTGATGCAATTTCTGGCAGAATTTTCCCTGGACTTTATACAGAAATCCAAAACTGCACGGCCATTGTTGCAGCCGCACAACCTAGTATCTCTTAATTGTCAGAAATGTGAAATGGTTCCTTTTTAGCAGGTCTGACTTTGAAGGGAAACTCCAAACAATAATAGTGAGTTTTTATTGAAATATTGAAGGTAATAAAAGTAGCAGCCATGTCTCTAGACTGTGAACTAAGCCATAGTCCCACGCCCACCGAGGAGAGGAAATATCCTTCTTTCTCGTTTTTTATCCCTTTTTGGGGAGAAGCGGCATGGCATCCTCCATATTATGAGATCTGTTAATCAGGTATGAACTTGGTGGCTCAGGAAGGAGAAAAAATAAAAAAAAAAATTATGTACTTGGAACAGTGGGACGCTTGGGCAGTCTCGGGCCAGGGCCGATACTGGCGCACGCTCTGCCAAGATTCAACCCGGGTGGCCACACTTTTGTGCGGCTGCTTTGCTGCTGATTGACCAAGTTCTGGAGGCCAACTAGATTGCTTTTGGTCCCAGAAACTGCTTGCAGCCATGTCTCTAGACTGTGAACTAAGCCATAACCCCACGCCGGCCGAGGAGGGGAAATATCCTTCTTTCTCGTTTTTTTTTTCCCCTTTTCAGGCGAAGCAGCGTGGTGTCCGCCTTATAATGAGGACTACTAAGCAGGCACAAACTTGGTAGTGCGGGAAGGAGGAAAAAAAAAGGGAGTTATGTACTTGGAACAGCGGGACTTCATATCTCTTCATTTTCAGCAATGGAAAACTAATAATCAAATTCTTCCTTGGCAGTAAGGCTGTCGTTTTTGGGGGGGAAACTCTAGCAACAATAGTGAGTTTTGTGTTGAAATATGGAATGTAATCAAGGTAAAGAGAAAATGAAGTGAAATTTATCAGTTATGCAGGCGGGTTGGGGGTGGGGGATGGGAGGTATACTGGGGTTTTTGGTGGTGGAATATGGGCACTGGTGAAAGGATGGGTGTTTGAGTATTGTTTAACTGAGACATAAGCCTGAGAACTTTGTAACTTTCCACATGGTGATTCAATAAAATAAAATAACTTAAAAATAAATTAAACAAATAAATAAACTTCTGGTAGATCATCCTCAACCCCTCAAATACTAATTTTGGAAAGGTACATTCCCCTTGATGAGTATATCCAGTTCTAGAGTTAATTTAGGATTTCTCACTGTATATATTCATAAATACTTGGTCATTAGTCTGCAGTGAGTTTCTACTTAATCAGAAGAATGAGTTTCTACTTCATCTCCTCCTTTCAGAGTATCTATTTTGATAATCTCCCACAGACTCCAATACCTTCATGGGATTCTATTATTATAGTGGAGAAATCTGACAAGTAATTAGATTGAAAATTAGAAGAATAAATGCATTAAAGGGCAAGAACAGTTTCATTTCGCCCTTGTTACTCCCCATACCCACCCCCTGCCACGGCAATACAGCTTACACCAAGAGTCATGCCCTAAGCCAGTGATTTCTCTCACAAAATAATGAATTTTGAAACTTTTGAGATCATAAAATGTATCTTAACAAAGTTAAGAATATTGGAGTCATACCAAGTATCTTTTCTTTCCACAATGGTATGACAAGAATCAATAGTAGGGAAAATAGAAAATTCACAAGTAGGAAATTAACCACATGCTTCTGAATAACCACTGGGCAAAAGAATAAGGAAATTTTTTAAAATCTTGAAACAAATGAAAATAGAAACACAATGTTCCAAAACAGGATGCAACAAAACAGTTATAAGAGGATCTATATGGCAAAAAATGCCTGACTTTTTAAATCTCAGTAGCAACTTAACTTTACACCACCATGAACCAGAAGAAGAAAAAATGAAGCCCAAAGTTAGCAGAAGGTAGGAAGTAAAGATCAGAGTATCACTGTATCACTGTCATCCCGTTGCTCATCGATTTGCTCGAGCAGGCACCAGTAACATCTCCATTGTGAGACTTGTTGTTACTGTTTTTGGCATATTGAATACACCACGGGTAGCTTTCCAGGCTCTGCCAAGCGGGCAGGATACTCTCAGTAGTTTGCTGGGCTGTCTGAGAGGGGCGGAGGATTTGAACCTGGGTCGGCCGTGTGCAAGGCAAACACCCTACCTGCTGCGCTATCTCTCCAGCTCAAGGTGATTCACTAATAAAAATTTTTTTTTTACTTATGCTGATGGGGGCTGACTGATAGTACAGCCAGCAGTGGGTGCTTGCCTTGCATGTGGCCAACCCAGGTTCAATCCCAGGTACCCCATATGATTCCCCTAACGTAAACCCTGAGCACTGTAGTTTTGGCCAAAACAATTCTGTTGATGGCAAAAGTTTACCATGGAACAACTGTATAGAGAACACTAGTAAGAAAATCAAGTCTTTTCTTAAATTCTTTTACAAAAATTGTTGGGTTCACTCCAATTTTTTACTTTCCTGTTTCTTGTGTGTGTGTGTGTGTGTGTGTGTGTGTTATTATCTTGGCATGAGCCCTAGTCAACAGGGAATAGAATATTAGACACCAACATCATTTAAATTATGTTTTCCTGTTATAACTCATGTGTGCATATTCATATCCTTTCATTTATTCTGTAGGATATTTACTTGGGAGGCTTTTTAGTTTTTCTTCTTTGGGGGGAGGTCACATGAGGAGTAGTACTCAGGAGACCATATAGAACTAGGGATCAATCCTGGGGCTCCAGCATGTGCTCCAGCCCTTTGACCTACCTCCCCATCCGGAAAAGGTCTTCTTTCCGTTTTCTTCATTATCAGCTTTAGAGTAATGGTAGCCAGCTGTGCCAGCATGAGTGCCTGGTGGTGAGGGGAGGGCATGCAGTGCTAAGGATGGAACTCAACTGTGCACTGCCCTATGAGCTGCCTCCCATAGCCAAAGGTATTTCATAAGATCACCTACTCTCTAGCCTACTCATCAATCAGAATACTTGAACATTCCTAAAATACTCTTTCTGGGTGCTCTCTACATATCTGCCTCTACCACTCTGTTCTTCAAAACTATTACTAAACATTGGAAAGAGAAGATACTCATGTGTTTATTATGCAAAATTCTCAGTTTTTTTTTCTATTTGGGTCACACCCAGAGATGCACAAGGGTTACTCCTGGCTCTGCACTCAGGAATTACTCCTGGTGGTGCTCAGGGGACCATATGGGATGCTGAGAATCGAACCCCAGCTGGCCGCGTGCAAGGGAAACGTCCTACCCGCTGTGCTATCGCTACAGCCCCAAAATTCCAAGTTAGTTTATTTTCTGTGCCCCAGAGGCTCTAATCCTTGGATCCAAAACTGCATTGAAGTACCCCTGCCTGGGCACTATACTCCATTCATGGGGGTGTTGCAGTATATTTAACATTTTTAAGAGAAACACAGTGACATCTATTGGGCGTGACCTGAACTACCTTTTTTGGAACATTTCTTTGAGTCCATGAGAACTAAGTACTTCACGAACTGTCCAAATTTGGGAATCTCTGCACAGAGCATCAAAATGTCTTTGGATCTAATTGACATTACAATTAATTTTACATACAATTTATTAAGACCACTTAAATAATATGTGCCCAGATCTTGATATCATTAATTCTTTTTTACCCAAAAAACACATCTTTTCTTTTTTAGTTTGTTTGAAGTTTCAAAACCTCTAAGTATTTGCACAACAAAACATCTAGCACTGCTCAGGGATTACTCTTGGCTTTGTGCTCAGAAACTACTCCTGGTGGGCTCAGGAGACTGTATAGAATACTGGGGATGAGAGCCAGGTCAGCAGTGTGGAAGACAGGTGCCTTACCTGCTCGCTATATTATCTCTCCAGCACCCCAAAATGCATCTTTCAATGTTATATAAAGGGCTTTTTTGCTTAATGTAATTCTTTGTTCACGGATTTTATTTATATTTACTGAATCCATTTTTATTCATTGTTTTGTTTTGCTGATTTAAGTCTTGACAAAACTTTTTCATATAAGTAAATATATACAAATATAAGTAAAATAAACTCCTATAAGTAAATAGGAAGAGTCTTGCAACAGTATCACTATTTTTAAAACTCCTTTTAGATTATATATTAAATATATAATTTAATAATTTTATAAGGAAAGAATTAAAAATTACTGTATAGAAAGATTTATTGTCTAAATCCTGGCTTCATCATAGCTTTTAGTAAAATGTGGATATTTAACTTGAAATTAATTTAATTAAAAATTTAGTGTCGAGTGCACTAAGCTTATTTCATGTGCTCAAAAGTAATCATTGATTCTTGAGAATTACTAACCTGTATTTGTAATGCATATGTACTCATGGAGTTTGTAAAATAATAGATATTTCCCTATGGAAAAAGAGGTGTTTAAAACATGGTTTACACAACACCCAAAAGGAGAGAGCGAGCAAATGGGAATGCCCTGCCACAGAGGCAGGGTAGGGTGAAGGGGACAGGGTGGGGGTGGTGGGAGGAATGCTGGGACCATTAGTGGTGGAAAAGGGGCACTGGTGGAGGGATGGACACTCAATCATTGTATGACTGAAATGTAAGCATGAAAACCTGTATGTCTGTAACTTTGTCTCATGGTGATTCACTAATAAAATAAAATTTTTAAAAAATAATAAATATAAAACATGGTTTATCGTTGAATTTAACTTTTTCTTTGGTTTTACATTGTCTCATATTTTTCAGTATTTTCTATGTAATATAGTAAAATGTAGAACAATGCATCAATAAAATGGGTACATTTTTCTGAAAAAAAAAACTGTCGACACTAGAGATATACGACATTTCTAACATTGCAGATAGTTTTGTTGGGTAATAATGATACTAGACATTAAAATCTCAATATTTAACCAGCACTTTTAACTATTTCTGTTTTTCGTACCCTGGGGTTTTTCTCTACCCCAAGGTAAATGAAGATTATTTGCTTTGTTTTGTGTTTTTTCTTTTCAGGTCACACCTGGCGATGCTCAGGGGTTACTCCTGGCTCATGCACTCAGGAATTACACCTGGCAGTGCTCGAGGGACCATATAGGATGCTAGGAATGGAACCCCGTTCGGCCGCATGCAAAGAAAACGCCCTACCCGCTGTGCTATTGCTCCATCCCCAAATGAAGATTAGTTTTTTGAAAGTTGAATACACGTGTTATGCTGATTTGGTATTTCAATAGTGATTCACCTCTTTTATTCAAGTATTTTTGGAGACTCTATCATCGTGTGGTTTTTATTCACTTAACTGTTGAATATCCACGGTGAGTATATCTTACCAAATTTCATAGACATGGATCAATTTTTAAATTTTGTCCTTAAAACCAGTGCTGTTCAGGAATCTTGTTTCTGTTTCCCAGGCCCTTGTGAAAATTTACATAGATATTTATCCATGAGTAGAACTTCTGAGTCTTAAGATATTTCAAGCTTCAACTTTACTGCCCAAGGCTAAATTGTTTCTCCAAAGTAGTTCTGCTAATCTAAGCTCTCAGCACCATTTCTTTCTCATTAAGTTTGGCTGATTGACAAAAGTAAAGAAACAAATACGAGTATTAAACAGAAGTTTATTTCTCTTCATCTAGCTAGAGTTCAGGAGTAAGCAATTCAGTGCCACGGGGTGGTTCCAGGATTCTAGAATCCAAGTTTCCTTTTTGCTTTACCAGCCTCCTGAATGGTCTTCACCTCATGGAGACAGCTTCATCTCTAGCCATCTGTTTGCACCCTGTTTCTTCTCACAAGAAGAGGGCAGGGTCATGCCTCCCCTCCCTGACATCTATGAGACTATTTCCTAGAATTTGACAATCTCTGTTTATAACCTAAGTCATACCTTTTTCACACAGTTCTCTGAACTACAAGAATGACTAGAAAATGGGATCTTCATACCAAATGATACATACTCAGACAAAGACCAGTAGTCTTTGAAACAAAAGGAAAGACAAGAATGTTGAGATACAAAGTATTTCTTTTACTTTCCACACTTTGCCAAGTCACTGTAACTGTCACTGTCATCCGGTTGATCAATGATTTGCTCTGTGAGCCCAGTAACGTCTCCATTCATCCTAGCCCTGAGATTTTAGCAGCCTCTTTTTATTCGTCCGTCCCAACGAATGCATTAGAGGCTCTCAGTGTCAGGGGAATGAGACCCATTATTGTTACTGTATTTGGCATATGAATACACCACGGGGAGCTTGCCAGGCTCTCCTATGTGGGCAGTAAACTCTTGGTAGCTTGCCAGGTTCTCCAAGAGGGAGAACTAGGCTATCAGATGCTTCTGGGAGCTTGGTTTTATAGTCTCTGGATGTTGGCCATTAATGGGATTACACAGTGCTGGGGCAGTTTCTGGGTGTGACTGCCTACCTACCGGAAAATGGTGAATCTGGGTGGAAGAGACCCAGTTCCGATCTGAGCAATCTTGGAGATCTTGGCCCCAGGTCCCACACACCTGGGTTCCTTCATGTGTGAGGCTTGTCCGGACATGTGGAGACCTTGAGCATGGCTATGGCTGCGTTCCAGAGGTCTTCAACTGCCTTTGCCAAGTAATTGTTGTTATATCTAAAAGTTTTGGGTTTTTTTTTCTTTTTAACTGTGTTCTAGGCACAGACTAATATGTATCTCATTGTGATTTTTGTCTGCTCTTCCCTCCTAGAAATACTCAGTCAGCTGGAGAGATATGTCAGTGCTAGGACCAGAGGATTCAGTGCTACATGGGCTCTGTAGTGCTGGTCTGTGGCCCAGAAAATTCCTAAACTTTGGTGGCTGGAGAGATTACAGTGGGTAAGATGCTTGGCATGCGCATGACCTACCCCAGATTGGATTCCCCACACCCCATACGGTCCCCCTAGTACCACCAGAAGTGATTCTTTAGCATCGCTGAGTGTGGCCCCAAAATTATAAATAACAAAACCCCACTGTCATAGCTTTCCCATTTGGGAGACAGATTTTTTTTTTTAAAATCCATAAATTTTGGAATTTGAAGAGCTAGCAGATTGGTGAACACACGCACGTGTTAGAGGGTGGTACCCCCCCCTTTTCTAACAGAAGCTCTTTGACTAAGGCACACTCCAACTTTGACTCCATACCTCATCATCTGACTGTGTACCTGTATCTCTTTATGGTACCCCTTATGATAAACCAGAACATATAAGCATTCCCTATAATAACAGTGGCTTATATTCAAATCTGAGGAGGGAGGTTGGGAACACTCATTTACAGCTCTTTGATCACAAGTACAGGTGACAGCTGGAACTTGGAATTGGCAGCTTTGTGGGACTTAACCTACTCTTTGAGTAATGTTATCATTTAATTGCAGGACACCAGTTGGTGCTGGAGAGTTGGAGAATTTATTTATATGGGGGAAAACCATAAATCTGATATCAGAATATTCTGTGATTCATTATAAGATACCTTATCTAAAGAAGATTGTGCCATCTTGCATGCTTGAACGTTCTAGTTCTTCCATTTCCTCACTAAATTAATATTTAATGCTTTAATAATAACAATCTAGTGGGCATTTAGTGGTTTTTTAATACAATTTTATTTTGCACTTCTTGATTTCTAATGATTTTCATGTGCTTTTCTTTTCATGTGCTTGATGTATCACTTATATCACTTGTAGTCCTGTTGATCTTCGATTTGCTCAAGCAGGTGCCAGTAACATCTCCATTTGTCCCTGTCTCGAGCTAGTGTAGCCCAATGATACCTGCTCGCTCCAGGAACAGAAAGAGCCTCAAATCGTCCATTCAGAGATTTGACGAGGAAATCTGACCTAGTTGGAGGGTGGCCACGAGGTCTTCCGACGTCCCATGGAATCCAGTCTGTAACAGCTCTAGTCCAGCGGTTATCTCTGAATCGCATTGCATGATCGGCCCATCTGATTTTTGATGCCTTGGCAAACGAGACAGCATCCCTGATTTTTGACCGTCGACGGAGGTCAGAACCCCGGATTCCTTCTCTCACTTGAGTGAGACATGATATTCCCAGCATAGCTCTTTCAATTCCTCTTTGGGATACCCGTGCTTGATGAGCATTTGTTATATCAGGTATCAGTGTTCTTCACTTTGGTTGAAGAAGACCTGAAGACCTTCTCTTCATATTTTGTGTTTTACAGATTCACGTCTGGTGAAATAAAATATATGTGTGGATTTCTTTGTATTTACCCTTTGATTTTTATATCTTCTGATTGTTAGAATTTATGTATTCCAGCACACCTAGAAAAATTTCAGTATCTCTTGAATATATCTCTTAGCTTTTTTATTATCACACCTAAAACTAAAAATAGTTGATTATTAAGCCTCATTCTGACCACATATTTTAATTTTATTTTTTTATATTTTCCATCTCTGAATTTCTTTATGACTTTATTATGTTAAAGATGCTATTCTTTGTACTATTAAAGATAAATAATATTAAAGATATCCAAAATAGCATCTTTAATATTATCTTCTACTTTATTAACCCTATCTTTATCTATATCAAATGTTTTACCAGTCCAATGAGTTTTCATTTTTCATTTTCTCTTGGCTATTGATAAAGTACCTTGTTTCTTTGTGGGTTCTGTGATTTTTATTTTCCATCCTGAGATCATTTCAACTAGCACTTTTTCTGAGCCTATTCGATAAGGCCAGGATTAAAAATGCTTTTGCCTGGAATGTATTTTCATTTTCTCCTGTTAGGTACCTGGGTTTTAAAAAAAACTGTCAAAGATTAATTTACCAATTTAGGTATTTTCTAGCTTAGACAAGTAGTATGATTCCAATTCCAATACCTATATGAAGCTAACCTGTGGTTATGGATTAAATGCTCATGCATCTTTGTTTGTCAAAGACAGTCACAGTTAAAATGCCTCTTGTTCTGAAGTAATCATTAATAATGCCTCCTTGTACTCTCAAAACATTATTTGGGTTATGAATTCTGTGTTGCCCTATTAGAAAGTCTAAAGTACAAGAGACTTTTTTGTCCCTTTGAACCATAGACAAAGGTTTGTTATTTCTCACATTATTTCTGTTTATCATAGAGCAAAAGTTCTAGTTCACTCTTTCTCTAAGGGTATAGGTCCCAGATCCTCGCTCTGAAGTGAGGGTTTCCATCCCAGTTTCTTAACTAAGATGCTCTAGGATTCTGGGGATTGGCAGATGCCCTCAGGGAAGCCACCGACTCCACTGTGTACACCTCTCTGGGTTCATGCTTCTGCTTCGTTTTTGCCTCTGAGGATTTTGCTTACTTTATTTTGAGCTGAGCTATATATTTAAAAGAATGTTGTAAATTTTTTATCCAGAATATTTAGATGTTTGGTTTTAGGATATTTACATCCTAAAACAAAATCCCAGGGCACCTCATAAACACTAACTTAACTGCATGTGGCATTGGTGGGTCTAATTTTTTCTAGGGTTGAAGTAGCCCAGAAACTTTAAAGAACATCTTTCCTACTTAAAAATTCTCACTTTTGTGTTGTTGAAAAAAGGAGGGCAATATAATTGAAGAGTAAAAGCCGCCCAAATTATCTTTAATGTTTTATATTTTCTAGGTATGAACTAAAACATTAATACAATAACTTTTCTAACAAAGGAAATGGGCAAGTGCCAGTCTGGAGGATAAAAATATGCTGTTATTTTGCATGTTTTATAAATGAAGAAAATGATACACAAACTTACTTACTCATGGCCCACTCTTAGTAAGCGATGTAAGTGAACCTGGAACCCACAGACGTCCTGTCAGTAATACTGTCTTTAAACGCTACCTCATAGGGCAATTATATGCATCCTACTTCATAATCAAAATGTGTTCTTATGGGAGAAAATTCAATGTTGATGCCTCTTATTGCTGTCCTAATATTTGGGATGTCAATAAATATCCAAAATCACAATTAAAATATAAAAAGATAGAAAAAAAAGAAAAGAATGTCAGCCTTATTACGGATTATTAGTACTATGGGGGGAAAAGAAGGCTTTGTAATCTTAAATCATAAATGCTTTCCATTTCTCCATGTCTTTTTTCATTTGGGACTTTCTATAAACCTCTTTCCTATTCGTTTACCTGGACAATTCTTTTCTTATTCTTTAATACACTTAAATATTATTGCTATTTTTTTTAATTCCTATGAACTTCATCCTCCCCATAGGCTTGCTCAGACAGAATGAAAGATTCACTCATCTGTGTTATAGAACTTTTACACACCTTTATTAAAACAATTATCAATTGTATTATGTTGAACCACACTGAATCATTTTTAGAGTTCAAAAACCGGTTTCACAGTCCAAGAAATATTATTCACTGACATTTACTGCTCTGATATCAGAACAGCTGCTGGCATCAACCAACAACTAGAAGCATGCCCATTTTACCAGCTGCATATCAGCCCAGCCTATGACATGGAAACACGCAGAGTAAGACTTATGGGGTTTCATTGAACCCCAACATGTAGTTCTAACCAACTCTGTTCAGTGCTTGAACCTTCCTTAAAATAGTGCCATCAGGTATATCTATCTCTAGTGACAGAGACTAATCTATAAAAACCAATTCTGTGTTCAAATTCGATCTTCAAAATTCTCTCTTCTTCTAACTACCAAAGTCTTTAACTTCCCTCCACAGAGTCTGTTTGCTAAAGGGGCTTCCAAACAAGTCTTTTTCTGTTCCTAGAGACACCTCTTTTTCATATTTGAATATGTGCACCATACGCCTCCCCAAAGTCAATTCTTAAGACAAACCAGTTGTTATTTCTCATGGTCATGTTCCCTTGTGATTGTAGTATTCTGTGATTTATTTTTTGTCTACCTGTGATGTCCAGAACTGAAACCTCGTTCCAATGCAATATTCCTAAAACAAAGGGGAGCAGGATTGAGTCATCCTTCAACCCATAGAGGACATGGTTTGGCAACATGACAGTGTAATATACCAAGGAAATTCCTGTAACATAAAATCAAAATAGGAGTCCAGTCTTTGGGAGCCATCCTAACAGACAACAGTCTAAACTGTAGCTTCTAAAACTGTGAGTCATTCACCCCATATTGGGTCATGTAACTGAATGTGGGAATTGCAGAATAATTAGCAGCAGTAAATGGTTTCTGAACATGCAAAAGCCAAAGAGTAACTCAAAATCAACCCTGTGATGACCTCGAAGTGTTTCTGGCGATGCTTCTCTATGTTGCATTTCTTAGATGAAAAGGGCCTTGAGTGGAAAGAGTTTCAGAGTCTCTTTCTAGATTACACTAGATTTGTGACTTTTAACACCCTTTTACATCAGAACTGTAGAGCATAAAAAACATGCCCGAGCGCAGTGTTTGAGCTACTGAATATAATAATCTAAATATGGAGCCTATGGGAAGGATACAGAAGCAGTATAAATGGTCAAGAATGTGGGCTTTGGAGTCTTATTGCTTGGATTCAAGTCTGAATTCATGAATTTATAGATTGCTTATGCTATATATGTATATACTTTCTGATCTCTAAAAAGTTCTAATGAACTTAAAGAGCTGTTATAAGGATTGAATGAGTTGCTAAAAGAAGAGCCCTATAACAGTTTCTCCCACTTTAAAAATATGCTAAGCGACAACTAAATACTGTCCTTTATTATTATCTGCGTATATTTAAATCTTTGCTGTTGGTTTTCATGCACAGGCTGAGAAAACACCATTAGAAAACGTGATCTCACATTATACTCAGCTCCGCCAGGAGGAGCAGATTGTGGATGATCCCTCTATACCTTTCTCCAGCGAGAATTTCTAGTTTCCCTTATTTCTCATTGGCAAATCACAAACTTTAGTTCCCAGCTGTTCATCAGGACCCAGCAGGCTCCTAAGACAGCCCTGGCCCTCCCTTCCTCTTATACTCACTAAATGCTCTAGATCAGTGCTCCTCCCACCTTTACGTCTTTTTAGCTTCTTTTTTTTTTAAGGGAGCATAGACTTGTCAACATTTCATATTATAAGCAAGACCACTCAAGTTTATAATAACATTTGCCAGCATAAAAAAATACTGAAACACTAAAGAAGAGGTCGTAGTGTCAGGATAAGTAATAGGGCTACCATAATTAAGTTAAATCTACCATTTCTTTAATTGTGTATATATAGCTAGTTTAATTGTGAACCTTTGTTAATTGTAGATGGAGGAAATTTATCATTAGTAAGCATCATCACTTTCTATGCCTGAAACCCCACTTGCAATTATAATTGGAGCATATGCATGCAGAGGCTTTAAAGGAAAACTACCACTTTTGATTCACAGCTAAACTTTGCCACATTTATGTTTCTGTAGTTTTTATTTACTAAGTTGGGTTTGTCTTGATAATCTGTTTTATTGGAAAATTTGTGTTGCTGTATTTTTAGAGTATTAAAAAAAATCCATTTCCTCTACACGTTTTTCTCATTTTAGTTAATGAAAATTCTGCCGATTATGTACTGGGAAAGTATCTGTCTGTAGTTAATGCTAATAGACACACCAGATCCTTCTCTCCACTATTAATCTGTGGATAATGGAAGGCCCATTTCTTAAGTACACACAGAAGAAAGAATAGAAAAAATACTGACTATGACACCAAATGAATTGCCTTCCTCCCACACTACTGTGCCCTTGTAACCTAGGGCATGTAGAGCAGGCTGGCAGCCATCGCATTACAGATTTAAAAGTGCTGGAATCTCTTGGTCTTGTAGCAGGTTGCCTGATGGATTGGTGAGTAATGTACTTGAAGAGTGCATTACTGAGCTCTAGACTAATGGCCACCTCTTGCCCATGGCCTTTATGGTAGATCATTCATTGTGCTTGCCTCATCAGCTTCCTGCCAGTCTGCATCTGGCATGAGCACTGGCTGTTCCCAAACTGATTAATCCCCCAGGAACGAATCCCACTGTAGATCTCTGAGAATTTACAGAAAAATGAGAATGTTCTAATGATTTGAGGCCCGCACACTTTTCACTCAATGCAAGAACCCTGGTTTAATTTAATTTATTAGTATTTGTGAGAAGCATTATTTGGGAGGAGTTGGACCATACCTGGTGGTGCTAGGGGCTTGCTGCTATAAGTGTTCGGGGGACCAGGTAGTGCTGGGCATCAAAGCTGGGCCTCCCACATACAAAGCATGCGCATAGCCCATTTAGCCTTCTCTCCAACCTCAAGTTTTTATTTTAGAAGACAAAAATCTCACTAATCAGTATATTCTCACATCTGAACAATATTTTTAAAATTTTGAGATATTTACAATAAAATTAATGCAGTGATTTGGTGAAGGGATGGACACTCGACCACTGTATGACTGAAATGTAAACACAAAAGTTTGTAAATCTGTAATTGTACCTCATGGTGATTCACTAACAAACAAATTTTAAAAAAACATCTGAGAGGCGATAGCCAGTGTAAACTTGTTTGTGAATCAGTCATCTAGTGAGAGAAATCCCATCAGACCATAACCATGTATTACTTTTTTATTTAGCTTTCCCTCCCTCCGATGTTTAAGTGATCCAAAATGTTTAAAGGTGAACTAGCTATACGTTCCACAAATAAGATAATGTACATATAGGGCTAGAGAGAGAACACAGCAGGTAGGGCACTTATCTTGCATGCGTCCAAACTGGGTTCAATCCCCCAACACCCTGTATGATTCCCCAAGCCCTGCTGAGAGTGATGCCTGAGTGCAGAGCCTGGGGTAAGCCCTGAGCACAGCCAGGTGTGGAAAAATGATAATAATAATAACCCTAGGTCTTTTAGCTGCTTTAATCTCTTTAAGGATATCATATTTTTCCTAATGTACTTATATCAAATGTGTAAAATAAGACAAAAGAAACAAGCAAATAATCAGAGCCCACATGTAATTCCTCAAAGTTTTTATGAGAGGGAAGCTGGTGATTTCTAGAAAAATTAGAAAATTCTGAAAGAGATTGGCTCTTCCAGAGGTGACTCTTAAAGGCAGATGTGATTATGTGAGTGTAGGTGATGAGTGAACTGATGGGGTGGTAGGTGTTCCAGGTCTTCAAAATAGATAAGCAAAACCACAGAAACTGGAGTCCTGGAGCTTCGAATGTCTCCAGAATTCTGTCACTCCCTTAGTCGACATTTGTGTTGCTGCAACTACTTTGTCCACCTTGTGGTGGGGGCCCGGTCCTTCTTCTCCCTATTTATTCAACTCTCAGGCTTAAGTACCTTCAAAATAGGACGTACTTTCCAGAGTAGCCCTGAGCATAGCTGGGAGTAGCACCTCCCCTCCCCCAGCAAAAAAAGAAAAAGATGAGGCATATGTTTGTTCTGATCAGGTGAACTCTGCTGGTGAACTGATAGAAGCTGCATGAAATGTGTAAGTGGTTTCTGTTTGCATTTTATGGGGATCTTTCCCTGATGCAGGCTGTTCTGCAATGTTTTATAGATAAGTCCTGGTTAATGCATTTTAAAGCTCAGTTATTAGGAGCATAAATGTTTACAACCATTATATTCTCTTAATGATTCGACTCTATGACTATGAAATGACCTTATTTTCCTCAGTTTCTCACTTATTTTTCCAAAGTTCTAAAATAGACTTTGTCTGCTATTAGTATACCTACTCCATATTTTTCTTAATAAGTGTTGGCATGTATATCTTTTTTTTCTGTATCCTTTTAATTCTTTGTGCCTTTACATTTAGAATGCCTGGGCCAGAGAGATAATACAGAAATAGTGGTACTTGCCTTGGACACAATTGAACCTGGTTCAATCCCTGGCTATTTCTAAGGTCCCTCTAGCACCCAGAAGTGAACCCTGGGTGCAGAGTTAGGGGAAAGCTCTTAGCTCCACTGCATGTGCCCCCCGAACCTCTCCAAAAATATACTCTTCTGTAGGAAACAAGTAATTAGGTCTCTCTCTCTCTTTTTTTTTATTTCCAATATGATGGTCTATACCACTCAATTGATGGTGGTTAGGCCATTTAATGTTAATGTTATTTTTTTTAGTACCTACCCATTTGTTTTCTGTGTGTTTAGTCTGAGGATTTAATGTTGTCACCTTTTTCCACTTCTGCTTCTTTTTGCATTAAATGAATACTCTACTTAGTTTAATCTCTGTCCTTAGTTAACTAAGGGGACGTAAGGGATTGGGCACACCACGTGGTACTCAGGGGTTCTCCCAGCTCTGTGCTCAATAGTCAGTCTTGGTAGTGCTGTATTGTCTTTCTGGCCCTGATTATTTCTCTATAATTTGTAATATTAATGGAACATTTAAAAAGATTTATAGTATGCATCTTTAATTTACCATGGACTACTTTTAAGTAATATAATGTATCATATTTGGTAAGAGAATCTTACAATAATACACTTCCACTTCTTCCTTCTAACCTTTGTCATATTATCATACATTTTTCTCTTGTGTTTTAAAAAACACATCATAATTATTTTTATTTAAATAGCCTATTAGAGCAATGAATTCATTTTACATTATTTCTTAAATTGGTAGAGGTTGATTCCTACACAGGCTGGTTATCTTCAGTTACTAGTATGTCTATCACATATCTTAATTAAGAAAATTATAATTTTATTTTTAAAATCACGTTCTTATGTCACTTGAAACAATAGTATTCAGAATTTGGCAAATTAAAAGATTATGTTTTTTTCTTTTAGCAATATAAAATTTTTGATTCTCATGAAATATATGACTTAGTAAAATGCTATGGTGTAGATAGTTTGGAAAGATAAGCATACTTAATCTAAAGTAGGTCAGAGTTTTTAAAATATCTAAGAAAGTAACTTTTCTGAAAGATATTTCTTTTAGAGAGTATATTTTGAAAATAATTTAAAATCTGTGTAATTGGTGAATATAAATCAGCATGACATCAGTAGAGAGCAGAGCTGCAATAATTTATAATCCCCACATATAAATATCCTGTGCTATCACAGAAGATCATCTATATATAAAATACCTAATAAAGTTTTTGGCAGCATGCTTCAGTGTTGAATATAATGACCATTTACTCTGTATTCCTCTTGATACAGTTTGAATAAACCCTTTTAAACATAACTACTGGTTTGACTTGGGGATGAAAAGAAGATTAATATTTCTTATGAGATATTTGCAATTGCAGTTCAATGTGGTAAGTGCCATAAAGGAAATAATGTTCCAAGGGCTTATACACAAAAGAATAAATCTAAAGAATTCAAAAAAGTATCTCACCAAAGGCATTGGTCTTTTTTAAAATTTATTTTTAAAAATTTTATTAAAGCACCACGATTTACAAAGTTATTCATAGATAAGTTTTAGACATGCTATGTTCCATAACTCTGCCACCACCAAAGCCATCTTCCCCCTGCCAGGGTCCCAGGTTTCCTCTCACTTTCTCACACACACACACACACACACACACACACACACACACACACACACAGAGGCACATTTATAAGTTTGGTTGTTGAAGCTTCTCTTTTATTCAGTGTTGTTGACTCAGTGGTTTGGATATTTAGCTGTACTGCTCCCTTACACCACCAATGGACTCGATTCTTTGATTCTTGCTCCCTGCTGAGAGGCATTGGTTTTAGATGCTGAAAAGGGATTCTCTAGGGCCAGGATATAGAAATCCTGAACACACAGAGAATAGCAAATATAAAGGCAAGATGTTTGGATCCCATCACCATATATGGTTCCCTTCACACTGGCAGGAGTAACCCCTGAGCACAGAGCCAGGAGTAACCCATCCTCCCTCCCCCCCCACCAAAAAAAAAAAGGCAAGGAATTTTGAAATGAATAGGAAAGGCAGGAACTGAGAGGACTTGATATAAATATTCTGCAATATAACTTGGAGTGGCTTTGAGCATAGTTGTGGCTGGGTTCCGGAGGTCTTCAGCTGCGGGGCGGGGAGGGAAACTCAACCCATCCCCCTCTGAGGGACCCTGGTGAAAACAGCCAGGCATGGGCTCTATATATTAATATCAATTAATATATAGAGAATATAATATGTGGGAATATACCATAGTATTTACCATCAATGATTTTTTTTTTATTGAATCACCATGTGGAAAGTTACAAAGCATTCAAGATTAAGTCTCAGTTATACAATGATCGAACACCCATCCCTTCACCAGTGCACATATTTCACCACCAAGAATTTGGGTTTCTGTATTTTAGTATTTTAGTAACTAAGTCCAGGGAAACTTCTGCCAGAAATTTATCATTGCAAGCTTGTACCTCTCTCTAGTGGTCCTTATAAGATGGTGGTCGCCACCCCTTTCCCCCCTCCAAAGAAAAAAGCCGAGAGAGAAAAACCTTTCCCCTCTTGGGGCTGCATGGGGCCGTGGCTTAGTTCACAGTCTAGAGACATTTCTGCAAGAAGCTGCTGGTACCAAAAGTAGTTTAGCCGGCCTCCGAGATCATGGTCATCCAGCAACAGAGAGTGGTCATCAACAGCCACTCAGGTCACATCTAGGCGGAGAGCCAATTATTCATTTTTTGAAAGTTTATAAATGAAAATCAAAGAAAAGAAATTGTTTCCATCTAAAATGTAGCATTTCTGAAATAATTCTTCTATCATCTTATGATTAAGAAGACAACTAAGACCTAGGGAAGGTGATAGAACTTAAGCCCTAATCACAGTACAACTAAACCAAACAAACAATAATAAAAAATGCCTAGTCCATTTTGACTCATTCAAAGTATGAACAATAGGAGAGAATTTAAAGGGAGTTAAAACTAAAAGTTAAGACTGCCGCCTACTGTTGCATAAAGGAACCGGCAGAGGAACCCAGGTGTGCGGGACCTGGGGCTGAGATCTCCAAGTCTACTCCAATCGGGACTCGGCCTCCTCCACCCTCCAAGAAATTGATGGAAACAATTTCTTTTCTTTGATTTTCATTTATAAACTTTCAAAAAATGAATCATTGATGATAAATACTATGTTATATTCCCACATATTATATTCTCTATATATACCCATTTTCCAGTAGCATTGCAGTCATACCCACAAACTGCCCCTGGCAGCTGTGTAATCCCATCAATGTCCAAAATCCAGAGACTATAAAACAAAGTTCCCGGAAGCTCTTATTGTCTAGATCTCTTATTGTCTAGTTCTCCCTCTCAGAGAACCTGGCAAGCTACTGAGAGTACCTTGCCTGTAACAGTAACAATGATGGGTCTCATTCCCCGACCCTGAAAGAGCCTCCAATGCGGCGCTGTTGGGAAGGACGAGTAAAGAGAGGCTGTTAAAATCTCAGGGCTAGGATGAATGGTGACATTACCGGCGCCCGCTTGAGCAAATCGATGAACAACGGGATGACAGTGATACGGTGAACTTGGAGTGGCTACCAAATGTCAAATGTGAAGGCTAAAACAAAAGTAAAAAGAGTTTTTTGTCAGCAATAATTTTTTTCTTTGTTTTATGTTTGGGAGCCACACTACTTAGTGCTTGGGGCTTACTCCTGGCTCTGCAATTAGGGATAACTCCTGCAGTGCTCAAAGAACCATACGGGGTTCCAGGGATAAAACAAGGGTTGACAGCATGCAAGGCAAATTCCTTACCTCCTGTACTATCGAGCCCCAATTTTATTCACTTTTCTAACCCAGAATTTCTCACTCCAAAACCCATGTTCTACTCTCTGCTCCACAGATACTTTTGGTTTTATGGGAGTCAATAAATACAGAAATTGCATAAAACACGTATTATATTCTAATAATTTGTTGTGTTTGTCTCTGTGTTGGATATATTAGCATAAAGTTATAGATGATATTCCCTTGCTATCCTTTAATATCTTTGGAGCTATAGTGATATTCCCTCTTTCAGTACTGATATCACTAATTTGTGTTTTATTTCTTTTTTTAAATTATTCTTGTTAAGGGTTTAGTGTTTTTTTCAAATAACCAACTTTGGGACTTGCAGATTTTTTTTGTTGTTTGCCAATTTTCTGTTTCATTGATTTCCACTCTATTGTTTTTATTCTCCTTACTTTGCTCTTCTTTCTTTGCTTTTGCGTTTTATAAAGGAAGCTTAGATAGTTGATTTTCAAGGCTCCCTCTTGTCTAAAATAAGCATTGTGTGGGGTTTTTCACCATATAAACATTGTTTTCATTGCCTACTACCACTTATGGTACATTGTGTTTTTATTACTTTATACAAAATGTATCCAAATTTTTCTTAAAATTTCTGTTCTGGCCCATGGCTTGTTAAGTATATTACCTTGTTATATATTCTTTACTAATTTACCTTTTTATAATTATTAAGTGTCTTCTATCTATGGCAATACTGGTTTTGAAGTCCATTTCATCTAATGTCACTGAAACCTGGATAGTTTTCTTAGAATTAGTTCTTTTGTGGCATGACTTTTTTTTTTAACTTTTTTATTAGTGAGCCACCATGAGGTACAGTTACAGACTTATAAACTTTCGTGCTTGTGGTTCAGTCATACAATGATCAAGTACCCATCCTTCCACCAGTGCACACTGATGACTTTTTTTTAATTGAATAACCATAAGATACACAACTACAAATCTGTTTGTGGTTTCAGCCATACAATGTTCCAATACTCATCCCTCCACCAGTGTACATTTCCCACCACCAACATCCCCAGTTTCCATCCTGCCACCCACCTCCTCAGCCTCTCTCTATGGCGGCACTTTCTCTCCCTCTCCCTTTCCCTCTCCCTTTCCCTCTTCCTCTCTCTCTCCTTCTCTCTCCGTCCTCTTTCCCCTTTTGGGCATTATGGTTTGCAATACTGATACTAAGAGGTTATCATGTTTGTTCCTTTACCTACTTTCAGTCCACAATTCTTAACCAGAGTGGTCATTTCCAACTATTTTTGTGTAACTTCTTCTGTTTTCCTTTTCTGTTTTTTTTTTTTGAGGGGGGTCATGCCCAGCAATGCATGGTGGCTGCTCCCAGTGCTTGGGCATCACTCCTGGAGGTCCTCAGGGAACTCTGCCATACTAGGGATTAATCTAAGGCTGCTGTTGCATGCAAAGTGTGCACTTCAGCCCTCTGAAATATCTCTGTCCCTGATCTCTTATTTTTTACATATTAGTCTATGCATTTGTGCCTCTTATAAACAGTACAGAGTTGAATATTTTATTAAATTTTTTATTCTGATCATCTCTGCCTTTTAAGAATTTAAAGAATTTTTTAAACAAAAATGTTTAGAGATTACTATTTAAAAATATTAGTCTAGAACTGTTAAAAACAATGAGAATAACTTGAAAGAAAGGGAGAGTTAGATGGATAAGATGTTGGCATCATATGAAAAATTTACCAAGGTCCTAGACTAGGATGGTATTGCAGGAATGGAGTTGGAAGAATAGTAATGATGAGCAGTAATATAATTAATAAATTTATTTTTCATAGTATGAAGGGGCATACCATTATCATAAAAAGGATTCATTTGAATTTGTGTTGTTTCATTATATACAACGTTACTTTGCATTTCTAGCATTTGATACCATATTACTTACTGATTACTCAAAGTGTAATAGGGATAAAGAGGAAAATAAAGCAATTTAAGTGATTAAGAGCTTCATAGCATCTGGTTACAATTAGAATTCAAGTTAAAATGAAGCCTCATAAATTCTGAAAAGTGTTTCTATTAAAGTAACTTTAAGTGGGAAAAGAATTATTATTTCAACAATACAAAAGAATAGTGCAATAAAATAAACAGTGATAAAAGATATAGATGATATAATCTTGATTCTCAACTAATTACGAGAATTTTTTTCTAAACACAGATAAGCTTTCAGCAGGCAGTGGCTTTATCTAGTCTGCATATGTATCCTGAAATATCCTTAAAATGGTAAGTCGTCTCCTTCCCTCCAAAGAGCCAAATGAAAGAGGTAGGTCGACGCCCAGCAGGTTAACCTGTATCTGCGGGACAAGTGCATCAGCAGTCTTATGGTGCCTTCAGTCTTCTTGATACCCCAAAATTGCCTCTGTACCCCCAACCAGACTCCGACAACTTGGGATCAAGTTTCCCAAGAAATTAAATCAAAGTTAGGTATGTGGGAGCCACGTCCACAAACCATCTCTTGATCAGCTACACAAGCTCATTTATCAGCCTTGTTTCAGAAACCCATAAATAAATCTCAAAAGAGATTCAAAGTAGGCCATTTAAGTGCATGAATGGCCCTGATTCAGAGACTCAGCAAGCTACTGAGAGTACCCCACCTGCACGACAGAGCCTGGCAAGCTACCCATGGAGTATTTGATATGCCAAAAACAGTAACAACAATGGGCCTCATTCGCCTGACACTGAAAGAGCCCCCAATATGGCAGCGTGAAGAAGGACGAGCAGGGAGAGGGTGATAAAATCTCAGGGATGAACTAGATTGCCAAAATGAAGGACTAAAATGACTGTCTGTACTTTCAACACATCTGTGCTGGCATCGGAAGCATCCATCGAGGACCTGATGATGCAAGCGCAGAAGATCAAGTACAACATCATTGATCTGAATGAAATGAGAACACATAGATCACATCACGCCATTTTTGACACTGGAGAAGAATTGTTTCTTGGAACATGCGACAATAGAGGCATTGGTGGCGTTGGTGTCCTTGTCAACATGAACTTGGCCATGAACATTGATTCAACTCGAATCGGACAATTACACTTGAATAGATGTGGCTCACTGCCAGCAGTTTCTATCTTCATCATCTACGCACAAACATCCAACTATGATGAAAAAGAAATTAAGAAGTTCTACATGGAGCTGGAGAAGTTCTATAAAGAAGACCATACCTTCTGAAAGATCATTGTCAGTGATTTTAATGCCAAGATAGGACTGAGAAGGTGGCCTGAAGAACTCCACATTGGGACCCATGGCCTAGAATGGAATGATCAGGGTGAGAGACTGAGTTCATCATGTTGACCTAGACCATCCATTGTAACTCACAGTTCCAGAAGGCCGAATCTAAACGTTGGACATTAGAGTCCTTCAGTGGACAGTTCCACAATGAAATTGACCACATCATATTCAATCAAAGGTTTTGCCTGACTGCTATTGCTGTTGTCCCAAAATTTTAAACAGGATCAGACCACCATCTCCTTCGTGCAAAATTCTACTTCACAGAGCAGGGAGAAAAGACTGCAAAGTTTAACATTAAGAAGAGAACTCCCAGAATGACCACCAACTGGGAGCTCTTTGGCACTATTGCAGCAATGTGGGAAAATGCTGTCATTGACATCAACAAGGAATACAATTGACTGGTTCAGCACCTCCATGACTGTGCGAGGAATGCCGAGTGGGAAAGCCATAAACAGATGCCTGTCTTCAGAAACTCTCAAGCTCATTTGCCAACATGGTTTGGCATGAGCCTTAGGCAACCACAAGCTAACGTCCAAGTTCACAAAGCTGTGCAGAGAAGCGATAAAGGGGAAGACCTCAAAGAGAGGAGGGCATCAGTGTTGGCCGATGCGGCAGAAGCCAGGAAAAGTATTCGAAACACTCATCTGTCCTTCGCTAACTACAAGACCAATATGACTGCCCTCTGACGTCCTGATGGATCTATCACATCTTCCAGAGGGGCAATGGAGAGGATTATTCACAACTTTTACTTGGATATCTTCAATAGCCACATCCACCTGCCCACATACAAAATTCTGCAGGATGGATATGTCATTCTCAGCATTTTCCCTTCTGAATTCCGACACACCATTTCATCAGTAAAGACACATACAGTACCCAGTCCAGATAAGGTGCAACCCGAACACCTGAAGACTCTGCCACCAGTACTCGTCAATACACTGGCTCAGCTCTTCACATGCTACCTGTCCATATGCAAGGTTCCGTCTCAAAGGAAAACCAGCAGGACCATTCTGTTGTACAAGAGGGGAAACATCCACAACATCAACAACTATCGCCTGATCTGCCTGTTGTCCGTCGTCTACAAGTTGTTCACTGGAGTCATCCTGAATAGAATAGGCAGAACACTAGACGAAGAACCTTCAGCCCCAGGCACATCTTTTCGACTTCACCATTCTTCCTGCACTAACATATGCCTCAGAGACCTGGGCCCTACGAAAACAGGATGAGAACGCTATTCGGGTATCCCAAAGAGGAATCGAAAGAGCTATGCTTGAAGTATCACATTTCACTCAAGTGAGAGAAGGAATCCGGAGTTTCGACCTCTGTCAAGAAAGAATCAGGGATGCCGTCTCATTTGCCAATGCATCAAAAATCAGATGGACCACACGTAATGAGATTTAGAGATGACCACTGGACTAGAGCTATTACTGACTGGATTCCACGGGACATCAAAAGACCGCATGGCCCCCCATCTATAGATGGTCAGACTTCTTTATTAAAACCCTGAATGAACAGTTTAAGGCTCTTCGTGTTCCTGGAGCGAGCAGATACCATTGGGCTACACTAGCATGTGATAGGGACGAATGGAGACGTTACTGGCGCCCACTCAAGCAAATCAAAGATCAACAGGATGACAAGTGATACAAGTTAAGTGATTCAGAGACTCACAAATGAATCTCAGAGAACAGCAGATGTGTCCCTCTGCCTGTCCCAAATGAACCCCAGCAGCAGCAAACCTCCGGAATCCAATCGCCACCTCACTCATGGTTGACCTTCACAGGTTCATCCTGAGCCCACTTCCCCTCCCCAACCCCACCCCCCCCCGCCACCACCCCAGGCATGAGAATTAATCTGCTAAAAAACAAACAAACAAACAAACAAACAAAGTATTTCAGTTTCAGTGACTGAAAACTCCAGTCTTCACAGAGTCAGGAATGGGCAACCTCCCCCATCTCCTCACCCTCCAGGCAGTCACTCCCAAGAACTGCCTCAAAGCACCATTTAAGTGCATTAATGGCCATGATTCAGAGACTCACAAATGAATCTCAGAAGAGAGAGCAGCATGCCACAGATATGCCTTCAGACCCCAAATATTTAAAAATTTTAGAATTCTAGAAGCACGCTGCCACTTGACACATGACACCTCATACTATTCATGGCAAGCAATACAAAATAAATTATTTAGCTTCTGCCTAAAGGGCAGGCTTGGATGGTGGTGGGAAAATTCAAAGTAATGGTGGTGGGAAAGTGCAATGGTAGTGGGATTGGTGTTGAAATATTGAATGTGAACAATTATTGTCAACAACTTTATGAAAAATTTTTAGAAATTTAAAAAAAAATTTAAGTAACGCAGAGTTGGAGCGATAGCACAGCAAGTAGGGTGTTTGCCTTGCACACAACCGATCTGGGTTCAATTCCTCCGTCCCTCTAGGAGAGCCCGACAAGCTACCGAGAGTATGTCACCCGCACGGCAGAGCCTGGCAAGCTACTCGTGGAGTATTCAATGTGCCAAAAACAGTAACAACAAGTTTCACAGTGGAGATGTTACTGGTGCCTGCTCGAGCAAATCAATGAACAATGGGATGACAGTGATAGACAGTGATAGATGCAGAGTTATACCTTCAATCAGCTTAATCAGTGGCTGAATAAATAGCAGTACTTCTACATTTTTAAAAAAATGTCAAATAATAAAAACCTTAAGCTTTTTGTGCCATATAGTCCCTGTATACAATTTAACTATCATTATAATATGAAAATAGCCAGGGACAGTATAAAAAAGTGACATGACAGTAAACCTTTATTTATAAAAATTTGGTGGACTGTGTTTTTCTTTAGGCTGTTGTTTGTCCCTCTTTGAGTCCATCTGTTACAGGAATGTACTAAAGATGATTTTTTCAGCACAGTGAAGAACTATGTGGAGAGTGCTGTCCAGAAGGAATGTAATGCGAGGACAATATTAATAATTTATTTTCAAATAGCTATTTTTAAAAACAATGAGGTGAAAATTATTTTTAACTATCTATGTATTTATATTATGTATATATACACAGATACTTTTGTAATTGAATCAACTTGAGATACACAGTTACAAAGTTGTTTATGATTGAGTTTTATCATACAATATTCCAACAACTGTCCCTTCACCAGTTATATATTTTATATATTTTAGTTTATAATGTATTTTATATGAACCAAGGAGATGGCTCCAGAGTTAGTGCATAGGCTTAGCATGCCATAGGCCCAGTTCAATCCCCAGCACCACATTGTCTCCTGATCACCACCAGGAGTGACCCCAAAGCCAGGAGTAGTCCCTGAGCACTGCTAAGTATGACCTAAAACACACACACACAAAAAAATTTTTTAAAGAAATAAAAGATAATGTTTTATTTGACCCCATGTATCCAGAATACTGGCTTTTTAACATTATATTATGAGGAACTTATTAATGAACTATTTTTACAAATCTTTAAAACCTGGTGTATATTTTACTTCTAAGCACATCTCACTTCAAATCAGCCACATTTCAAGTGGGCTTTCAAAGTGCATATTAGAAAGTGCGTGTCCAAAGTCTTAGAGTCATTCCAAATCAAATTACTTATTTTAAGCCTAGAAATTACCCACTAGAAAGACGACTTTTAACCGAGAATTTCCCCTTGTCCTTCCCTAACCTTAACTTCATTAGAAACTGTCTCAGTCTATGCTCCTCAGACTTTATCATACATAAGATTCACCTGGAGAACTTGTAAAACTGCAAATTCAATAGGTTTGGGATAGAAGCTGAGATTCTACATTTCTAGCAAGCTACCAAATAATATCAAGGCTTCCAGTCCAAGAACCACGTTCCAAGTAATAATCAAAAGGACCATTTCAAGAGGCTAACCATAGGTGGAACTGAACACCTGCCTTCCTCCAAGAAACTATCAGAACTAATCACAGCATGACAAGATCCCTGTTCAGCTTACTGCCAGAAATGAAATCCTGCTTAATACTGCTTGTGTTGTGTCCCATAAATTCTGACAGCTTGTGTCTTCATTCTCATTGATTTCAAGTAATCTTTTAATCTTTTAATTTCTTCTTTGATTTCCTTTCTGAACCAATAGTTGTTTTCAGATTTTTGGAGCTTTCCCAAAATTTTTATGGCTAATTTCTACCTTACTGACATTGTGTTCTAAGAAGATACTTGATTTGATTTCTTTTCTTTATGGACACTCAGAGTCTCTTGCCCCCGCACCTGGCTGTCTTCCCCAGGGCCCCCTCGGAGTGGGTGGGCTTCAGTTTCCTTCCCTGCCCCAAGCAGAGCTCCCGTGGCCAAAGACCTCCAGAGCCTAGCCACAGCATGCTCAAGGACAAGCCTCGTGCATGAAGGAACCAGCAAAGGAACCCAGGTGTGTGGAACCTGGGGCTGAGACCTCCAAGCCTGCTCGGATTGGTACTGGGCCTCTTCCGCCCAGATTTCCCATTTTCCAGTAGCTAGGCAGTCACACCCAGGGACTGCCCCTGGCTCCATGTAATCCCACCAATGGCCAACATCCAGACTGTAAAACCAAGCTCCCGGAAGTGTGAGACATCCTATAGCCTAGCTCTCCCTCTAGGAGAACCTGGCGAGCTACTGAGAGTTTCCTGCCCACACAAGAGAGCCTCGCAAACTCCCCATGGTGTATTCATATGCCAAAACCAGTAACAATGATGGGTCTCAATCCCCTGATCCTGAAAGAGCCCCCAGTGCGGCACCATTGGAAAGGATGGGTAAAGAGAGGCTTCTAAAATCTCAGGGCTAGGACGAATGGAGACGTTACTGAGACTGCTCGAGAAATTTAATGATCAATGGGATGATGATGATGATGATGATGATGATGATGATGATGATGATGATGATGATGATGATGATAATGGACACTCAAGGACTGGAGCAATAGCATAATGGATAGGACATTTGTCTTACACATGGCCGACCTGGGTTCAGTTCCTCCATCCCTCTCAGAGAGGCCGGCAAGCTACCAAGAGTATCCCACCCGCATGGCAGAGCCTGGAAAACTACCCGTGTCATATTCGATATGCCAAAAATAGTAGCAAGTCTCACAATGAAGACATTACTGGTGCCCGCTCAAGCAAATGGATGAACAACGGGACGATAGTGCTACAGTACAGTGCTATGGACACTCTTAATTCTGTCCCAACAGGTGATCTATCCTGGATGTTCCATGTACAGTGGATAAGAATGTATATTTCATTTTGGGAGTTCTAGGAAGTAAGGGCAGTGAAGAATCCTATACATTCTATTATTTCCAGTCCTGGTCACTCTTAACTTAGGGCTCTTGTTTTCTTTATTGTGGCTGGTTGATCCAATAAAAAGATTGGAATGGTAGAATCTCCCACAAATATTTATAAACTTCTGTGCTTCATTTGGTGTATATATGTTGATGAGAGTTAAGTCCTCTTGATCTATGTTGATAAGAGTTAAGTCCTCTTGATCTGTTGATCCCTTAGCCAGTGATCTCTTGACATTTATGTAAACTGAAATGAAGGAATTTATTGCATTTTTCTGTGAGAATTTTTGTTGTTTTGCCATTCAACATTTGTTTTTTATAGGTAGTCATTCAATGCAATACTGATTTAGGTATGGGGGAAAAAATGCTCTCAAGTGTTTTGACTAAGAATGTTTTTTATAATTCCTTCAAATCTAAGTGATCACCTTGCAGGTTAGAGAATTCTTGGTTGGAGGTTCTTTTCATTCCTTACTTTCAATATGTCATTCCAGTCCCTTCTTATAAAGATGGGTTTTTTTAGAAATGTAATGTGTTAAAAAAAAGAAATGCAATGTGTTATAGGACCCCTTATATTAGACTTTGCTTCTCTCAATATTTTACTTAGTATATCTCTTTTACTTTTTTGCAGTTTGAAATACAGTATGGCCCAGTGCTTTTCTGTTTGCATTTATTTTGTTTGGTACTATCTGAGCCTTGTGAATCACTACACAAGTCTCTTCAGACTGGGGAAGTTCTCTACTATTATTTCTTCCACCAAATATTCTTCTTTCTCTTTCTTCTTCTTTTGTAAGTATTACAGTTTGGAGGGTTTTCCTTTTAGTATTGTCCGTTAAATATCTTAAATTTATTCACATTTTAAGTCTCTTTTCTATTAATGATGTGATGTGCCTTGTCTTCAAGATCACTGATACCATTTTCTGCTTCTTCTGTTCTGCTGCTGAGTCCTCTAATGTATTTCTTTATCTCCTTAATTTCTGTTTGAATTAGTTCTTCAATCGTTCCACCAATTTTTTCTTTGAGTTTATTAATCTCTCTTCCAATGATTTCCTTGGTTTAATAGACATTGAAAGAATTGTTGCTCTGAAGTCATCCTTAGGCAGCGGAGAGAGTTCTGATGTACTTGAGATCTTTCCTGGGCTTCTTGTTCCACCCATGGACTCAACTGAGTTCCTTCATTTTTCCATTGTTCCTAGTGCCATGTAAGAGCCAAGAATGGAACTCCACATTTGGGTTGTTCTGAGCAGCCCTCTGATGTTCCCATTAACAACACCAGGACTATGAGTCTGTCAGGGTGGGCAGGGTCAATGCCTGCAGCTGAAACTGTGATCCTGCTGGACAGTGCTAACTTTGGAAATAGCTGCTTCCAGTCAGGGTCAGGTGTTAAATCCAACTTTCTGTTGGGTTTAAGTCCCAAGAACTATAACTCCTTCAGGTGGAGCAGTGCTGCTCCATCTCGGACAATGAGCCTGCCCGGGCAGAACCAAGACACACACCCTAATTGTTAGCAAGAACTGGTATAAAACTGATGCTTTGTTAGTCTTTGCATTCAGCACCCTCCTGCCCTAGGTTGATGTTTTCTGTCCAGCTGCTGGTCTCTTTCCTGTTTTCAATCTCTACTGTCCTCTCCCACCAACTCAGATCCTTAGCACTGGGTCTGCTCATTTTTCTTCCTTCCACAAAGCGGAGTATCCCACAGCTGATGTCTGTTTTCTCCAGAGAATTTTCTCAGCAGTGCCCCTGTGGGTGCTCTGCTCTGTTTAGTTCTTATGTTTTTTTCTGTTATGCCACAGGAATTCCTTTTGAGCCATCTTGGACACACACCTGTCCACTGCCCATTTTCTTCTACCACTTTCTCCCCTAATACTCCCCTAATACTCCTTTTCACTTTGACTGTATTTTTAAAAATATGTCAAGCTGTTCAGGTCTTATGATCTTTGCGTTCTGTCTGCAATACTCATCCCCAAGACCTTTCAAGGACTGCTCTTTAACACCATTCATGTCCCATATTGCACAACTCCTAAGAAATAGATTACCCCGCTTCAAATAATCCTACTTAACACTGTCTATTCTTTTCCATGGCTTTCATTTTGTTATTTCCCGAAGTAATCGTTTTGTTTACTTTTTTTTAACTCTTTCTGTAAAATAGAGTGAAGAGATATTTTATGTTCTACATTTCAAACAGTTGTTGGCCCACAATGAATATCAAATAAATGAATCTGAAAGATTTCAGGGGACAGGCCAGGTGACTGAGCAAATATGAATTGCTTGGGTTTTCTTCTAGTGCTGTCCCAGACCATATTAAACCAAATAACCTAAGAATGGAAGGTGTATAAACATCTGCCAGGGAGTGGCCAGGGGAGAGCCCCAGCAGCTCTCCCTGTCAGCCGCCCGGGGCTTCGGGAGGTTGGTCCCAGGTCGCTCACCCAGCCGGGTCGGCACAGGCCATGGGGCAGACGAAAGAAGAAATGAGGGCCAAGCCGATTGATTGATCAGTTGCCATTTATTCCGTTCTCTCCATGTGCCTGTTTCAGTCTCTGTGAGCTCCCCATTCTAGTCTCACAGTGCTCCTCATTCCTGCCTCCTTCTGTCTCTCCTAACCCCTCATTCCTGCATCCCAGCAATCTGGATTCTTCTCTTCACTTCTCTAGTCTCTCCCCACTACTTGTCTCTCTCCACCTTGCCCTCTGGGCTACACACAGTCTGGTAGCAAAATCAACATAAGAAAGCCCTTCCTGAGGGCCCACCAGGTTCAAAGGAAACACCACCTAGAGGCATTCCCCTCCTCCTAGCATTTTAATTAACATCTCAATATTAGTTATTTTTGTATGGGCACAATAAGAGATACATTGAGGCTTTGTAGGGTAGCTCTCCAGGGAACATCTTGCCACAGACTCAGACTACAGCACTCAGGTCAGATTAATCATTCCTAACCCTATCAGGAGCCAAATCTCATTATTATTTTGGATCATGACAGCATTTGTTCATAACCTAGCTCTTAACTTACAGTTAAGCATTAGGGACTTTGGCCAGGCCCATCTCAATGCCAGGGTAGCACACAACTCACCGCTTGCCCTGGGTCCATCCTGTCCCTCGTCAGGACCCTGCCTTTGGGAGTGCTAGGAAGTAAGGGCAGCTGAGGCTTATGTACAGAGAACAGATGTCCAGGAGGAAAATATCATGTAGAGTCAAATGACTCCTGGGTTACAAAAGCATAGCATTTGCTACTGTCTTCCTGTGCCCATACAAAAAGACATGACTCTGAATAATCTATGCAAAGGACTCAAGGAGAAGAGAAAAACAATATTTACAAGCCAATAGAACACAAAGAAGTTACAAATAAACACAAAGAAATGGGAGCACTGTGATGGGAGTAACCCAAATAAACCTAAACTACCTCAGGCTATGTTATCCTACAGGAAGGTTCCAGCACAAACTAATTCCTGTAATCTGCTCCATACCAGGAAGCTTGTAACAATGCTTTTTAGTGGTTGAATGCAAAAATCCTCAATGATCCCGACTAATCAGCTGATTTACCCACTTCTATTGATAATTACTAACTAGTCATTTCTACTGCCTATTCCTTCTCTTACAGAAGCTTGTTTTTTAAACCAGGAATTTTCTTTGCTTTCTTTGCCATCTTCTTGCTTGGCTTTTCTTTCTTTAACAAGCACAACAGCATGCTGCTGCATCTTCAAAGAGTAAATTAATTCCATCCGCAAAAGGGTCAAGTGCTAGAAAGTGCATAGCCATGCAGTTTGCATGGCAGGAGACAGAAGATATGATGCTAATAAGATTCTAAGATGAGAACAGCAGACTGTCTCTGGGGATTCAGATGAAGGGGCCTGTAAATTTTAAAAGAAATGGTCTCCGAAAACTAATGATGTCTGCTTTCCAATTCATTAATAATGTGGAGTGGGGAGATGGGAGTGAGATCCAGGCCATGCTTTGAAATATCAAAATATAACGAGGAAGAAAACAGTAAGAACGATCTCAATGGGGTCATAAAGCTGGGAGAAGGAGGCAAACTGTAAGAAGATGTGGTGGTTCTCTGTGGAGGGGAGGGAATCAATCCACCCCAAGTGTGTATATTTATGTGCATATAGTACCTTTATCTATAGGCAAGTAGATAAAAAGTTCTACTAGCGAAGAAAAAAACACTGCAACATTGATAAGGCTTTTGCAATTTTCATATTTAAGGTGACTCAGAGAGAATATTTCGAGCATTGTAAAAACGCGTCTACGCTGTCTGCCTTTCCATATTTACAAACCCTGCCCTTCACCTCCTTGCATTGCATACAAGGGACTGAGTCCCAAGAACCTCAACCTTGTTTGTAGTTAATAGTGGAAGAAAAAAAACCCTCAGGCAAAGCCTAATGAACCAAGAGCAATTCTGAGCTCTCCTCTGTAATATCTGCCGAGGCAGTGTCTTTCCAAGGGCTGCCTGGACATATCGTGTGACCTTGCTGCTTTACATCATTAAAATTTCCCATTACTGGAATGGTGTTTGCATGGAGGGGCTGTTGTGCAGATATTATGGCTGAGTTTCTCCCTGCTGCATTCAGAGTTTGTGCTAATAGAAAATGCCTCTGCTTGAACAGTTGCCTCGAGCTGGGAGGTGTGCAGCAGCAGGAGGGTTTAGCTTTGGCTTTTATTTTGACAAAGCTATTACATTTTGCAGATTGAGGTTATGGTCTTTTCTCCTATCTCTGTATTTTATCTGCATGATATTTTCTGATCTTCCTTTTAAACCCCCATTAGTTACGATTGAGGCTCTGGGGTGGCAGCCTGCCTTGGAGCTGTGATATCGTCAGCTTTTCTTACAAGCCACTAAATAGACTGACTGATTCAGTAGTGATCAGTCATGTGGAACCTTTCCAAGGGGCCTAACTTCAGAAAGGAGACACCCGTTTGCCGACAGACACTTGTGTATGTGTATCCTGCAAAGCCCCAAGAGACTAACACTACTTACTAAAAGCAAAACTACAGCCCCTGTCCCTAGAACCTTGGGTTCTGCTGGCCAAAGCCACCTTCTGCACTTCTTCTTCTGAGGTAGAAGTACCATTAAGCTGTGGCCATTGATAGCACTGGTGACATTTCCAAGTCCTAGGTCCACCCTCAGCCTATTTCTCCCCATTCTGTTCCAAATTTTGTTTCATTCGGACACACTGTTGTTACATGCTGACCAATTCTAATCTCTTCTTTTAGCAAAAACTTTCAAAATGATGAATAAGAATGAATAGTTTTACCGAAAGGAAGTAGAATTATTTCAGGGTATTGGTTATACTCCTGTAAGCTGTTTAGAACCAACTAGTTAGAGCCAGCCCTCCCATGTCTCCAAGTTGTGGTCAGTTCAGAGATTTTTGAACCCACAACTACTGTAATTCCTAAAGCAAATGCTGTGACCATTTTTTCATTCTGTGACTTCCCTGTTGTAAGTAAGCACAATGAATCCGTCCCAATAAATGCTTCTGAAGTCAAGCACAAACACAGCCACGTGCCTCTAGCATGCATTTCACTTTGTCCCTCTCTTAAATGTGTGGGACACGGCAGTCTAGAGTGGGGCTGTAGAGGTAAGGAATTTATTTCCCCAGGAAATCTCATTAGCGATGCAGTGCCTGTTTTTCATTGTGGTTTTCTGCTCCCAGGCTTTGTTTTCAGCTGAGTGGCAGAGCCCGAAAGCTGTCTAGTGACTCACAAAAGGTCATACTGAGAGTCGGGGGCACAGACCAGAGCACACTGCCTACCTGTGATTGATGTGTATTAAAGCTGTCTTGAGTTACTCATAAACACAGCAAGAATCCTGTTCTCTTTTCATCAGTGCTCTTGACCAAGAGTTGATTTACTGTTTTGAAATCAGCTGCTCCTTCAGTCCTCTACTATAGCTTCTTTAATAGCTTGTCATAAGAGTTGATGACAATTTGGAAAAGCTCACATATTCAATATATTTTTTAAATTGACTTTGCAGTATTCCAGGTACCAAGGCTTTATAAACAGTCTAATTGTTCCCTGAGTGTTTGCTGACCTAAAGGAAAGTGTGGATGAATCAGACCCTCCTTTCCTCTCTACGAGGGTATTGAGATGTGTATTCAATATTGTAGAAAATCACTGCTGAAAATTGGTTCCATGTCCCCGAGGCTACTTACCTTCAAAGGTGAAACATCAGAAGTACCTGCTCAAGAAGACCAACCAGCTTTGCTATTACTGATGAGATTGCTTTAAAAGTTTCTACTGAGAAAGGGTTGAAATTGCATCTGAGTATTCTAAGAGACAGTTTTTGTTCTAGTTAAGAATAATAAAGCATCTATCCCCCACTGAGTAAGTTTTTTGGGATTGGTACACATGGCCATATGATAATGAAGTTTAAAAATGTCCGTTTGGGGGCTGGAGTGATAGCACTGCGGGTAGGCGTTTGCCTTGCACGCAGCTGACCCGGGTTCGATTCCCAGCATCCCATGTGGTCCCCCGAGCACCGCCAGGAGTGGAGTGGTTCCTGAGTGCAAAGTCAGGAGTAACCCCTGAGCATCGCCAGGTGTGACCCAAAAAGCAAAAAAAAAAAAAAAAAGAATGTCCGTTTGACTCAGTTGTGCAATTTTAAGTATTAATTTACGTATTAACAAAATACGTAATTTAATATGTTAATTTATGTATTAACAAAATATAAAGACTTAACAAAGACACTGGAACAATTTAAAAACAATTGTCTATCTCAGATCAATTTTGTTGTTACTGTTTGGTGGTCTCTTGCAGTGCTCCCAGCAGTCACTTCCGCATCTATGTTGAGTGATGCCTGCTGCTGTGATTCGAATCCAACAGTCCATTTGGCAGGTATGGTGACATTCAGAATGGATTCACCCATCAGACAGAATAAATTCTGGGACTACTGTATCAACCGCTGAATGTCAGCTCTACTACTTCTCTCCGTATGTACAAATCCTACCTACTCTTGAAGGCTTGGCCCAAGTTTACCTCTTTTGGTGAAGTCTTTATTATTATGTACAAATATATATTTTTTATTCCAAATTCCTATAGTACAACCTGTGCTTCCCAGTGTCCCTGAATCATGTGCTTTTTCTTGGCAGGGGGCCTACCAAACAGTGCCCTGGGGCTTGGGGGGGCCACTCCCAGTGATACTGGGCCAAATAATTCAACATTTAGGCCAGATGATACAGTGCTGCTCAGCCTAGTGGTCCTGAGCAACCTCCAGGACAGCTATACCTGGCAGTGCTCAGGGGCTACTAAAGCCAAACCCAGTGCAGCTCAGGAAGACTTGCACTGGACTGTCAATGCAAGGCATGTGCCCCTGACCACTGACCTATCTCCATCAACACTCATGTTTTCTTTAATAGTTATTCTACTTTTTATATCGGCAAAGACAGTAACAACAAGTCTCAATGGAGACGTTACTGGTGTAATGCTTGAGCAAATTGATGGGCAATGGGATGACAGTGATATAGTGATACTTTTTATATTCTCCACTGTGGGGACAATAGGATTAAAACTTAGGCCCTCATACACAAGAGGCATACATGTGACTATTTCTAACCCTGCCCCCCCAAAAAAGAAATTTGAAGATAGTATATTCTGGCAAAAGTACTAGATATGGGGGTGGAGCAATAGCACAGCAGATAGGGCGTTTGCCTTGCACGTGACCAACCTGGGTTCAATTTCCACCATCCCATATGGTCCCCCGAGCACCACCAGGAGTAATTCCTGAGTGCATGAGCCAGGAGTAACCCCTGTGCATCGCTGGGTGTGACCCAAAAAGAAAAAAGAATACTAGATATGATTTTATTTATTTATTTATTTTTGCTTTTGGAGTCATAGTCGAAGATGCACAGGGGTTACTCCTGGCTTTGCACTTAGGAATTAACAATATTATAGGTGGTATTTAATGATTCTCTAAATTTCATAAAGATCTATACCATATCAACAGGGAGAAAAACATATTTTAGATCTCATGAATTTTTTTTTTGTAAATTAGTAATTTGTAGTGTTTTTTTTGTTTTTGTTTTCTTTTTGAGTCACACCCGGCAATGCACAAGGGTTACTCCTGGCTCACACACTCAGGAATTATTTCTGGTGGTGCTCAGGGGACCATATGGGATGCTGGGAATCGAACCCGGGTCAGCTGCATGCAAGGCAAACACCCTACCCGCTGTACTATCACTCCAGCCCCATATCTAGATATGATTTTTGAAGATGTTAAATTCAATGTGATTCTGATTTTAATTTCCTTTGTGGACAGGAGGTTGGTGTACAGGAGACAAAGCATTCACCTTACCTGCAGCCAATCCCAGTTCAGTATTGTCCCCCAGCACCACCAGGAGTGATCCCTGATCTCAGAGCCAGTAGTAAGTCCTAGGCAGTCCTGAGTAAGTCCTAAGTCCTAAGTAAGTCCTAAGTAGTAAGTCTGAAGCAGAGTAGATAAGCTTTTCTTATCTACTCTGCCCATTTTCCAGATGGTGAGACACTTTGCTGCATCCTGAGCGGAACTGAAATCTGCTTCAGCAGTGGGAAATTTTAGCTTTCAGCAGAACCCTATTAAGAGTTGTGAATGGTGATTCCATATAATTGATAGATTCAAATTTTAGTATGTATGTTATATATAGTATTTACATATCATTTTAATTGAGAAATTATAAATTCAGATAAATTATTTTATCAAAACATTTGTCCTTTTATTGGAAATTAAGTTTCTTTGAATTTAGTATATATATGTATATGTATACATATGTGTGTATATATGTGTATATATACATATATATGTCTATACTGGGATCATACTTCTCATATCAAAAGAGTCAAGATTTTCAAGTTAGTCCTACAGTTAGTCATTTTCAAAGCATCCAGCAAAGAAGGTTCCTGGAGTGTGCTAATAAGGTTTTAATAAAGAAAGTTGGAAATGGATTCTCTGAGAAAGACTGTGAGGGTCAAACCTCTGATGCACTGAGTTTTATCCCCACGTGATGGTTAATGTACTTCTTTTGTAAAGCTAGCATGGGGTGTAAGAGTTCCTGTAAAGCACGTGGGAATAAGTGGGGAATTGCCAAGTTGTTTCCTGAAAGCCACCAAGGATAAGCTTGTAGGGCAGTAAAAGGAACATCAGTACAGAATTAATAGAGATAGTTCTATCCTGACTCTGCTACAACCTCTTTGGTTGACCTTGAGCCTGTCACTGCATCTCTCTGGGCCCGATTTCTCATCTATAAAACAAAGAACTTAATAAATATGACTTTCAAAGATTATAGAAGATAACTACATTGATGCTAGAACAAAGATCCATAAGGTGGTTTGTAGATTTATTTGCTTTTTTAAACTTATAGTTCAAACTACAGGAAAGAAATTGTATTTTGAAAATTAAACCAATTGACTTAAACAAGTTGGATCACTTTCCTTTCCTTTTAATATCTCTGAATGCATAATATAATATGCTGTTATGCACATACCTGTCGTTAGCTCTGCTAGTTGTGTCGGGTACAGATGATTTAAACCAATTGTTGCTTTTTTGACACCACCAATTAAAGCCACCTTTGATTATTAATTTGATCTCAGTTTTTTAAGATTTCACAGGGAAATGAAAAGCTACACAGTTATCCAGTGTATATGTATGAATATCCTCCCTTATAGAAATATGGATAGCATGGCTGCTTCAAGTTGTCTGCTTAGACTTTCAGAATGGGATTGTCATCGCTCAAGTTTTGGAATTATTTTGTTTTACGGCCACATCCAGCCATGGCCAGGAATTACTCCTGGAACTGCTCAGGGAACCATATGCCGGGGATCGAACCTCAATATGCCATGTGCAAGGCAAGTGCCCTACCCATGAAACTATCTCTCAAGCCCTAGATTTTGGTATTTTTGTCAGATAAAAATTCTAGAAATATGTCTAATTGAATGAATATATTTAAATTGAGGTAATATTGTTTTATACAATTGTATATGTTTCAGGAGTGCACCTTTAAAAAAATTAACTGGGCTGGAGAGATAGTACAGAAGATAAAGTGCTTGCCTTTCATAAAACCAAACCTGGTTCAAATCCCATCGACACATAATGGTCTTCTAGTACTGCCAGAACTGATCCCTGCACACACAGCCAGGAGGTAGCCTGAACACCACCCAGTGTGACCCCCGACAAAACAAAAAGTTGACATGATGCCTCCCCCCGCCAGAGTGCTGAAATCCCTCCAACTGCCATCCATGGGTTCCCTCTGTCCTTTGTGCCTGCTATCCGAACCTCCTGGGACCTCAGTTCTGTGGCCTGAATCTAGGAATTGGTTTTAGACTGATTTTATCTGTTTCCTTGCTTTGTTCTTTTATATCCCACATCATCCAACATTTGCCTTTTCCTTTCTGATTTACTTAGCCTCTCAACACACCCTCCCTACACCATCATGTTGAAACAAAAGGTAAGATTTCATCTTTATACATACACATAAACATATATATATATAGCTGAGTAGTTTTCCATTAGTATATATCATATCTTTACCTAATTATCAGTTCTTGGCAATTTATATTGTTTCATTGTTACATGGTAAAACCTTTTTTTAGTATCTTGGAAAACCTCCATTCTGATTTCCAAATAGATTGGACCAGTTTACCTTCACACCAACAATGTGAGAGTTCATTTTTTTGTCACCAACATTTTTCCAGTCTCATTGTAGTTTTGATTTGCTACATTTGCTACATTGCAAATATAGTTTTGACTTACTACATTTGGATCTATAATTATAAGAGATGATTTTTTTATGTGTCTGTTGGTCATCCATGTCTTTTTTAATAGATGTCTATCTCCTCACCATTTCTTGATAAGGTTATTTGTCTTTTTCATTGTTATAGAGTTGTATGAGTTCTTTATATAGCTTAGATATATACTCTTTGTTAAATGTACAAAGTACACATATTTTGAATGAATATTTTAAAAGCTTAATTGTTTCCATGTAGCCCTTTAGGGATCATCAAACAACTTCCAGGCATGTAATTTTATGAGTAACTTAATGTTCTTAAATTATGTATCTGGATATGGAGAAAATTGCAAATAGTGTGCTAAAAACGTCTTCCAGATCTGTTCTCTTTTTTTTTCATAGTAATAAGTGTATAGTCAGTAATATGCTGGTCATATTTCCCAGCCTTCCTAACAATATAATTGAGTATGTTTTACCATTATATATTAGTAAACATGATGGATACAATGTCTGGCTGGGGCTTTTAAGAATATAGGTGTGCCTTTTCTTTGTTCTTTTTCCTCCTGCTAGTTGGAAAAAGAAAATTCATGTGTATTTCTCTACTTCAGTGAACAATAAAATATATACACATATATATGTGTGTGCGTATATATGTATATTTCCCAGTATGCCTATAGAAGACTTACTACATTTGGAAGAAATGGCCATACTTAGCTCCAAGATATTAGGAGAAAAACAACCAAATAAATTCAGTTTGGATGGAGAAATTTTAGGACTAATACAAGAAAATTTAAAGCATAGTGTAAAGCCTGAAAGAACTACTTAATAAAGCCATTAGCTGATTCTTTAAAATAGAGAATTTTTTCTTAAAAATACAATTGTGAAATCTCTAGAAATTTTAACTTAGAGAAAATGGAGTGCACAAAAATAAACAACAGAAAACAGTGTATATATTTTTTAAAATATTTTCATTATAATTATTATTATTTGGGGGGTCACACACGGTGACGCACAGGAGTCACTCCTGGCTCATGTAGTCAGGAATCACTCCCAGCGGTGCTCAGGGAACCATATGGGAAGCTGGGATTCAAACCTGGTTCGGTTGAGTGCAAGGCAAGTGCCCTACCCGCTGTGCTATCATTCCAGCCCCCAGAAAACAGTGTATATTAATACAAACAGGAAAATTATTTTCCAATACATAAGTAAGCTATGTATAAATGACTGGCAACAAATGTAAAAATCTAAGTTAAATGTTTAATTTTTTATAGAAAAAAAAATTTCACAAAAATTGACCCCACGAAAAATAGAATAGTATCATGGAAGAGTTTTTCTTTTTTTTAAATGTAGATGTACTGCTATTTGTTCAGCCATTGATTAAGCTGATTGAATTGGGCATGAACTCCACATACTTTTTTTTATTTTTTAATTGACTATCCATGAGATATACCGTTACAAAACTGTTCATAATTAGGTTTCAGTCATACAATGATCCAGCACCCATCCCTCCACCAGTGTACATTTCCCACCACCCCTGTCCCCGTTTCCCTCCTACCATCCCCCAACATCCCAACCCCAGCCTTCCTCTATGGGAGGGACTTTCCTTCTCACTCTCCTTCTCCTTTTCCTTTTGTGCATTATGGTTTGCAATACAGGTACTAAGAGGTCATGGTATTTGTTCAGGTCATTCAATGTTTTAATTGGGATCGTAAAGCTGGAGTAGCTTTTTAAACTGGTGGCATCATTGGGTGTAGATGTGACTGCCCTGTTCTCCTGAAGTATAGGGAGGTAGGGGGAGGTAGCCCATCCTGACCCCGAGAAAGCCCGGAGATTTCAGTCACAAAACCCGAATACCAGAATTTTCAGCAGTCTTGGTTAGATCTGTTCTGAGATGATGGAGTCAGACCCAGGGTATGGCAGCGATTTTGGATTGTGGGAGAAAGCGGCTACTGGGGGCTCCCTTGGGTGGGCACCAGGTTGACCCACCCCCCATGGAAGAGATTAGAAGTACTCAAAGATAAAGTCCTCTGATCATGGCCAGAGCCATAGTACAGCAGGTAGGGTGCTTGTCTTGCCCATGACTGACCAGGTTCTCTCTCCAGCATTCCATATGGTGCACTGAGCACCACCAAGAGTAACCCCTAGCATTTCCAGTTGCACTTCCCTCAAAAAAGCAAAGTCCTCTGATCAAATGGATGCTATAATAAGTTATATTAAACCTAAACGGTCTGGAGAAATAGCCCAGTGGCAGAGACGTGATAAGCACTGTGGCCTCCTTGCACTACAGGTATAGTTCCTATGTGACCCCTCCTACCAAAGCACCACTGGGTCCTAGATCCACCACACACCAACAAAACTCTCACTGGGTAAGGACCCAGAACTTTGGCACACTGATGAGTATTACCCCTGTTAAAAATAAATGCTTATGAAGCCGGAGTGATAGCACAGTGGGTAGGGCGTTTGCCTTGCATGCAGATGACCCGGGTTCAATCCCCGGCATCCCATGTGGTCCCCAAAGCACTGCCAGTAGTAATTCCTGAGTGCAAAGCAGGAGTAACCTCTGAGCATCACTGGATGTGACCCAAAAAATAAATGCTTAAAAGATAACTCCAAGGGGCTGGAGAGATAGTACAGCAGGCAGGACACTTGCCTTGCACATGGCTAATATGGGTTCAATCCCTGAGCACCATCAGGAGTGATTCCTGAGCAGAGAGCCAGGGATTCCTAGGTTAATTAATTTTCCCGAATTAAAAAAAAATAGAAGGCTTCCCTATTAACTCTATAGGTTAGGATAACTTTGAATACAAAAACCCATGTAAATAATCATAATAAACATAGCAATGTATCATTGTATCACTGTATCACTGTCATCCCATTGTCCATCCATTTGCTTGAGTGGGCACCAGTAACATCTCCATTAGTCCTAGCCCTGAGATTTTAGCAGCCTCTCATTACTCGTCCTTCCCAACCGTGCCGCATTGGAGGCTCTTTCAGGGTCAGGGGAATGAGACCCATCATTGTTGCTGTTTTTGTCATATCAAATACACCACGGGGAGCTTGTCAGATTCTATCGTGTGAGCAGGATACTCTCGGTAGGTTGTCAGGTTCTCTGAGGGGGAAAACTAGACAATAAGAGGCTGCATGGCTATGAATATATAGTAATATATGAACATGTAAAAGAATCTAAATAAGTCAAAATATTCTACTCTTTTAAAAATATTGTTTACCCAGCACTCATCTGATAAGGTGTTAATATCCAAGATATATAAGGCATTATAGAACTATACAAGAAAAAAAATACACAATCCCATCAAAAATGAGGAGAAGAGATGAACAGAAACTTCCTCAAAGAAGAAACATATATTGCCAAAAGGTACATGAAAACGTGTTCCACATCAGTAATTATCAGGAAGATACAAATCAAAACAAAATGAGATATCATCTCACTCCACAGAGACTGACACACATCCAAAAGAACAACCAGTGCTGGCATGGATGAGGACAGAGACTCGCACTCCCTGCTGGTGGAAATGCCTATTGGTCCAGCTTTTCTGGAGAATTATGAAAATTTATTTAAAAAAGAAAACCTAGAATTGAGCTTCCATATAACCCAGCAATACCACACCTGGGAATATACCCGAGTGGCCCAAAAACAAAATACAGAAAAGCCATCTGTACTCTTATATTCACTGCAGCACTATTCACAATAGCCAGAATTTGGAAACAACCCAAGTGCCTGAGATATTCAACTGAATAAAGATGCCATGGTATATCGACACAATGGAACACTATGTTGTTGTTGGAAAAGTGAAGTCATGAAAGTTGATTGGACGTGATGGACATAGAGAGTATCATCCTGAGTGAAATGAATTAGAAGGGAAGGGACAAACAAAGAATGATATTCAGTAATTTGAAGAATATTTTTTTAAAAAGCCACAGTATGTAGATAATGCCCAAAGACAGTACAAACAAGGGCCAGGAGGACTAGTCAATGGTAGGAAGCTTGCCACAAAGGGGGAAGGGGAAGGCAGTTAGGACAGCAAAGAGACCACTATGACAATGATAGTTGGAAGTGATCACTCTGGACAAAAATCGAAAGGAAGTAAAGTGATATGCATGATACCCTTTCAGTAACAGTATTGCAAACCACAGTGCCTAGAAGGAAAATGGGAGAGAAAGAAGAAAAATATCTGTCATAGAGGCAGTCTATGGGATGAAGGGTGGGGCTAGAGGAAAAAAATAGGGACATTAGTGTGCACTGGTGAAGAGATGGGTGTTGGAACGTTGTATGACTGAAAATCATGAACAACTTTGTAACTGTGTATCTCATGGTTATTAAAAAAAAATAAAAAATGAAGATAGCAAATACAGATTCCAGGTAAGCATTAGAGTTGTAAAAAAGAAAAAGGTGGAGCCGGAGTGATAGCACAATGGGTAGGGTGTTTGCCTTGCATGCGGCTGACCCTGGTTCGATCCCCGGCATCCCATGAGCATTGCTGGGTGTGACCCAAAAAGCAAAAAAAAAAAAAAAAAAAAAGGTCCAGAGAGATAATACAGGTGGTGTAAAGCATTTGCCTTGCAGAATGTCTGACCCTAGTTCAATCTCCTGCACCACGTATGATCCCCTGAGCACTGCCATGGATCACTTTTCAGCACAGAGCCAAGAATAACCCCTGAGCATTGCCAGGTATCACCCCAATACATGTACATACACACACATAAAAATATACATGCATGAGTAAAACATGCCCAAACCCAAGTGAATGAGAAGGAGGAGGAGATTGTTTTAGCCATATTTATATTTTACTTTTTACAAACTAATAGCAATAACAAACAATCTGGAACCAAATATATCAGCTAATAGCTGCTAAACTTGGATCTTAATAAATGACCTGGCTAACTAAATTAAGGCCAGATTATTTTATGTCAGCTTAAAATATCGCAGGTTTTCTAGGTACATAAAATGTTGAATGATTTTTTTAGAAATTCATTGTACAAAATAAAGACAAGCCAGAAGAAAATAAAAACAGGCCTAGTGTAGGAAGATGGAGAAGTCTAGCCTCGTTGCTTTGTTCTCAGAGCCCAGGGTGATTGAATATATATGACTCTCAGAGCATGGCCTAATTGCCTCCTCCATGAGTAAATAAATGTCTCAAAGCAAAGGCTAGAGGTAGTGTCTTTGATTTGTCATATACCAGAGACTGTGATGATGAGGGGATCAATCCAGATGATCTAGTACTAGAAATAGACTATGAAACAACTACAATCAGAAAGAAAATTACTCATATCTTTATTTTCTATAGGGTTTTGTAGCAGATGGGTTGCTATATTTATCTAATAAAGTTAAATCAAGATAGTGGAAAATATGATGTAGTATGGTCTATTCATAGACACACAATGGCTAAGACAGCCTCACAAGAACTATGCAAGGCTTACTGCAAAAAAAAAGTAAGTCATAAAACTGGAAATTATTAAAAGAAATATAAATACATGTATTCTCTAGATGAGGACACACATTATTTTTACAGATATTCTTCTCAAATTATCTGCATATTTAAGTGATGCCCCAATAATATGGACCTTGATAAGCTAATTCTCAGATTCATCTGACATAGAATCTCCAGGAATATTTTTTAAAAGACAGGAAAAGTGATCCATATCACTTTTGTCTAAATCCATTATAAGCTTTAATAATTGAAACTGTGGTACTGATATGAAAATACAATAATGAAACATAATAGAGTCCAGAAACAGATTAATATATTTGGAATTTTAATGAATCCTGTAAGGCAAACGCCCTACCCACTGTGCTATCGCTCCAGCGCCAGAATTATCTTTTTTAAACTGCATATTTAATGTGTAGGGCATCTGCCTTGCATATGGCCGACCCGGGTTCGATTCCTCTGCCCCTCTCAGAGAGCCCGGCAAGTTACCGAGAGTATCTTGCCAGCATGGCAGAGCCTGGCAAGCTACCTGTGGTGTATTTGATATGCCCAAAACAGTAACAACTCTCACAATGGAGACGTTACTGGTGCCTGCTCGAGCAAATGAAAAAACCTGTACTTCACATCAGAAATAGGAGTAAACTATTCAAATATGTAACTGATTATACCCTAGCTGTAATGTTCACAAATATAAATCCCAAGTGGATAAAGAGCTAAATAATAATAACAAACTTATAAAACTACCAATAAAATATTTCTCTATGTTGGAAAAATCTCCTTTAGCTAAAAACCGTGCTCAGAAATCATAAATACAACTTAACAGGTTGGATTTCATAAAAATTGAAAAGGAGGGGGAAATATTTGCAACATATGTAATATTTGAAAACATTAATAGAATATATAATAAGAAAAATTCAGTAAAAAGGAGACCAGGGATATGGCTTTGTGTTAGCATCCATGACTTACATGTGTGAGGCCCTGGGCTTGATCCCAGAAACATAAAAAGGAAGACAAATGTATAATAAGAAATAAATCAACCAATATGCATGTGAAAAGATTCTCTATCTCATTAGTAATGAGGCAAAATACAATGTGTGAAAGAGGGAGGGAGGTTTGTTAGTAGATTAGCCTTCACTTTAAAGATGAATACTACTTAATAAAAAGAGAGTGATGAAAGGAATCATATACACCAAATTCTGTCCTTCTTTCTTACTTCCTTCAGCCCACCTTCGTTATTTTCACTTGTCTTTCCTCTTATCTTGAAATCTCTTCCCTCAGACAACTGACAAACTTGACTCCAATATTTCCTTCAGGTTTTTCTCAGAGAATACCTTTTTAACACAGAAATATGCGGTCCATCCCTATCACACCTGATACCTTTTGACCTGTTTTATTTTCCTCCATGTTCAGTAGGTGATAGGTAGGCAAATAGCTACTGCTGACCTTCTTGAATGTATTAAAATATATGACACTAAAAAGAGTATAAATTGCTACAGCTGTTCAGGGTATTTTGCATTTAATTAAACACCAAAGCAAATAAAATGTGAATATTCTCTGACCCAACAATGTCCAAGAATAAGCAAGTAAACTCAGTGCGACCTTATTTTTAATAATTAAGAAGAAGCACATAAATAACCACCATTGGGGAGAGGTTAAATAAAATATGGTATGTTTATACAACATAATACTCTGCAGCTGTAATAAAGAACATGATGAGTCTTATGCATCTATGTGGAAAGATATGCAGATGTTTGCATGTTAAGTGGAAAAAAGCAAGTTGTGAAAAATGCCTAAAATATCATTTTATCTGTGGAAAAATAAACCGATATGTATAGATTATATAAACATATGTGTGCAAATTTAATATAAAGAACACATGCCAATTGTTAATAATTTATTAACTTCTCTGTGGAGAGGAGGAATTTATATGTAGGAGAACTGGTACAGAAACGTTATATATTTTCATATTGCTTTAATCTTTATATATATGTATATATATATGAGTTCATGTATTACATTTTTAATTAAAAATAGAAAGTCTCCAAGGTTATCCTCTTCCAATGTCAGTCTCACTCATTTGTATCCTGAAATGCTCTCTTGGGTAGCAGTGAATGAGATGAAGTAATGGCCAGTGTGCTGGGAATTACATTTAGAAGAGCATTGTGCTAGGGAACATTAGCCAGCCACGTGTCCCCCAGAGGGAAGAAAAATAAAAGGTGGAGAACCATGTTCATGCCCCATTGTTTCATTTCATCCCGCAGCATCTTGAAACAAAAGATGCTTCTCTTTGCCTTCACTAGAGTCAGAGATGTGTCAAAAGTGCAGGGGGCGGGGAGTCTTTGGTAGTTTAGGAACATTTTATACATATAGAATAGCTCTTTGTGTAGTATTCTGAGTAATTTTAAATAAGTGCTTTCCTGCTGGCATCAAAAACAGTTAAATAAATTGCAGTATGCTGGCAGTCCCTTCTTAGTGCTCATGTGTGGATATGAAAGTATAAAATAAGTACATGGGACTCTGACTTTGTCTTGGAAGGAGTTAAGAAAAAAACCTGCTCATTCCCAGTCATTATATCAGTTCTTTTCCATTTATACAGCATGTTTGTGTTAATGCATGAGAACACAAATGCATGCATGTGCGCACACACACACATACTCACTGGCGAACTTATTCACATAGTCAGAACTGCATGTCTCAATCCTGGGATTTTTTTTTTTTCTGGATAAGCATTGCTTGACCTTGTGTCTTTTTGCCATCAACATCCTTTTAATGACTACCCTGGGTTACAACTCGCTGACCCATGGACTGGTGACAACCTTCTGGGGCAGCTTTGTTTAAATCAGATCCCTCTCTCTTCTTTCTGTTCTCCTTGATTTGACAGAGTTGAATTGAACTGAGAGGGTGGGCCAATGAGGAGGAGAGTGATTTACAATGAGACATACTAATAACAATAGAAGTAACCAAAATAGTTATTATTACTAATATTATGGAGCATTCCTATCTGCCACTTTGTAGGTTGCATTGAATTTTTATGGCAACTCTGCAGTACATATACTATCAGCATTAATACTATGTTCAGCTAACAAATAAAAAAGGAAAGTACAAAGAGCTAATATATATCTTTACATATTTAATTTTTCTATAAGTAAGTCATATTTTAGATACTTTTAATAATTTTCTTTCATTCCCACTTAGCAGCACAACATCACTGAATAGCATAATAACCATCTTTCTATATGGATATGTACAGAACCATCTTACTCTTTATGAGTTACAAGTTACATTGTATTGTGTTGCATAATTACACAATATTTAACTTTCTGGGTCAGCTATATATTCCATGTGCAAAGTCACCACATCATCAAATTTGGAAGCTTAGAAAAATTTAAAAAGACACTTGGATTTTAGCTAACCCTCCTACATTCCAATTTGCCCTTGGAAAAGCATGCTGCCTGATATTCATCTTTCCTTTCCAGCTGACAGCCCTGAAAGACTTCAGGCCCAACTCTGGATGCAAAAACAAAACCCACAAATGGTTTAATTGTCTCCATTCCTGACCTTGCATAAGGTCAAATTCCTATAACAGATTTCTTATATTTCATAATTCCTAGAAATTTTGCTTCAAAAGTCCTGACTAGTGTGTAGTTTTAATGTATCTAAATTAAATAATATAATTATAAAAGTTGATCAATACCTTGCTTTCTTTATTGATGCTCACAAGAAGTTTTTTACAAGACACTATTTTTCCCCACTTCATCTCTCTCTCTACATATATATATTCTACATATATATATTCTACATATATGTGTGTGTATATATATATATATATACACACACACATATCACTGTCACTGTATCACCATCATCCTGTTGTTTGTCGATTTACTCGAGCGGGCACCAATAACGTCTCAATTACACTCAGCCCTGAGATTTTAGCAGCCTCTCCTTACTCGTCTTTCCCAACTATTGGAGGCTCTTTCAGGGTCAGGGGAATGAGACCCATCACTGTTACTGGTTTTGGCATAAGAATATGTCACAGGGAGCTTGCCAGGCTCTCCCATGCGGGCAGGAAACTCACCATAGCTTGCCAGATTCTCCAAGAGGGAGAATTAGGCTATAAAATGTCATCCAGGAGCTTGGTTTTATAGTCTCTGGATGTTGGCCATTGATGGGATTACACGGATTGGGGGCGGTTTCTGAGTGTGACTGCCTAGCTACTGGAAAATGGGGGGTCTGGGTGGAAGAGGCCCAGTCCCGATATAAGCAGCCTTGGAGATCTCGGCCCCAAGTCCCGCACACCTGGGTTCCTCTGCCAGTTTCTTCATGCGTGAGGCTCATCCGAACGTGTGGAGAGTGGCCTTGAGCATGGCTGTGGCTGGGTTCCGGAGGTCCTCAACTATCGAGGCTCTGCTCGGGGCAGGGGTGGGGGGAGGGGGGAGGGAAGTGCAACCCGTCCTCTCCGAGGGGCCCTGGTGAAGACAGCCAGGCTCAGGGTCAAGAGACTCTATGTCACTCTCTTCCGGGAGCTTGGTTTTATAGTCTCTGGATGTTGGCCATTGATGGGATTACATGGTGTCGGGGGCAGTTTCTAGGTGTGACTGCCTAGCTACTGGAAAATGGGGGGTCTGGGTGAAAGAGGCCCAGTCCCAATACTGAGCCACCCAGCTGGGAACAAAGCTGCTCTATACCTGGAGTGCCCAAAACCGCCAGTGCCACCTGGGGTGCTCAGGAGGCCACCTGGTGCCAGGGATTGAATCTGGGTCAGCGCATGAGACACTAACCTCTCTAATATCTCCCAACCCAAGAAAGGTACTTTCTTTTAATTATTTGGGGTCTATTGCTATTTTATCACCATGCAGTGCCTTTCCAACATAGTTCTTTGGTAAGATTTTAAAGTTTTCTGCATCTAACATCTTGTCTTTCTTTGTAATTTTACTTCGAATTATTTTTGGGGTTTCATTTTCCTCAGTTTTAAAAATTCTGAGGGTGTTTTTTCCCCCATTTTTACTTGCAGATCCAAAATGCTAAAACAATTATAGCATTTTTTTTTTTTTTTTGCTTTTTGGGTCACACCCAGCAATGCACAGGGGTTACTCCTGGCTCTGCACTCAGGAATTACCCCCGGTGGTACTCAGGGGAGCATATGGGACACTGGGAATCGAACCCGGGCCAGCAGCATGCAAGGCTAACACCCTACCCACTGTGCTATTGCTCCAGCCCCTATAGCATTTATTTTTAATATTTATCTTGTATACAAATCCTTAACAGATTATTTTATTCTCTTAGTGTGAATTTAGTCAAAGAGAGGCAGAGTTCAGGGAGTAAAGCACTTTCCTTACATGCAGCAGAACCAGCCACATTCTGGGAACCACCAAGGATCATTCCTGAGCAGCCCCCAAAGGAAGAAAATCAAAGAACTTAATCAATTAGAGCGACTTGTACTGTGAAATGGGATTTAATTCTAGGCATAGAACTTTTATCATTGTGAGAGATTATAGGAAGTAAAGCTCCACAAAGCTCCACAAACTAAGAAAACTGCACTTTTGATTGGTGATCATGATAAAATAGTATGTGACAGATACTGAATTATAATGCCACACACCTGAAACTTATAAAGTTATGTCACCTCAATAAAATTTATTTTAAGGCATGGAGGTAGAATTGGAGGATCCGAGAAAAGTGATCACTCAGCCTTCTCCGCTGCATACTCTTAGAAATCTGGAAAGCCGGAAGCAACACATCCCCAAGAAAGCAAGCTTGAAGAGTTGTGGGCAGCAACCTTTCTAGCAAGCCTTCAGTCAAGGGTCAAGGGCCTGAGGCTACTTTGGTCAACAAGTTTAGCAGCAGGAAGTAAGATAGACATAGAAAAAACAAAAATGCACTGATCTCTTCTGAGCTTGTGCATTCTATCTAACTCAGGAGATCTTCGGAGACAATGGCTTGTACATCCTGAGTCATGTAGTTTTCAATTTTGACCAACTTTTGCTCCAAGTAACAAAGGGCAGGGCTTCTGCAAACCAGTTCCCTTGGTAATCTTGTTAGCATGAAAACAATTCAGCACCCTACCCTGGGGCTTCTTTCCTAGTGCCTGTGCAATTTTTTTTTTCTTTCTGGCTCCTTATAGTCACTAGAATCCCCAAGACAGTGTTAAAAGGTCCTATTACTCCACAATCCTATTTCTGATTTCAATAGAAATATTTTAGAGGTTTTATTTATTATTTAGAGTGATGTTTTCTATTGGTTTATAGAAAATCACCTTCATTGAAGTAGATTCCTATTTATGAAGACTGACTTTTGAATTATATTAAAGGCCTTTCTAACACCTACTGATGTAGTAATTTCATGTTTCCTTTTGTATTTGGCGGTATAATGAATTATAATGATAGAATTCTTGATATTGACATACTTTCTATTGAATAAACCCTTCTCAGTCATATGCATTTTTATTGTTATACATTGCTGGATTCCATTTTTATTGCCTTCTGTCTTTGCTTATATATTCATAAATGAAATTGCCCTTTACAGATTTATCTAACCGAATATTTTTTTGGCATACTTCACAATGAGGACTCAATAATTTGAATAGATCATTTGAGGCATTAATAGGTGACCAGCAGGAGAGAGAAAGAGGAGATTCGATGTTCACTCGCACCACTGCGTTCTCATTGGCTGACCTCTGGGTCCTTAGATAAATGGCTCCTGTCCAACTGATCTGCAGCCTCTCATGTCTTTCTCCTCTGCTTGTTTATTATTTCATTACACACTCATTAATGGGAAGGACCATCTGCTATGATGTTTTCCTATAACATATTTAATTAGTCATTCATTCTGTGCTGAGAGAGGAAGGTATTCATATAAAATTCTCTTCTATGTTCTCTGAATTAAGTTAAACATAAGCACTGTTTCTGGTCATCCCTTTAACAAAATTAATAATTGCACAATGTTAAAAACTTTGATTCCAAAAACCTCTTACTGGGAATCCAAGTTTTTCATATTTGCCAGCCATAGTGATTTTGCTAAGCTAGTATCAGCTTTATTAAAAATAAAATTCTGTGGAATGACTTATTTTTATCTTATTTGCTTTGTTCAATAATTCATGAACTGGGAAACATCCCACTAACAGAGGAAGGAGAAAGGATCTTGAGGAGTAAGAAATAGTACAAAATGAAAAAATTTGCAGGCAGAATGGAGCAGAAACAAGGAGTTAAACTAACAAGAAGTGGATTGGTTGTGGCAAGGTCATTTTCTTTTGGAGGATGGCAGGGATTTCACTTGTGCTGACCGGGAGATTTCTGATTGCTGGATTTAATATTCTGTTTCTGAGAGAAGCTAAAACGATAAGTTCAGTCTCAGTTTGGTGACGTGGAACTTAGCATAAGTGATTCCATTTGTGGCCTGTCTCATTTTTAACACTTCCACAAGCCTGGTGTTGTCATTCAATAAAAAAATTCAATCTGGCATCTTCCGTGTCCTCTAAATATGTAGTGTGTTTTTTACTTGAATTACTAAAAGAAAGCAGGGAACTGTGTACATTTATAATTTGTAGTCTATTTACTATGAGAGAAAGAAAGGGGTTGCTTTGGTTCTTATTTGTCTTTGTAGCTCGAGCAAGGAGACATAGGCATGTGTGGAAAGGCTTAGAAACACAGCAAGGACTTTCAGGGGTCAAAGAATCCATAAAGGCAAATTGGTCTGCACCTGCCTCAAGCTGTGGTGTTAATATTAGTAGACAGGATGCTGTAGAAATGTGAGGGAGAAAACCATGAAAAGTGATATTTAAATTGCTGTGAAGCTTCAATTTGAGCCCTTTTCCATTATTCCAGAATCATTACTAATATGAGAGAAGCAGAGAGGCCCCAAGCCCAGTGAAAAGCAGTAGGAAGCTACATAACTTATGAAAATCCCAGCTGGTCCAATGGATCTTATTTAAGAAACCCTTTTTACCTTGAAGTAACTCTAGCATTTTGAGTTTCTTTTTCCCATTAGGTCTTTAATTCACCCAGAAAATATTGTGTCTGGATGTTAAAGAATTTATTTTCATTTCATTCTATATGAATTGGAACTTGTCCAAAACCATTTATTGAATAATCTGTTATTTTACTAAAAATATCTATGAAGTCACTTTGTTCAAATACCAAGCTCCTGTACATGGTTGGGCCTCTCTCTGGGCTCTTTATACAGATTCATTTTTTTCTAACTGATTTTTAATTATATATATAGTTTGTCATATATAGTTTTAATATACTTTAAATTACATATGTGCATATATATATTTATATTGTTTGTTTGTTTGTTTGGGGGCCATACCTGGTGATGCTCAGGGGTTACTCCTGGCTCTGAATTTAAGAATTATTCCTGGCGGTGCTCTCGAGACCATATGGGATGTTGAGGATCAGACCTGGGACATCTGCATGCAAGGCGAGCACCTTTCCCACTGTGCTATCACTCTGACCCCTTAATTATATATATTTTTATTCCTTTAGTGATGCTTAATAGTAAAATAGAAGTTAGTTTAATAGATTAATATGTACTTTTGTTTTTGTTTTGTTTTATTGGAGGTCACACTTGGAAGTGCTCATGACTTACTCCAGACTCTGTGCTCGGAAATCAGTCCCTGGCAGGACTAGGGACCACTTGGGGTGCTAGGAATCAAACTGGGTGGGCTACATGCAAGGCAAGTGCCTTACCCACTGTCCTATCACTCTAGCCCCAATATGTACATTCTAACTTCTCAGAGGGTTTTTCTTTACTTCTCATCTGGGCTATACAAAATGTCCCTGCCAATGGCTACAATGGAAAGATGCCGTCATGAGGTAGGCAAGTGACAGAGCAAATGGTAGCACAAATGGGACGTTGGGCCCACTCCCAGCATGCTCAGGGCTAGGCGACACGGTTAAGCTGGAAACTGGACAGTGTAAAGACAAGGTTTGGATCTAAAGAAGTTTGGGGGCATTTGCGTTTCGTGACAGTGGGATGCTTCTTTGATCTTTCTCTGGTCAGTAGCACTGAGCTACTCTTCTGGTTGGAAGTGTTAGGGGTGTCCACTCTGTTTCTTCTTCCTTTTAGCCTCTGATGCTTGCTTATCACTGTTTTTTTTTAATTTTTAAAATTTTATTGAATCACCGTGAGATAGTTACAAGCTTTCATGTTTGGGTTACAGTCTCACAATGATCAAACACCCATCCCTCCACCAGTGCACATTCCACACCACCAATATCCCCGGTATTCCCCCACTTTCCCACCCTCCCCCTGCCTCTACAGCAGACAATATTCCCCATACTCTCTCTCAACTTTTGGGCAACACAGACACTGAGAGGTCATCATGTTTGGTCCATTATCTACTTTCGACATGCATCTCCCATCCAACTGCTTCCTCCAGCCATCATTTTCTTAGTGATCCCTTCTCTATTCCATCTGCCTTCTCCCCTCCACTCATGAAGCAGTCTTCCAGCTATGGGGCAATCCCCCTGGCCCTTATATCTACTGTCCTTGGGTGTCAGCCTCATGTGATCTCATTTTATACTCCACAAATGAGTGCAATCCTTCTACGTCTGTCCCTCTCTTTCTAATTCATTTCACTTAGCATGATACTCTCCATGTCTATCCATTTATAAGCAAATTTCATGACTTCATCTCTCCTAACAGCTGCATAGTATTCCATTGTGTAGATGTACCAAAGTTTCTTTAACCAGTCATCTGTTTTAGGACACTCGCTTATCACTGTTTTAATACAGCTCATGTGTCTCTGTACACACAAGTCACCATCCCTGTGATTCTCAGCCCACGTATACATATTCCTCAATGTTAGGAGAGATTACTCCATGGGAGGAGTTAGGACAGTGTATTCTGGCTTTCATTTTCAGCATAGTGCAGTCATGTCAATCAACATAATTTCAATAAAAATTAAAGTAGTAAAACTTTCTAATTGGGAAAACACATTTAAGCAGAAAATTACAAGTGGTAACTGGGGAAAACTGAAGCATGCGTTTGGATGGAGGGGGTTTGGAAAACTCTTTTAAGGGGACATTACAGTTCTCTGTGTTTGGGATGAGAATTAGGCAAATGGTAACCTAAAAATGGAGTGGAGAACAGGAACAGGAGAAGTGGTACAGTGGGTAAGGCACTTTCCTTGCATGCCATCAACCCAGGTTCAATCCCTGGCAGCCCATATGATTTCCCCTGAGCCTGCCAGAAATGATCCCTGAGAACTATTGAGTATGCCCCCAAAACCAAACAACAGAAAGGAGAAAAGCAAATGGGGAAGTGGCTTAAAGTGATGGAGTGTATCTTAGCACGTGTGAGGCCCTGAGCTTAATGCTTGGCGCCACCTGCTTCCCCTCTTCACCATCTGGTAGACCCTGGTAGACCCCAAGGTCCCAAGTACCACAGTACCAGGAGGAACATTCAACTGTCAGGTCCAGGAACACGAGGAGTGCCCCCACACCATCTCAGGCAGCCCCCAGCTCTGCTGGGTGTCACCCTATACAAGAATCAAAAGACCAACGGGGAATCTGTTCTCAGCTAGCAGAAGTAATAAAAGCATAATCCAGTAGCGTGGCAGGCAAAACTCATATATTCTAACTCCCAAATTAGCAATAATGTTTGGGTGGGCTGTAAATTTTCCTCCAGGTTACTTTGAACAAAGTGTGCTAGACATAGTAGCTGTCTTTTATAGAAATTTTTCTTCAAGATAAACGTGAAGAGTGTTAAAGTATCTTCAGTAAAATGAAGCATGTTAGAGAGATTTGAAAAAACTAGAATAAGAGCTGTTTGAATTCTTATCTAGAGAAAGATACTAGTTTCCCAGAGTCTCTACTTTCTTGCCTTTAAAACAGGAATATTAACTGTTTTGTAAGTTCCTTGTAGGTGTTCAAGGTCTAAAGTCAGCATGCATATGAAGTTTTAGCACAGTATGAGGCACATAGTACATGCTCAATAATGTACTTTACCTTTTTCCTTGCCTTTCCTTTGGTTGTTATTTACAATCCTTGGAAAGACTGACTTGATAAATATCTAAAAACGTGTACATATATTTTCTGAAATTATGTACATAGTTAATTCCTCCTGTATTCCTTATTTTTACTTATTTTATACTGATTATTTTTATTGCTTATACAATATGTTTAGTTAAAAAATATGCTTACAAAAAAAAAGAAGGGGGCTGGAGTGATAGCACAGCGGGTAGGGCGTTTGCCTTGCACGAGGCTGACCCGGGTTCAATCCCAGCATCTCATATGGTCCCCTGAGCACCGCCAGGGGTGATTCCTGAATGCAGAGCCAGGAGTAACCCCTGTGCATCGCCAGGTGTGACCCAGAAAAACCAAAAAAAAAAAAAAACCCCAAAAAAATATGCTTACATTTTTTCTATCCCAAGTAAAAAGATTATAGTGAGTGGTATAAAATTAGTGTAAGAATAATCAAATTTTGAACATAGAACATATTTCTCATTTTTATGACTGTCCTAAAATTTTAGATAAACTTGAATTTTATAAACTTAAATTTCACATTCATTCACATATTAAATTAGATTGTATTTCTCAACAAATAATAGTAAATAATTTACTTAAGTAATTTTCTATTGATAACCCCTCATGTATTGGTTTCAATTTAACTCACCTGTTATACAACTTAACATTCTGTATTTTAAAATTTAAATATATTAAAAAAAATAAAATAAAATTTAAATATATTGAAACTTTAAAGTTTGCCTGAACTTATTTATAACATATAAGATTTTTAAATATTCATGATAAAAATTATATTTTATATCAAGCTTTCCCATCATAATTAAATAATTTTGATATGCAAGATATAGTGTGGCTATGTTCCAATAAAGCTTTAATTTATGAAGCTGACAATAAGAAAAAATGATGTTTGTACAATTTGTGACTCTGCTTGGCAATCAGAATGGGCTCGATGAATTCAGAATGGGCTCTTATTACTGTTTAATATTAATAATACAGGATTAGTATTGTTGGACTTTGTTTTCAACATTAAATATATTTTTTAATTTTCAACAAATGACTTTTTAATCTATACCAGATTACTTTGTCCATTGCAATTGTTTGTTGATTTCATTTGCTGATATTAATATTGAGTGGTAGACTCATAATGAGTAATGTAGACACCAATGTAATAATGCTAGGTATTTTTCATGTTAAATATTGATCTAATTATGTGATCAACACTGATAATAGCCTATCATGATGAGTACTGAATGAATATTTTTAACCCATGCTTTAGTTATAGAAAAGTAATTTCTGTTCCTCTTTATGTTAGGGGCCTCTCCTCTCTACCTTCTAGATTATAGGAGTAAAGATTTTGAAGCCAGAAGAGATGTCAGAAATCCACCCTGGCATCTCCCTGTGGAATTTGAAAGGTCCAATCAAAGTGAAGGCATCAGTTAGTCATGATGCATTTCCAAATAATTGCCACTCTTTCTTCAAAGTGTGTCAAGGTCAGATACCTCTGATGCATTCCCAACTGTGTTGGCAGTCATGAAGACAAGGAAGCTAGAGGGAAGAAACACAACAGTTTAGTAAGTACAAAATGTTCTCACCATAATAATGAATCCTGATACTGGCTCTGTGAGGCTTTCTGGGGCCCAAGAAATGGCAGAAGTGTTTCAAATTCAGGATCCACGTTGGTTTTCCATTATATGCACTTTGATAGCAGTTTTGCCAGTAGGTGCCTTCCAGGAAAGTAATGTTGCTCTATGTCTATTATCTTTGGCTTGTCGTATTTCCATCTGACACACGTGTGATTTCCTAACCAAAATAAACACAATTTACAAAGAATTGAACCTCAGGGATTTTCTCAGTTACTCTATATCAGAGATTGGCCAACGTTTTCTGTGGAGGGACAAGATAGTGTTTTAAACTTGGAAGTCATACAAGTCTTCGTTTGAACCACTCACCTCGGTTAGCCATTGACAATATGTTAATGATGGGTGGGTGCAGCTATTTTTCAATAAAGCTGTCATTTATGAAAGCTAACAATAAGCTAGATTTGTCCCACAGCTATTTCATTTTTCCTTACTTATATCAAACATAGTCATTTTTGACAAATTCCAGTTTATACAGTTTCAGTCTTCTGTCTCCTGCAATTCTCAAAAGTCTTCTTATTTCTATATCTAGCAGACAGTCCTAAAGTCCCTCACCGTGGACAGACCCCCCATGTTTATTATAAGCCAACCTCACGTTAGAGAGAAAAATGTGACACAAGGGCCTCAGCTTGTGCCCATCTCCATGATATTTGTGTCTTTAGAAGAATATTTACAAAAGGGCCTCAGCGAAGTCCAAGGTGCTGCCCACAGCCTGTATCAGAGCTGAGCTTGTGGTAGGAAATCTCACACAGATGGTGAACTCTAATTTCAGAGGATAAGAACCGGCCTCCTATGGAGTCTCTGTTGGAACTATTGATTTCTTAGTAGAACAAGATGAGATTGATAGCACTTGAGCCACAGTATCTAAATACTGCGCAGGGAATTTGGGGCAAGCCCCTTACCCTATATTGATGTATTCTTCCATGCTAAAATGCATCTTGGTTTTAACCTCACCTCACTACCAAATTATTCAAGGAGGCTGGATTTTTTCCCCCTCTTCCTCTTTCTTTTCTGGCACTTTATATCTTATATGTATGTGTGACTGTTTGAGAAATATTCTACCACTTTTCTGGTCTTAGCTTGATAAAGGGAAGCAGTCAGGTTGTGTGGTTAGAATCTTAATGACCTGTCCAAACAGCATTTAAATCCAGTTTGTGGTTTTTTGTTTTTTTTTTTTTCTTTTCCTATCCATGTGGATAGACAGAAAGATAAGTAGGAGAGCCCCTTGGTACTTTTTCCTTGTTTGTGTGATGCTAAGGGTTTTGATGAACTGACTTTTGTAAGTTATGTTGAGGCTATTCAAGTCAGCTTCGGCTAGATGTGACTTGCTTAATGATTGGCAAGGAACCAGACATCAAAAACCAAAACAAAACAAAAAAGGAAAAAGAAATTCAAATCATATCAGCATATATCATAACAATATAATAATTCAGCAGCTTATCTGGTTACTTATTGTAAGTTGTATAGTGATAGAAATGGAAATAATTTGCTCTGGCCACACTGTGTAGTACTGTTAAATTATGTATGTGCTGTGACAGGAATTGCAAACTGTTAAGACTCAAAGATCCCCTGACTACATTCTTCCAAGGACTCCTGCACGACCATCTCTGGTTTTATTTCATTTTTAAGCAGATTCTTAAGAGTTGTGAGCTATATTACCCATGTTCAAATTCAGCAAGTCTTACTTGTCTAGATAGAGTACCTTCAAGAAATACAGTAATGTGAAATAAAACTACCTCTGACATTTTTATGGTATTTGATATATGAATAACATGATATATTAAGCTCTTTGTAATAATTTTCGCTTTTTAAATACCTTATTCTTTAGGGATCACTTAATATATAATTCCATAGATTTTAGTAATATTATCTATCTTTCAACTATCATTTTAATTGAGCTCTGGTACTTATCATTCCCATCAACGGTGAATCAAACGGGAATCTATCAACTCCTATTGGGTGACAAATCATCGGCCAAAGAAAAACTGATTCACAGGTCATGCATGAAAACAAGTAAGATCCAGTTCCTGCCTCCAAGATCTTATGACTTAGTAGAAGCAAGAAAGTATACAGAAAACTACAAATAGAGTAAAACCTTTATGAATTGAGTGAAAGGCAAAGTGTGATGGGAATCAGAGAGGGAATGAGTAAATTATTTTATTATTGCAGATGCATTTACTGACGTATATTTACTATGTGATGATCTATATTTACTATGTGATAAGCTCTTTTTTATGCTTACATGTACTTTAAAAAAGAAGAAAAGGAAGAAACTTTTTCCTACTAAATAAATGAGGAAAATAGAACTAGAGAGGCTCAACAACTTGGATGTGGTTTACAGCTACAAGGAGGTAAAACTGGCTTTAGTGAAATTATAAAAGTGTACCCCACTACTGGAAAATGTTAGATAAGGAGAGATTCAAGCAGGGTGTCCAGCAAACAAGATATTGAAAAAAATCAGTGGAAATTTAAAGAAACTTATATCAGCATTGTCTCAATGGAGACAGCATAAGTGAGGGAAAGAGGAGAGGAATTCTATGAAATTTTGGGAAGAATCACAAATGAGATTAGATAACTCAAAAGATAGAATAGATGAGAAGCAAATCAAAGATGACGGGCGTGTTTTGAGTTCACATGCCTAGGATAATGAATTAGGAGAGAGTTTTTTCAGAGGATCAGCCAGCTTCGCTGAGTACTCAGAACGCACTGCACATTTCTGTTTTCCTCATTCCATCATCTTTTTAACTGTTTGTTTATGGGTCTCTCTTCCCCAGTAACTCTGAGCTCCTTATCTTTCATGATTTATATAAGCCCAGCACCCAGACATGGTGTTCCAGACATAGTTAGAGCTGCCATAAACATTCTTTTAAAATCAACTCTAAATATATAGCATTCCTCACTGAACAGCCAGAGAAGACTATTTGGTAGACAGTTGGAAATATATGCATTGAACATTTTGGAATTATATCAGGACTATATATTTTGATTATCAAAAAGAAACAGTGTTTGAAGTCCTGAGAACAAATTAATATTTTGGTTTTGTGATTGCTGTTGGTCATTTCCATCCCCCCTTTAGTTCCCCTTTTGGTGTTTCTGCAATTACTAAGAATTCACACCCTTGGTTGTGGTGTTCACACACTTTTTAATTGTGATGTTTGCCACAGGTCAGACACCTGGCTGTGGTACTTACACACACCTGGTTACAGTGTGCTAGAAACTGCATACTATCTTGCAATGCTGGCGATTCCAATGGCAGGAACACACTTCCATGTGGGACCAGTACTAAGGATCAAATTTATAGCCTCATGCCTGCAAGGCAGGTGCTCTACTACTGAGAGATCCCCAGCTCCCAAGTTAATATTTTGAATAGGAATGTGAAAGAGAAGCCAATTAAGCAAAATTAAAGGTTAAAAATAAAGAGGGGGACAGGGCAAAATGGAAGAAAAGAAACCTATTTAAAAAGGAAAGCTTTAAAGGAATGGCTCATCAATAATGTCAAATACTAAATATCAGACAAATCTCTGCTAGCCTCAAAAACTCCCAAAGAAATTCAATTTTTGTTGCCTATTTTATCATCACTGTTATGGAATATTATATTTGAAGAGGTTGTACAGATGTTGTATCAATTAGAAAGCTTATTAGATATTTGCTTTTTTATTCCCATTTAATGAATTTATGTATTCTTGGGGAAATGAAAAAACATTCACGTAGATAATCAGTTCAGTTGAAAAAATAATTAATGTGGTATGTAACTAATCATATGATACAATGTTTCAAGCCAGCCTAATTCTATCAAATTCAATGTGGAATATCCATGAACTTAACTTAGTTGGCATTTACCATTGTACCTTTCATGCTAAATATTAAAATGCCAGATACTCCCCATTAAAGATCTCTGTTTCTAATCTTGCCTCTGCACCTGGCTGTCTTCACCAGGACCCCTCGGAAAGGGTGGCTTGAGTTTCCCTCTCTGCCCTGAGCAGAGACTCAACAGCTGAAGACCTCTGGAACCCAGCCACAGCCATGAACAAGGCCCCTCTCCACACGTTTGGAAGAGCCTCACGCATGAAGGAACCGGCAGAGGAACCCAGGTGTGTAGGATCCAGACCTCCAAGCCTGCTCGGATCTGGACTAGGCCTCTTCCACCCAGATCTTCCATTTTCCAGTAGCTAGGCGGTCACACCCAGAAACTGCCCCAGCACCGTATAATCCCATCTACGACCAACATCCAGAGACTATAAAACTAAGCTCCCAGATGACATCTTATAGCCTAGTTCTCTCTCTCTTGGAGAAACTGACAAGCTACCGAGAGTTTCCTGCCTGCATGGGAGAGCCTGGCAAGCTCCCTGTGACATATTCTTATGCCAAAACCAGTAACAATGATGGGTCTCATTCCCCTGACCCTGAAAGAGCCTCCAATGCAGCACCATTGGGAAGGACAAGTAAAGAGAGACTTCTAAAATCTCAGGGCTAGGACGAATGGAGATGTTACTGAGATCGATCTAGGAAATCGATGATCAACGGGGTGATGATGATGATGATGATGATGGTGATGTTTCTAATCTTTTACCATTTCCTCTACTCTCCTTTTTAGACAAAAGGATTACACGTTTTGGTGGTTTTGAAGTCATTCCATGTTTAGGAGAAATTCATCTGAGTACTTATTTAACGGCTTTTTCTTTGCATTTGAAATATGTAAAATGTAATCATTATCCAGCCATCCTTAATGCATTAAATTATGAAAACTGACTCCAAACATCCTTACATATATTATTTTGAAAATACAATTGTTTTGTTGATGTTCTTTTCAAACAATTACAGAATACCTCATCTTAGAGAGCTATGAACTGAGACCAGTAGACAAAGAATAACTAAGTTTACTATCATTATAGGACTGAAGTGATAGCACGGTGGGTAGGACCTTTGCCTTGCAAGCAGCCAACCTGGGTTCGATTCCTCCATCCCTCTTGGAGAGCCCGGCAAGCTACTGAGAGTATCCCACCCGCATGGCAGAGCCTGGCAAGCTACCCGTGGCATATTTGATATGCCAAAAACAGTAGCTAAAAGTCTCACAATGAAGACATTACTGGTGCCTGCTTGAGCAAATCGATGAACAATGGGACGACAATGCTACAGTGCTACTATCATTATAAATAAATACTTTTTCTAATGTAGAAGAGTAAACAATAGAGAGTTTATTAAGTAAGGCATAACATGCCCACCCCATTGTGTCTTTTAATGTAATATATAATGTAACTTAGAATGCACATTTTGCCTAAATTTGGAATAATAATACTACAATTATTATCTTTCAAGATATATTCTGGTTCAGGGAGATAGCTCAAACAATGAGGCACAGGATTTGTGTGTGTGAGGCCCTGAATTTAATTGCTGGCAATTTATGGCCTGCAGAGCACACCAAATTCAGCCATGATGGTCTCAGGACACCTCTGGATATGGCCCCTATAAAAATAAGATAAATTTTTCATTAGAACTAGAATAAATTTATCTATAGAAAAATATTATGGTTCAGATTATGTGTTTACAATAATATTGACGTTCATGATCTTGGTATAGTTAGTTAATGCACCTTCACCCAAGTGCCCTAGATGGAAAATTTTTTATGCAAATAGCTTAACTTAAATTTTAGATTATAAGGCCTAAAGAGATGGTAAAGAGATAAAGCACTTGCCTTTTAAGCAGAAACTTTGGTCACAATCCTAGTTTGACCCCCAGCACCCATAAATGGTTCTGTGAATACCACCAGGAGTTAATCCTGAGTGCAAAGCCAAGAATAGCCTCTCAACACCCCTGAGGATGCTCCCCTCACAAAAATATAGATTATACACAGAAATATATCATTAGTGATAGGAAAGACAGTGGTAAATTCACAGAAAGACAAAGACTTAAAATATAAATAAAACAGTTATGATAGGTTGAGATGTTCCATCCACATCTGAAAAGAGATCCACAAGAGATGAACAGAAAGAAAAGGAAAAATGATATTTGAAAAGGTGATAACCTGCCAATTTTCAGAGTTAAAAGCCAGTGGTCATCACACACCAATTGTACCTTGGATAGTGAACAGGAAAAATCAATATAAAATCACTCCAAGGTACTTAATAATCTTCACATCTTCAGAACATAAAATATAAAAAGGAACTTTAAAAGCTACCACACTGTAAAGATAGAATCCCTTAAAAAGATAACATAATTAGGACTTCCAGAAATTTTCTCAAAAGAAATAATAATACCAAATTCTAGTGGTATTGGAAGGACAAATTTTAATTTAAAAAATTTGTGCCTTAGGGGCCACAATGAGCAGAGCTCAGAGACTGCTCCTGACCCCTACATGCAGAGCACACACTCTAGACCTCTGGCCTGATTTTCCAAGTCCCACAATTTAGGATTTTATACTCATCTATGGTAGCTTTCAAGGTGGAGAGCTGATCTTCACTGAAGCACTAAAGAAGGAAATAAGAACATAAGAAATAGGGAGCTGGAGAGAGAGAGCACAGTGGGTAAGGCTTACCTGTGACCAACCCAGGTTCTATCTTGAGCACCACAGATGGTCCACTGAGCATTTCCCAGAGTAATCCCTGAGTCCAAAGCCAGGAGTAATCCCTGAACACCACTGGGTCTGAGGTCCTCTTCTATTTCCTCTCCCCCCCAAAAAAAATAGAAGAATCACTTGTATCACTTGTATCACTTGTCATCCCATTGCTCATCGATTTGCTCGAGCTGGCACTAGTAGTATCTCCATTTGTCCCTGTCACATGCTAGTGTAGCTCAATGGTGTCTTCTCACGCCAGGAACACGAAGAGCCTCAAATCGTTCATTCAGGGTCTTGATGAAGAAGTCTGAGCATCTCGTAGGTGGGCGGTCAGGCATTCTTTTGACATCCCGTTGAAATCCAGTAGTAACAGCTCTAGTCCAGCGGTCATCACCAAATTTAACCTAGAAGGGGGGACATGGTATTTATTGATATTTTAAAAGTTAATAAAAATTTAAAATAGTAACAACAGTATTATAGGTGGTATTTAATAATTCTTTAAATTTCATAAAGATCTATACCATATCAAGAGGAAGAGAAACATATTTTAGGTCTCATGAAATTTTATTTGTAAACTAGTAGGGTTTTGCTTTTGTTTTTGTTTTCTTTTTGGGTCACACCCAGCAATGCACAGGGGTTACTCCTGGCTCATGCACTCAGGAATTATTCCTGGCGGTGCTTAGGGAAACATATGGGATGCTGGGAATCGAACCCAGGTTGGCCGCGTGCAAGGCAAATGCCCTACCCACTGTACCCATTCCAGCCCCAGTAATTTGTAGTTTTAATGCCTAAAATTAAAAAATGGGAAATAAACATTTTTTACATTTTATATATGTTTATAAAAATGTTATAAATATTGCATGCAGATTTTAAAAAGACATAAAGGTAAAATAAATATCACAAAATAACTATTTAAAAATGAATACAGATGTATTAGTAATCTCAATAAAAATGCATCAGGTTGTTTTGAACATACTGAATTTAAATAGCCTATTGCCCTATTTTTCACGCACAAATCCTCTTTAAACTCCTTCTGTCTGATTTGTGTTCTACCAGAGCAATCCCATAGCTGTACCATTTTAGTTACTAATAAATATATTTCATTTTCAAGGTAGTAACAAGTCTAAGCAACTCTAAGTACTAATTTCAATCTCATTGAATTTAAAGCTTCTGTCTCTCCTCCACTCTTCCCTGCACTCAGGTTTGACCTAGAATTGGGAGCTTGCTGTGGAAAAGTGGTATCACATTTTGTCCTTTATAGTTCTTGCCTACTCTCACTTCCCACCCATTATCTTGGCTACCTTATGTCCTTTAGGGGTGGAGGGAAAAAAACAGGGAGGATTGAAAGATGTCTGTTACTATTATCTTTTGGGAGGGGCAATAGAGGGCTAGGGGTCCCCCAGAAATTCTAAGGCAGCCAGGCCAGTGGTTCAGTGCAACAGCCTATGGACCCAGAGCTGCTCAGACCCTGCATACACAACTGTTTTTCTTGAGGGACCCCTAAGCACTAAGAGGCCCAGGGCCACTCCTGGTTAGGTGAGTGATTGTGTGGGTCTGACGGTTCAGTACTTGAACCTGGTATTTGGGAGGTTATGCAGTAACAAATATCAAGCGTAGGCCTGGGCCATTCAAAACATGTTCTCTAGTCCTTTGAGCTCTCTTTCAGGCCTGTTCCAGCTGTCTTGATGTCAGTTGTCGTAAGAGATGTCTAGAGACTGGTTTTCAAGCAGTACAAAGCAGAGAGAAAATACTGACAAATGGCAGCATAAATAATTCAATATATAAATAGTTATTTTAAGTGCTAATATATGAAGTCCCCCAGTCAACGGCAGTGTTACTAAACAGAATTTTTAAAGATCTAGCATATTCTATTAACAAGACACTAACTTTAGATGTAAATATACATATAGTCTGAAAGGGAAGGAATGCAAAAAAGTCATTACAGATGATGATAACCAAGAGAGAGCTTGGGTAAAATGAACTTTAAGTAAAAAACGCTGTCATTAGAAACAAATAAGTTGATCATATAATGATAAAAAGTCAATTTAAGGTGTATATATAATCATTTAACTGTTTATTCATACATCAGCATAGTTAAATATGTAAAGCAAATATTGACAGATCTGACAAGAGAAATATAATAGTAGTAGATGGCTTCAATACCCACTTTCAATAATAGATAGAACATCCAGACAGAAAAAAATCAATAGAGAAATCGCTGACTTGCATAATTCTATGAACCAAATGAACCTAACAGATATATAGAGAACATCCCACCCGCAGCAGCAAAATACATATTCTCTCAAACATAAAAACACCCTCTGAGATAGATCACATATCAGAATAAAAAATAAGACATATTGAATTTTAAAATATTAAAATCTTACCAAACATCTTCTTGAACTACAGTGGAATTAAATTAGAAATCCAAATGACAGAAAGGAAAAGAAGATAAACATAAACTAAACAACACACTTTTGAACAACTGTTAGCTAATAGAGAAACTCAAAAGGAAATCTAAAAATTTACTTACACATGAAAATTCAACTTAGATTAGTAAAACCTAAGGGATACAACAAAAGCAGTACTAAATGGAACTCTCTTGTAATAAATGCTTGCATTTAAAAGAAAAATTAAGGCCAGGGAGATCATTCAAAGGCCTAGAGCACATCCTTTTTATGCTGGAGTCCTTGTAACACATGCCCCCCTAAGAACTGAACAGGAAGTGGCTAAGAAAAATTAAAACTCAAAATTAGAAATGAAAGCAGAGAAGTAAGAATGGATTAAATGAATAAGGATCATGTAATGAACTACTAGGAAAGAATATAAATTAATAAATTACATAACCTAGAAGACACTGATGAACTCCTAGAGACATAACAATCAACCAAGATAGAATCAAAGAGAAACATAACTAGAAGGGGAAATAGAAAGTTTATACCAGTATTTCTTCACACTTTCCTCACCATCATCCACTTCTGACCTTGATTCCTGCCTGTGACCCACCCCGCAGGTTGGTCCCCTAGTCTGGTGCCATGGTCACTGGTTTTTGTGATTTTTCACTTGTGGCCATTTTTGGAATATCCTGAGGGCTCATGGCCCCTGATTGAAAAATGCTGCTTTCAACAGATGAATGATTAATACAGAAATTGAATCTAATCAAAAGCCTTCCAACAAAGAAAAGTCCAGAACTAGATGCCTTCAATGAGTTAATCTACCAACCACCGAAAGAACTAATACCAGTCTTTTTCAAGCTCTTCCAAAAATAAAAGCAGAGGAAATACTCCCAAACATATTTGTGAAGCCAGATTACCCTGATTTCAAATACAGACAAAGACAACACAAGAAAAGAAAAGTATATGCTACTCTCTCTGATGTATGTAGGTGCAAAAACCCATCCCCAAAATATTGCCTAATCAAATTCAACAGTATATTTAAAATAGCTTATCTCACAGGGTTGGGGCTGTAGCACAGCGGGTAGGGTGTTGCCCTGCATGCAGCGACCCAAGTTCCATTCCCAGCATCCTTTATGGTCCCCCGAGCACTGCCAGGAGTAATTCCTAAGTGCAGAGCTAGGAGTAACCCCTGTGCCGAGCTCGCCGGGTGTGACCCCAAAAAAAAAAATCATACCTCATGACCAAGAGGGATTTATCCTGAAATGCAAGTACAGTTTCAAATACACAAACCAATCAATATGATATGCCATATTGGCATCGATTTGCTTGAGCGGGCACCAGTAACGTCTCCATTGTGAAACTTGTTGTTACTGTTTTTGGCATATCGAATATGCCATGGGTAGCTTACCAGGCTTTGCCATGCGGGTGGGATACTCTTGGTAGCTTGCCGGACTCTTCAAGAGGGGTGGAGGAATTGAACCCGGGTTGGCCGAGTACAAGGCAAACGCCAAATTAAAATATGATCATCTTAGTAGATGTAGAAAAGGATTTGACAAAACTCAATTTTCTTTCTTGATTGAAATTTTTTTCAGCAAAATAGGTAGAGAAGGAATGTGCCTTAGCACCCATAAATGAAAAACTCACAGCTAATGCCTTAGTGAGGGAAAAATGGAAAGTTTTTCCTCCAAGATCCAGAAAAGGAAGAGATATTGATTCTTGCCACTACTGTACAGTATGGTACTGGGAGACTTGTCAGATCAGATTGATTAGGAAAGAGAGAAAGGAGAAAGAGAGAAAGAGAGAGGGAAAGAGAGAGATGGAAAGAAAGACGGGAGGGGAGGGAGAGAGGGAGGGAGGAATGAAGGAAAAGAAGAAGAAAGGAAGAAAGGAAAGGAGGAAGGAAGGAAGAGAGGGAGGGAGGAGAACATTATCAGTGTTTGCTTATGATACAGAGTAAAATTCTAAATCAAATTTGGACAGGCAAAGTAGGGTTTATACTAGGAATACAAAAAAATTAACATTTGAAATTATGTTCTTTATTTCTCTTTCAGAATTGGTAACTGAATAACAAATAAAACAGGCATCTTTAAATTCACAGGGTAAAGCCACCTGCATTCAAGTATCCAACCCTAGTTGGATTCCCAGCACTGCATGTGATTACTGAGCACAGAACCTGGAGTAAGCCTGAGTTTAGCCAGGTGTGACCCAAAAAACAAACAAAAGAGCCAAACCAGATATCCTCTCCAAAAAGTGTTAATTTTTTTTGTTTTTTTGGGGGGGTCACACCTGGCGATGCATAGGGGTTACTCCTGGCTCATGCACTCAGGAATCACTCCTGGTGGTGCTCAGGGGACCATATGGGATGCTGGGAATTGAACCCGCATTGACTGTGTGCAAGGCAAACGCCCTACCCGCTGTGCTATCGCTCCAGCCCCAAAAGTGTTAATTTTAAAATAAGCATTTCTTAATTCAGAACACCGTGAATACAGACTCAACATCACCTTTACTCCAATGTTTTGTAGAAAGCTCTGGCCAATGCAATAAACACATTTAAATTATTAACAAATTAAAGCTTTCAATATGTTTTCATATTGTAAAATCACCTGCTAGGAAAAAGAGTGAACTAAAACAGACCAGACATCTCTTCATAGTTTGACTGTTAAGAACTATCACAATAATAATTTACTCAGAGGCCAGAGCAATAGTACAGTGGGTAGGGTGTTTGCCTTCCATATGACCATCTTGGGTTGGATCACCAGCATCCAATATGGTCCCCTGACTACCACTAGGAGTAATTCCTGAGTGCATGAGCCAGGAGTAACCCTTATCATCACCAGTGTGGCCCCAAAACATACAAAAATAAATAATAATTTACACAAACAGTATTTTATTCCTCTGCATACATCAGATACATAGTTAATATAAGCATATTATTCATATAATTGCATTCATAAACAAAATAAAACAATGCAAACTTTCATATGATATTTGCATATATTGGGAATCATAAAGCAGTCAGAAATTTCTTGCTGGGAAAATAATCAACATTTTTCAACATGAATCGATAAAAAGAATATTCTGAGAAGAGAGGTGCTTGCCATAGAAACAGCTGCAGGGGGGTGGGAGGGAAACTAGAAACATTGGTGCTGGGAAATTACATTGGTGGAGCGATGGGTGTTGGAATATTGTATGACTGAAATCAAATCATTAACAGCTTTGTAATGCTCAATTTCATGGTGATTCAAAAAAATAAAAAATCAATATTAAAAAGAGAAAAGAAGAAGAAAAAAAGAAGAAGAAAAGGAACACTCTGGAAGCCAAGAAATCTATATTTTGAATCAACACAGAATATTTTTGTATCATGTCTATCATTTCATTTAATCATCATCATCATCATCATCATCATCATCATCATCATCACCATCATCATCCTGTTGGTCATCGAATTTCTCAAGTGGGCTCAGTAACATCTTCATTCATCCTAGCCCTAAGATTTTAGAAGTCTCTCTTTACTCATCCTTTCCAACGGTGCTGCATTGGAGGCTCTTTTAGGGTCAGGGAAATGAGACCCATCATTGTTACTGGTTTTAGTGTAAGAATATGTCACAGGGAGCTTGCCAGGCTCTCCCATGCAGGCAGGAAACTCTCGGTAGCTTGCCAGGTTCTCCAAGAGAGAGAACTATGTCATCTGGGAGCTTGGTTTTATAGTCTCTGGATGTTGGCCTTTGGTGGAATTACACGGCGCCAGGGGGCAGTTTCTGGAAAATGGGGAATCTGGGCGGGAGAGGCTCAGTCCAGATCCCAGCAGGCTTGGTCTCAGCCCTGGGTCCCACACACCTGGGTTCCTCTGCCGGTTCCTTCATGCGTGAGGATCCTCCGGACATGTGGAAAGGGGCCTTGAGCATGGCTGTGACTGGGTTCCGGAGGTCTTCGGCCACGGGAGCTCTGCTCGAAGCGAGGAGGGAGACTGAAGCCCACCCTCTCTGAGGGGCCTCGGGGAAGACAGCCAGGTGCAGGGGCAAGAGACTCTCTTACAATATATAAATAAATGAAATAAATATATAAATGAAATGAAATGAAATGAAATAAAAATGGGTTTATAAAGACACTTGTTTTCCACATATCCTAACTATGGAATATAAGAAATTAGTAAGACATGTTTCTTTTTTTAAAAAAAATTATTGAATCACCATGATATAGTTACAAGCTTTCATGTTTGGGTTACAATATCACAATGATCAAACACCCATCCCTCCACCAGTGCACATTCCACACCACCAATATCCCAGGTATACCCCCATATTCCCACCCTCCCCCTGCCTCCATGGCAGACAATATTCCCCATACTCTCTCTCTACTTTTGAGCATTATGGCTTGCAACACAGACACTGAGAGGTCATCATGTTTGGTCTATTATCTACTTTTGGCACACATCTCCCATCCCAACTGGTTCCTCCAGCCATCATTTTCTTAGTGATCCCTTCTCTATTCCATCTGCCTTCTCCCCTCCGCTCATGAAGCAGTCTTCCAGCTATGGGGCAATACCCCTGGCCCTTGTATCTACTGTCCTTGGGTGTCAGCCTCATGTGATGTTATTCTATACTCCACAAATGAATGCATTCCTTCTATATCTGTCCCTCTCTTTCTGACTCATTTCACTTAGCATGATACTCTCCAGGTCTATCCATTTATAAGAAAATTTCATGACTTCATCTCTCCTAACAGCTGCATAGTATTCCATTGTGTAGATGTACCAAAGTTTCTTTAACCAGTCATCTGTTTTAGAGCACTGGGGTTGTTTCCATATTTTGGCTATTGTGAACAGTGATGCAATGAATATATAGGTACAGATGAGTAAAACATGTTTCATTTTATTTATTTATTTATTTTAATTTATTTTATTGAGTCACCATGTGGAAAGTTACAAAGTTCTCAGGCTTATGTCTCAGTTATACAATGCTCAAACACCCATCCTTTCACCAGTGCCCATATTCCACCAGCAAAAAAAAAAAAAAACAGTATACCTCCCACCCCCCACCCCCCACCCCCCAACCCCCACGCCCTGCATAACTGATAAATTTCACTTCCTTTTCTCTTTACCTTGATTACATTCCATATTTCAACACAAAACTCACTATTGTTGTTGGAGTTTCAACACAGAACTCACTATTCTTGTTGGAGTTTATCCCCAAGAATAAGGCCCTATTGACAAGGAAACATTTGATAATTAGTTTTCCACTGATAAGAATGAAGAGATATAAAGTAGTGCGGCTGCTGTAGCGGCCTCTCGGTTTAGGATTTCTGTATTTTAGTAATTAAGTCCAGGGAAATTTAAGTTGGAAATTGAATCATTTTCCTTCCTGGAGCAGCAGGGAGCAAAAACTTAGTTCACAGTCTGGAGACATGGCCGCAAGCACTCACTGGGACCCCAAGTAATATAGCTGGCTCTGGATCCTGGTCGTTCCGCAGCACGAAGGCTGTGCAAAGGCATGGCCACCCGGGTTGAATCTCGGCGGAGCTTGAGCCGGCCAAGACATGTTTCATTTTAATGGGGGCAACACCCAACAGTGTTTGGGGCTACCAGGGGTACACTCCAGAAGTGCTCAAGGTCCACCAGAGCTACATCTTAGAAGAAGGCCTACGGCATATATGGTGCCAGGGACCAAACTCTAGGCCTCTCGAATACCAGGCTCTACTCTATGACTTAAGATCTCTTCCTAGCCCAATACAGCAGATTCAAAGGAAGCACCTAGTTGTCATAACACTAGCCAGCTTAGAGTTTGCCACACTTGCATTGCTTTTAAGTTTCCTAACTCCTTCCCTTCAACTCTCCTACTTTGTTGTTTTTCCTTTGACCACATTTCTGTGCTTTTCAGGACAAGGGATTACCCTGCAGAAAAGAAAAATCTTAGCTGAAATTAGAAGGTTTAATCAAAGTTTTTCTAGACAGAATGAACAATCAGCAAACATTGAACTAGGTAAAATTAAATGCCACTCAGATGGAAAGAGCTAGAGCTTGTTGATTTTCCCAACAAAGAACCTGATTCCAGTGCTGACTCCCCCTTGTCTCTTCACCACATACTTTCCCGAATTAAATGTGAATAAAGTTTGGGTTGTTGGTGAAAGGGGGCTTAGAATGCACCTAGGAAAGAAGAGTCACACAGCATAACTTTCTAATTGTTGCACAGAATTCTCATCATTGCTTTTCAGTGACGGGAGAAAGCGACAACTTGAATCTGTGGGGATGTAGCTCTCTGAATCATTTTGCTTTCTTTGTTTTTGGTATTAGCTTCCAGTTCCTAGAAATTGACTCATAGCTCAGTCTATAGACACACATCGATGTGTCATTTTTAACCACTAGAAGAAAAACAAAATGTGTTTCTGACTCTGGAAAAAAACGGTCAGAGAAGGAGGAACATATTTCAGAAGGACCTCTATGTGTAGATGGGAAAATGAGTGCATGCTGACATGTTTCCCAGTAAACTGGCATGATGTGTCATATCCTTTCTGACTACTTTATGACTTCTGGATAGATATTTGTCAATTAAAAAATGCTAAAATATGATCAGTTAAGCCAGTCCAATTACATTGCTTCTAGAATAGACTACTTTCAAATAACTCTCGAAATTTCATAGACAACAGTTTTCCAAGGCAACAGTAATGTTAGAGAAGGGCCCAAGAAATAGTACAGGGGCTGTAGTGATAGCACAGCAGGTAGGGCATTTGTCTTGGGCGACCTGGGTTCAATTCCCAGAATCCCATATGGTCCCCCGAGCACCGCCAGGAGTAATTCCTGAGTGCAGAGCCAGGAGTAACCCCTGTGCATTGCTGGGTGTGACCCAAAAAGAAAACAAAAACAAAAACAAAAGCAAAACCCTACAAATTACTAGTTTACAAATAAAATTTTATGAGACCTAAAATATGTTTCTCTTCCTCTTGATATGGTATAGATATTTATGAAATTTAAAGAATCATTAAATACCACCTATAATATTGTTGCTACTATTTTAAATTTTTATTAACTTTTAAATTTTCAATAAATACCATGTCGAGTGTGACCCAAAGAGAGAGAGAGAGAGAGAGAGAGAGAGAGAGAGAGAGAGAGAGAGTACAGTGGGTAGGACACTTGCACACAGCCAACTCAGGTTTGATTCATGGCACCACATATGTTTCCCCGAGCCCACCAGGAGTGATTCCTGAGAATCACTGGGTGAGCCCAAACCTTCCCCCCACCAAAATAAATAATGTAAGAGTGTCATTATTGTGGGAATGCCGACTAGTTCAGCCCTTTTGGAAAACAATATGGACGATTCTCAAAAAACTAGAGGTTGAGCTCCCATTTGACCCAGCAATACCACTGCTGGGAATATATCCCAGAGGAGCAAAAAAGTATAGTCGAAATGACATCTGCACTTATATGTTCATTGCAGCACTGTTTACAATAGCCAGAATCTGGAAAAAACCCAAGTGCCCTAGAACAGATGACTGGTTGAAGAAACTTTGGTACATCTAGACAATGGAATACTATGCAGCTGTTAGAAAAAATGAGGTCATGAAGTTTGCATATAAGTGGATCAGCATGGAAAGTATCATGCTAAATGAAATGAGTCAGAAAGAGAGAGACAGACATAGAAAGATTGCACTCATCTGTGGAATATAGAATAATAGACTAGGAGTCTAACACCCAAGAATAGTAGAAATAAGTACCAGGAGGTTGACTCCATGGCTTGGAGGCTGGTCTCTCATTCTGGGAAACTCAGAGAAGGGAACACCAAGTAAAATGTGGTCGGAGGTCATGCAGGGGAAGGGTGATGTGTGCCGAATGTAGACTAGAGACTGAACACAATGGCCACTCAACAACTTTATTGCAAACCACAACACCTAATCAGAGAGAGAGAGAACAAAAGGGAATACCCTGCCATAGTGGCAGTGTGGGGTGGGGGGAGACAGGACTGGGGAGGGTGGGAGGGATGCTGGGTTTACTGGTGGTGGAGAATGGGCACTGGTGAAGAGATGGGTTTTCGAACTTTATATGGGGGAAACATGAGCACAAAAATGTATAAATCTGTAACTGTACCCTCACGGTGATTCACTGATTAAAAAAAAAGAGTGTCATTATTTCAGCAGTAAATTCATGAATTCTTTTAAAGTTGAATTTAAAGGAACAAATTAATATCTCCGCCCCTCTCGGAGAACCTTGCAAGCTACCTAGAGTATCTTGCCCACATGGCAGAGCCTGACAAGCTACCCGTGGTGTATTCGATATGCCAAAAGCAGTAACAACAAGTCTCACAATGGAGACATTACTGGTGCCCGCTCATGCAAATCGATAAGCAGCGGGATAACAGTGATACAATGATAACCCTGGATGGTAATGAAAACTCACTAAAATTAAGTAATCTAGAAATGTAGGATAGTGTCTTTTGAGACGTGTGCGTGTGTGTGTGTGTGTGTGTGTAGTTGAAAGAACTTAAACTCATATTTTCTTACTTTTCAGTCAAAGTTAATTCATACTTACCATCTTTTCAGGAGTATAAAAGAAAACAGGAATTTATCTAAAAAGAACGTAATGGCTAAACTAGGTATAGAAATGTGAGCAGGATTAAAGGAAGCAAAAAGAACGAGTGTAGTCATCAGAAACTAGTCATGATTTTTTAAGGGAAAAATTGAAAATGAAGTTTTGGCTTTCTAATTTTGGGAGCCAAGTCAACTGTATGACTATTTATAAAGATAAATAAAGAGGAGCAAGTTTGGGTGAAAGAAAATAAACTATTACCTCCCACCTCTAGGCCTGAGGGGAATGAGAGAAATGGAGTTCACCAGAGGATCTGGAGAACTGGCCATACCCAAGGGCCAGTTAGATGGGAGCAGTAGCTATCAATGACCGAGCCTCTACCAGAACACCAGGACAGTGGAAGACAGGGATGGTAGGAGGAATAAAGGCCCAGATCTCCTCCTACCCTTTACTGCTGCCTCTAGTACCCAGTGAAGTCGAGATGGTACGGTCAATAGGATTCTCAGACATAGAGACCAGGAAGAGCAAAGGACAGATTATAGCCGGAGAAAAAACATTATACTATCCTAGACAGTTGTGTTCGTTAGCCACGTGTTCCCATTTTAACTCATACTAGAGATCATCTCCAATATAACCTCAATCATCTCCAATATAATGTAAGAACATAAATTCCACTTCTCATTCTTAACACTACAAACATAAGATATGTCCCTTTTTTGTATCTTCCAGCTTCAACCTACCCTTCCAACATCACCCCTGCTAAGAACTGTGAACTTTTCTAGATAATAGACAATTGAATTTTAAAAAGAGATTTGGGGTTGGTTCTTTGTGCGAAAATTAATCCAGAACTGGTTGAAAGGTGAATAGTTGAAAGCAGGAGGACATTGATATCAGGGAGAATTGAACTGACACTCAGGCAAGAGAAATGATAAACTCTTCAGCTGAAGTGGGGTTAGACAGGGTGAATGGATTTAGAAGTTGCTATTGAAATGGAGTCTATAGGATTTGGTGGCAGATTTAAAATGACCAAGGAAGGAAAAGGAAGACTTGAAAAGGAAGTTTAGCTTTCTAATTTTATCTAAAATAAATAAAAGGCCAATTGTGCAACTATTTATGAAGAGAAAGTCAATAAAGTGGAGCAAGTTTGGGTGAGAGAGGTAATTAGTTATAGATGTTAAATTTGGGACACCTGAATAAAATCTCTTAAAATGGGTTCGATGGGAAGAAATCTCATAAAGATACCTCTGTGGATCCATATTTAAATGCATACAGTTGCCCCCACTCATATCCAAAAGCAACAGTCAGAAAAAGAAAATTTAAGATATCTGTTTGTATTAATAATGAGATAACATATCCCTGAGGCAATGAAATAAAAGTGAAAATCAAGAAGGATAATCCAGTTCTAGAGAGTGCTCTAAGGATGGAAACAATGATTGGGGTCCAACCTCTATGTGTGATGGGGTCTGAAAGCTGTTCCTTGTGAGAAGAGAACAGGAAACAGGAACATAACTGTATTTCTGAAACCAAGGACGAGAACAGAGATTCTCCATAGTCTACACTGTGACTGAAGGAAGAGTTACTGCCAATTCTTTCCTCAGACTATGGGAAAAAGGAGACAATTCCTGTACTGGAAAATAAATACATGTATTTAGTGTCTCGGTGACTAATGCTGTGATGCCTGCCCAGTGTAATGGTACAGGGGTCTTCAGCTCCAAATTTAAGTCTTGGATTTGGACTTGGAGGCCAAAAGAGTTGCTTGAAGTCAATGTCAAACCATGACAGTATGGAGACAGAGGAAAAGAAACAGCTCTAAATTCTCCCCCTAAGAGCATCATAAGCATAAATCGATGATAAGAAATAGAAACAATGTAATCAGGACTCATTCACTGTCACTGTCATACCATTGCTCATTGATTTGTCCAAGCAGGCACCAGTAACGTCTCTCATTGTGAGACTTGTCGTTACTGTTTTTGGCATATCCAATATGTCATGGGTAGCTTGCCAGGCTCTGCCGTGGGGACGAGATACTCTTGGTAGCTTGCTGGGCTCTCCGAGAGGGTCGGAGGAATCGAACACGGGTCGGCCTCGTGAAAGGCAAACGCCCTACCGCTGTGCTATTGCTCCAGCCCATCAGAACACATTAATTTTAAATAATACTTACTAGTGACTTGGTTGAACAAAGAATTTACATTACTACTTTAGTGACTGAAGAGAGAGCTTGAAGGGCTGAGTGCATGCTTTGCACTTCTGCGTCTTCCTTTATCATTTTAAATCTGCCACCAAATCCTCTAGACTCCCTTTCAATAGCAACTTCTAAATCCAATTTGCAGGTGGGAGACCTGAGTTTGCCCCCCAGCATAGCATGATTCAATGAGCTCTGGTGGGAGCAGTCCTGACTACAGATCCAGAAGACTTCCAAGCATCACAGAGTGGCCCTCAAACCTAAATTTCACTAAATGCTACTATATATATGGACTGGAGCAATGGAGCAATCGCACAGCAGGTAGAGCATTTGCCTTGCATGCAGCTGACCGGGGTTCAATTCTTCCATCCCTCTAGGAGAGCCCAGCAAGCTACCAAGAGTATCCCGCCCACAGGGCAGAGCCTGGCAAGCTACCCGTGGTGTATTTGATATGCCAAATTTAGTAACAAGTCTCACAATGGAGACATCAGTGGTGCCCGCTTAAGCAAATCGATGAACGATGGGACGACCATGCTACAGTGCTACTATATATGTATTTCTCCATAGAAAATTATTCTTCTTTGTGAGACAGAAACACTCATTCTTATGCTGAAGAGTGAAAGTATCTCCCTGTATCAGGTGTCTTATATCTGTCTTGCCGATAGACATAAGTAGAGAAGGGGCCACATTTTGCTGGAACGGTCCTTTCAGAGGCCTGTATGTAAGTGGGGCTCAGACTTTTGTATATGAGTTGAGCCCCTGCAGGAAAAAACATTCTACTTTATCTGTTGCTCTTCTCAATTCTATTCCTGTTGAAAGGTCCTCTGCATCACCCTGGTGTTGGGAGGTAACCATTTCTGGAATCTTCGTAGCTGGAGTACTGGGATTCTCCTCAGCATCCTGAAAGACTTCCCAGGGAAATAATTTCAATGAATCACCTACTTTGCTCAGCAGAAAAGTAGATAAATTTCCTCATCAGAGGTTGTGTGGTCTTGGACAGTGTCTTAACTCTCAGTGGTACTATTACTGTTTACTGCAGCTATTATTGTCCACTGGCGCATAGTAGGGTGTTCATGAGAAAATGCCTCCAAGCTGTAGCGTGTTTTTAATTTTATCAGTGTTAAGTTTTTCCTCTCTGAGGGAAGATTTGGTATTTTTTAAATGGATAAAATTCATAGAGAAATCTTATAACAGTATGAGTGATTAAGCTGAGTAATACTGTCTAGGATTTTTTTGAAACGAGGTGTTAAGAGGCTTGTTTTCTCATATATCTTGTAGGCTGACACCGAGAGCAATTCTGTGCGAGAAATTTCAGAAATGCTTTGGCAGCGATTAGTGCTGGTGGAGTTAGTGTATAATCTCACAAGGTGACAGCTACCCTGCATGGTGTGTAAATTTCTGGTTTCTTGGTTCTGCATCATGTATTTTGCTGCTGCGTTTGTATATAGACCTTATAAGCTGATGCATACCCACTTCTTTCTTTCCCTTACCAAATATTTTTCCTAACGGATTACCGTTTGAAGTTGTTTCCGCCCCCCCCACCCCGACCAGCCTAGAAAATCTACTCTTACCACTAACCCCAAGAGACAGAGATAGAGCAGCTGTATGCTCCTAGAAGCTGCCTTAAAAAGTGTGGGTGGAGGAAGGGAAGGCCAGAAAATAGGTTGTTATTTCCATTGCTGGCAATTTAGATTCAGAGGCATTTCATCTGCAATCCCCTCAAGTGTTGAATTGAATAAAAGTCGTCACAGAAACAGTGGAAAGGGTGGCTGGGGGGAGGGGCTGTGCGCCCTTCCAGCTAAACGCAAAGAGACAGGCAGCTTGTAAGCATGCATCCTCGGCTTGGAATAAAAGCCACAAGAAGCCTGAGAGCCAGCCTTTATTGAAACAAGATGCAGTCGCAGTGAGACAAAACACAGGCTGAAATCCATCTCCACTGGCAGAGCAGGGTGATTATTGAGTGTGTGCTCCTCTCCTCCAACCAGGAGGGCCTGTGCGGGCAGCTCTGTGCGGGAGAAGGAGAATAAGGGACTGCGGCGTCTCCCTCCTGCCTAACGCGAATGACTTAGGATGAGACATATTGCATAGGCACCTTGCAAACAATGAATGTGGCTCTAAAAGATCTACTCCTTATTTTACATGCAGCTGGGTCAGAATTCGTGTTCGCAGTACATGGAAACACAGCTTGTACGCGGGAAATTTCTTGTTGACAAAGATGATGCTGTATCTCAAATTCCATTTTTAAGGCATCTTGAGGTGGTTTTCCTGGCAAGTATTGTTGCAGGCGATGGGAAGTGTAAGCGAGCCCTCAAAGGCCTTTTTTAAACAAGTTATATACCAGACGTGTTAGACAAATAAAAGGAAAATTGAACCAATATAGAACCTGTTCCTCTATCCTCTGTATTTTCTGCGATTTGGCAATGGGATCCAGAGGTTTATCCTTTGGAGTTTCAAACTCTTTGGTTAAGAACTGTACTCTCCCCAGCAGTTGATGTATAATAACTGCTTTTAAAAAACGTTAACAGGGCCAGAGAGACAGTAGAGCTGGTAGGGTGCTGGTCTTGCACACAGCCCAACACCCCTCTCACCCCCACTACCCTCTGGAACACTGCCAGGAGTGATGCCTGAACACAGAGCCAAGGACAAGTCCTGAGTACAGCTGACCTGGCCCCAAAACCAAAGAATAAGAATGTTACCATTTTATGTACATAAACTGGTGTTCCGTGCTTAGATCCACTAATCCACTGAACATTGCAAAGTATTAATATCCTCGTTGTTTTTATATACAAATTTCAATGATTTTATAAAGAAGTATTTCCCCTCGCCTATAATTTGGCTGTCTAGTGGAACAATTCAGTTGAAAAGGGCAATATAAATGCTTTATTCTTTCTGTTTATTTATCTTGTTGTAAAGATAATTAGTTCCCTGTAATTCTCAGAAAATGGCTAATTGAGTGTTTTAATGCATACAATTATTAATTGATAGATTTTAGTATATTTCGTGGATTTTAATTACTACAATGATTATAATTATTAAAGCTCAAAATCTACTATCTTTGCCTATAAAATGAAGTCTCAAGTTGGTTTCGAAGGGTTTTGACATGCTCCTAGTCATCTTTGGTAGCTTTTGTGCTATCAAGTACGATAGACCAGCTCATCTTCTAGTTTTTCTTCCACATACCTGGAATCAACCATTTGTCTCAAAAGCACTAGATTTTTTTAATGTAGAACAGTATTTCAAGATCATATTCTGAGTACTCAGGATTCTTGATGCTACAGTGATGGCCATTGTTTCCAGTCCTTTCCACTGGAACTTCAACTAAGAAATATATGTGTGCATAGGCATTATGTATGTGTATATAATTATATAAATTATATCATTTTATATCTCTGTGAGTCTCTAATACATGTATATATTTCATTATTGCATTTGTATTATTTTACTAAATAAAATAATCTACATTTGCTTATTTAGAGGGATATAAAATATCTTATAAATTCATATTGATATCTTCAATTCAAATTAAAGACTATGGTTAATTTATATGTTCTGTAATAGATCTATATCTAAGGATACCTGGGATGATAGAATTAGAATATCCTGTAATTTCTCATTATTACTCAATATTTTATCCTACATTTCATATTTTAATTTCAAAAGTATCTTAATACTTTTGATTGCTTAAATTTTGTCATTTTGATTGCTTAAAGCAAATATATAGTTTTTGTACCTGTCATTCCTATTTCTCTCTCTCCTCACATATGTTTGGTTTGGCTTTGTTGATTTTAGGAGTTTTTTTGGGGGGTGTTTTTTTGTTTTGTTTGGGAACCACACCAGACTGTGCTCAGGATTTATTCCTGGCTCTGCACTCAGGGATCACTCCTCCCCCAATTGTGACAACCAAAAATGTCACCAACATTGCCAGATGTCCTTTGGAGGGTGAAACCACTAGCCAGTTGAGAACCAGTAAAACATAAGATCTCACAAATTGTTGTTAAATTATATGTGAAGTTAAGTACTCCCTGGCTTAATAATTGAGATTCCTCAATGGTATAAAAACTCTTACTCATACTTGGTTTCCTCTTTCTGTCATAACTACAAACTAATTTATCAACAAGTTTTGCTTCCTCAACAAGATGTAGGATAATTCTCCTCTCACTTCCACTGCTGCCATCCTACTTGAGTCACCATCATTTATAACATGGTCACAGTAAGAACTTCCTAACTGTATTGTTTCCATTTTTGCCTCCCGTGTGGAGGCAATTGCGTTCCCCCCATGCAGTAGTCAGAATTGGTCCTAGAAAATGTAGATCAGATAATGTCAGTTTCTATGCAAAATTTTCCAATGTCTCTTCTTCACTCTAAATCTTTAAATGACCTTCATGGCTCTACTTGACCCTACATGATATCACCCTGGATATTTCTCTGAACTCATTTCCTATTGCTTTTTGTCTTACTACCTATCACATCAACCTTCTCACAGTTTCTTTAATGTACCATGCATGTCCCCATTTCTGAACTTTGTATTTCCTGTTCTTTCAGCCAAAAAAATTTTTTTCTGTCAACTGTCTGGTCATGTCCATAATAATAGCATGTATCTTCTGCATATTCTACTTTGACTAGTTATAGCTCATCATTATCATCATCATCATCCTGTTGATCGTCGATTTTCTTTTTGTTTTTTGGCTTTTGAGTCACATCCAGCAATGCACAGGGGTTATTCCTGGCTCTGCACTCAGGAAATACCCCTGGCGGTGCTCAGGGGACTATATGGGATGCTGGGAATCGAACCCAGGTCGGCCGCGTGCAAGGCAAACGCCCTACCCACTCTGCTATCGCTCCAGTCCCGATCGTCGATTTTCTTGAGCGATCTCAGTAACGTCTCTATTCAACCTAGCCCTGAGACTTTAGAAGCATCTCTTTACTCATCCTTCCCAACGGTGCCGCTCTTTCAGGGTCAGGGGAATGAAACCCATCATTGTTACTGGTTTTGGCATGTGAATATTCCACAGGGAGCTTGCCAGGCTCTCCCATGCAGGCAGGAAACTCTTGGTAGCTTGCCAGGTTCTCTTAGAGGGAGAACTAGGCTAGAAGAGGTTGTCTAGGAGCTTGGTTTTATAGTCACTGGATGTTAGTTGTAGATGGGATTATACGACGATGGGGGCAGTTTCTGGGTGTGACTGCCTAGCTACTGGAAAATGGGGAATCTGGGCGGAAGAGGCTCAGTCCCTATCCAAGCAGGCTTGGAGATCTCAGCCCCGGATCCCACACACCTGGGTTCCTCTGCTGGTTTCTTCATGCGTGAGGCTTATCCTAACGTTTGAAGAGGGGCCTTGAGCATGCCTGTGACTGGGTTCTGGAGGTTTTCAGCTGCTGGGGCTCTGCTTGGGGTGGGGAGGGAAACTCAACCTGCCCCACTCTGAGGGACCTCGGTGAAGACAGCCAGGCATGTGGGCAGAGTCTCTTGTCCAAAAAAAAAGTGTCAAAAATTGTTTAAAAATTGTCAAAAAAGACAATTCTGGAAGGTTGTCAGATAGGTCTGACATGTTGCAGGTTATAGTTATGTCTTTGAAAATCATGAGGGGTTTGTTGATAACCCATACATTACAGGGTTCTGTTTTACCACTGGTAAAGAAAGGAGATAGTAAAGGGACAGATCCTGGGAATAAAGTTTAAAATGAGACTAGAAGAAGCAATAGTGTTCATAATTCTTTATGCTATTCTTTGATTCCTTCTTTGACTTTTGGATCACCTTAGTTTACTTTATTCTTAATTTTCCTGGCCATTTTTCAAATCATTCTCCCTTTTGTAAAATGCTTTGGAGTGGTTGAATAATAATTACGTGAATAGGACTTGAAGTCTCTCTGATTATGTCATCTTCTACAATTCTTTCTGTCATTCTCTCACTCTAGGATGTGAGTGAGAGAATGCCATAGGACCTTTGATTAACTTTTAACTGTGTCTGGGTTGCTCCTCCTCCAACTGCACAGCTATTTAGCCACCTTTTTAGTGACATCTGTCCCCTAACTGTCACTGTCACTGTCATCCTGTTGCTCATCGATTTGTTCAAGCGGGCACCAGTAACGTCTCTCATTGAGAGACTTATTCGGCTGCGTAAAAGGCAAACACCCAACCGCTGTGCTATAGTTCCAGCCCTGTCCCCTAACAGCAGAACATAAAATGTAAGCACTTCCCCAGTAAAGTTTCTGGTTCTTGGGGGCCAGAATGATAGTACAGTGAATAGGACATATATTGCATGCAGCTGACTGGGGTTCTATCCCCAGTATTCCATATTGTTTTCTTGAGTACCTCCAGCAGTTATTTCTGAGTTCAGAGCCAGGAGTAAGCCCTGAGAATTGCCATCTGTGACCCCAAAACAAATAAAAACTCTTGTGTTCCATTTATTTTCTCTCATGAGCCCTTACTCTTTTCCAGAACACTAAAAACTTTCCTGGTAGACTTTGCACTTCCTTTTGAGTGTAAACTCCTAGAAGATAGGTTTGTTTGACTGATGTATTTATTGCTCTGTCCCTGAAATCAAGAATAGTACTTGGTGCACAGTGCTAGTTTGTATAGAAGCTATTTATTGAACATTAAGTGACATAAAAGTGAAAGGCAGGGTCTCTGACTTCTATGAGAATAAATACAAATACCCATCTATAAAACAAGTAAAATTATCGGTGTCTAGTGATGATAGCATAAGGGTGCTAAAATCTAGAGTAACTTAAGGAGACTTGTTATTACTGTTTTGGCATATCGAGTACACCACGGGTAGCTTGCCAGGCTCTGCCATGTGGGCAAGATACTCTAGGTAGCTTACCGGGATCTCCAAGAGGTGCAGAGGGATACAACCCGGGTTGGCTCATACAAGGCAAACACCCTATCGACTGTGCTATTGCTCCAGCCCAAAAGAGAGATAAATAATCTCAAATGTGTCATCTAGTATCAGTTAAATCTCTGGGAGAAGAAAATGCTCCCCCAAATCTACCACCTACCATCAGGAGAGATTGGTAATTTTAGAATCAGTTATAAGAAGCAGGTACTTCTGAAGTAGATCATACAATATTGATAAACATGGATAGGAAGAGACAAATATGAAAAAACCCAGAAATGGAGGATAACATATGGATTGGGTTAGGTAGTAATCAATTAGGCTACTGTGCTTGAAAAATAACAAGTAGGGGGGCTGGAGAGATAGCACAACAGGTAGGACATTGGCCTTACACGCGGCCGACCCAGGTTCGATTCACAGCATCCCATATGGTTCCCTGAGTACTGCCAGGGGTAATTCCTGAGTGCAGAGCCAGGAGTAACCCCTGAGCATTGCCGGGTGTAACCCAAAAAGCAAAAAAAAAAAAAAAAGAACAAGTAGGAAGTAGCAAGAATTCCTGAGTGTATCATTCAGGATGCCAGCAATAACTGCTGTCATACTCCGAATTCAAAGAGGGCTTACTAAAGCAACATCTTATATGGTTCTAGGTTGGGCTACAGAAAATAGCAAGGAATTGTGTCATATTCTAAAGCTGATAACAGAATGGGGAAACTCTTGCCCCCTCTAGACTCAAGGGAAAAAGGGAAAAACTCTTTGGAGGAGTTGTGACTTTCAGAGTACATCAAGTGATGTACACTCCGAGGAAGTGGATCTCTTTCCTCTCATTGATCATCTGTAAGTGAATTAACAGGAAGCCAGAGGTAAGGGCCAGTTGATACAACCAAAGCTTAGTTTCCCCAGCACAGAGAGGAGAAGGAGTAGAGATGAAGGCAGAGTAGATTGAAGGGGCAAATGTAAGACTCCCAGAACACTGAGGTTAGGAACAACTGAAAACTGTACCTAGAAAGCCTTGAGTTCACTTTATAGAGGTCATCATCTTTATGGTTGAGAATGTGACATGATACTGTGACTGTGTCCAACAGACATCCTTTTAAGGAAACTTTTAAAGCCACATCTTTAAAGAAAAACATTGATCTGGCGTTTGATTAGTACAACATATAACATAAAATTACGAATGTTCAAGAAGCTGAATAAAGAATTTTTTTTGAAGAAGTCAAAGCACCAGCCGGAAAATTGGTGATTCAATGACCAATGAAAATCAATGAGCGAAAGCTATTTTTTTATGAGCAACAACCTCAGCAAAAATGAACTGCATTCTCTGTTGAATGCTACTGTCCAGAAGCTACCACTTCCTTTTAACATTCTTTTATTTCAATAGTCAACTCTGTCCTAATTTATATTTTTGCTTTAAACATCTCACAACTTCACCTATATTAGGCATTGGCATTTATCTAATGTAATGAATATATCTATAGCTACCTATAATCAACATTGACTATATGACATAAAGGAGAAATAAACTTTCACTTAACCACAAGACCAAGGCCAGACACCTACAATTCCCAATAGTCCCTCTCTAGAGTGGAATTTTTGTGAGATTTTGGTGAACCTTCTTTCAGAAAACATTTGTCACACTTTACCATCAGGGGACAGAAAGAAGTAAATTAGACACATGCACAGATGACCACTGTCTTTGACTCCACTAGTCACTGTCCCTGAGCTCTTGAACCAGGTCCCTTTTCCAGCTGCATACCTATTCTGACCTTGGCAGTTGTACAAAATCTGTCCTTTAACTGTTTACAGAAATCATTGTAAGTACTCCTGTTGTTTGGTGATTCTGAAACAAGCTTAATTTTCATCTTTAATTTTTAACCTCTGCAAAATTATTTCATTCCTACTATGCTACAGATTTGCCTCAAGTAGCTCAGAGCCATATTATACATAGTTATTGTATAATATTCAGTTTCTTTCAAAATACTGGCTCAAGCCAATGCAGCATTATGAACTTTCTAGTGAGACAGTCACGTGGTCTTCAACTAATTTTTGAGAGAAGCATCTTCTATAAGCCGTTCGATTCTAATTAGTTCAAAGATGTTTGTGAACAATGATGTTCTGCAAACAGCCCAATGACTTTATAAATGAGTATATCCCTACTATTTACCCATAAGGAGTTTGCAATCTAGTAGTTAGGAAATATCTTGAATACAAATAGTAGATTAAGTTAGTCTAGTCAGAGCTAAAGCACAATGATATGGAACCTCAAAGGTTAGAAAGATCTAACGGTTCAGCCATTTAATAGGGGCTGGTTAGGATTTTAATAAGCTTGAGACCAGGTATTAGACAAGAAAATATAACTTTTTAACACAAATTCCAACACTGATACCAGCATCAATATGGTAAGCTTCTGTTATCTCATTCATAAGATGAAACTTATGTTATTTCATTGAGTTTTTGTGAGAATTAAAGGAAGCGCTTGCAAGCTAATGATGGAAAGCAGATTAAATGTGAACTTTAAAATACCCTTTTCAGGGGCCGGAGAGATAGGACAGCAGGTAAGGGTCTTTACCCTGCACACAGCTGACCAGGTTCGATCCCCAGCATTCCATATGGTTCCCTGAACCTTCCAGGGGTGATCCCTGAATGCAGAACCAGGAGTAAGCCCTGAGCACTGCTGGGTGTGTTCCCCAAAAATAAAATATCCTATCAAGTTTCCAGCAGCAGGAATGAATTGGTAGGCTCAGGGGAAGTGACCCTACACTAGAGCGTAGAATTGGTGCAGTGGAGTAAAGAGATAAAGAAGGAAAAGAAAATGGTTGTGAGAATTCCCACTCACCAACTGGACTGAAAAGACCTTTCTTCTGAATTATAGGAGGAAATGGTTTTAGAAACTAATGCTGACCTGTGTCAACAAGGACTCTTTGTTTCCTGCTGAGTCCCCAGTGCTTACAAACAAAACCAGCACACAGTTGGCCCATAATTACTACTTGTAGAATGCCCCTACCTTGTTGGGGAGGTGACAAGGAGAAATTACACAATCCTCAGCATTAGGAAATTACTCTGTATGGATACAAGTAAAGAAGGAAGAAGGAAACAACTAAACTTTCACATTCTCTCCTAATGTGAGAGAATGCACACAAGCATGCGTGTGTGTGTGTGTGTGTGTGTGTGTGTGTGTGTGTTTGCTTGCATGTGGATAATATATTAGGGCAGTTCTAAAGGTCAGTGGATGTGCACATTGACATGCAGAGGTTGGAGCAGCAGAAGAGGCAGAGAATTCCATTGCCTTCCTAATGGCAGGGAGGATTCTGAGGAAAGAGGCTACAGAAAAGAAAGGCGGGAGTTTCAGAGAAACCAAGAGAAACCAGGAATATGGTAATGTCAAATCTCTATGTCCCCCTCCCCAAATTCAAAGTGTTCACACAAACACCCCTTTGGTGGCTCATACAAAGCAGTGCCAACTACTTTTTAAGTAATACCAAGTACCTGCCTTGGATTGCTACAGACCTGAAGCAGGTTCAGTCCTGGTGATATCAAATAGGAGCTAAGTAGCAAGCCACTCCCACTCAGGAATTTACAGAACTCTAGAGGAGGACCTTGAAATTCCATCAAATTAGGGTTACCAAGATCAAGTCACTTGAAAAATTAATTTCAAATGCAAGGTGACATTGGCTGCCCTGCAAGTTGTGCCTGGCATCCTGCTAGCTGATTCTGACCAGGTGACACTACCAGGGCAGGATTCCATTTTCTTTTCTTCCCTCCCATCCCAGAGCTTCTGTGCTCCTTCTAAGTACTCACCAGTTAGCTGCCATTTGCCTTTATCCTATGGGGCAGTTAACAATTTTTGGTTTTGCCTCTCCATTTGAGTATCCTGGATTGGACAGAGTCCCAGCTCACGCATGCAGCTAGAGTCAGACCGTGATTGTAAAGAAACAGTGAAGGCTTTAGAGAAGGAAATCAGAAATGCAAAATCCAAACACAGCATCAGGTCCAGCACCAGAGCAAGGAAAACAAAAGCAACAGAGAAGGAGGTGCTAATGGAACATTTTGGGCATATTTCTGGACCCTTCTGCATTGCAAAATTATGGACAAACCTTTTTTATCCACTTTGAGAGTATTTTAGTTTGTATTTGATATTCTGCCTTTTCCTGAGATTTCCAGGAAGGGAAATTTTGTTTCAACAATCACAGTAACAAGAAAAGTAGAAGATGGAGAGATAGCTCCATGGATTGGAACACAGAGTTTGCATGCAGAAGTTCCAGATTCCGCCCCTAGCACCACCTGGTCCCCCAAGCACCACTGGGAGAGACCCACCCACCTCCCACCCCAAGCACAGAGCCAAGTGTGACCCAGAAACACATAAAAAATAAAAAAAAAAACTCCAGTGAATAATAGAAAAAATATCTGAATTCTTTTTTTCTGAAAAGCTGTTTATTCTTAGCTTTCCTAGAAGGGACAGGAATGTGCTTTACTCACACAGCCTTAACTACTTAATCCACCAAAAGAAAATGGAAAACTTCTAGTGGTTGTAACACAAAGCTATGTGTCTGCAGTGTGTCTTTGTAGGGATGACAGGGTTTGTGAGGGTATTTCTTCCTGTCTGTACTCTCTTGCCATCAAAGGAGAAACCAATTAGGCCAAATAATAATATTTAAAATCTGACAGCACTCAGGAGCCTGAAAGTCTAAACTGCCCCATGGATGCGGCAGAGCCTGTGTGGTGTGTCTGAACAGGGGTTCGCGCCAGTCTCAAGCCACAGCCACTTCTTGGCTGGACAAAGCTAATTAGGCAGAGAGCTTGAATTCTCCATTTGAATGTCATGCCGGATGTTTGTTGATGCAAGTTAGAATCCCTCTTCATGGCATCTAAGAACAAAAAAAATAAAAATAAAAATAAAGAGAGGGAGAATAGCCTAGAACACAGTGAATAGCGCAGAATGTTCAACCTGTCCTAACTGCCTAAACATAAAATGGGTTTTAGCTTATGACGTGCGTGTACTGAGATCTCGGACTTCTGTGCCTGAGAATTATTTTTAAATGTATATAAACCACAAAAGCAGTTGGAAGAACGTGTGTATTTAGTTGCTGTGGCTAAATTATGCTCTTAATTAAAAAATAATAATAATGAAACTGGCTATCTCTTTTGGTAAGTGAGTAAAAATTTTCTTTTATAAAGGAAGACAAAAATACCATTTTTTCTTTCAACACGAGCATTGCTTGGCTTTGCATTGTCCTCACTGAATTTGCCAACGCGCGGTGCTTTCCTTTGTGTCTCGCTGGCGGCTCTCCGGACACGGACGGACAAAAAGACTTGGGGGCGAGAGAAAATTTCCCTTACATTGCCTTCTTGTGTGTTTGGGTCCTAACACAGCCATGCGTGAAAGTTTGTATGTGTACGTGCGTGTGTGTGTCTGTCTGTCTGTCTTTCTAAGTGTGACCGTGTGCAAAGCAAAGGGACTCCTGCTCCATTATTCCAAGCAATTAAACTCCGACAGCAGCGAGATGAAGGGAGGCCCTGATTTTCTTTTCCTCTGCCGTAATTGCTTCAGCAATCATCTTTGATCAGGGACGAGCAGAGGGGGAGCGTCCTGGAAGTTGACATCCCTGGTATAAATATATACATTTACATACACGAGGGCACCACAGATCCGCAGCTTTTTACTGACGCCTCTGACCTGAAACGACTGAAGCTCCATTGACACTTCATTTAATTGAATCCTTCCCCAGCAGTGCGGAAGCCGGAGGACTCGGAGGGGGAGGGGAGTGGAAGGAGGTAATCAAGGCGGACTCTTCTGCCCGACTGTCTCGAAATGACAGGGAAGTAATTGCTTTTGAAAAGCAGGGGGGGGGGGAAAAAAGAAGAAAAGAAAAGAAAGAAATAGCACAATTTGTTCTACTTAGCAAGATACTGAAAAGGAGCGAAAGATATGGGGGATTTTGCCCCAAACATATCCAAATCCGACCCCAAGAATAAAAATTAATTTGGACTCGTAGACAAGTAGGAATGAAATGGTCTTTTAGGAAGGAAAAATCAATCCTTAAGGCTGAAAAATCCAGAGACTTTTCCGTTTCAAGATGGCCAGAGACAATAGGGAGATCATTTTGAGCCCAGCGCGGCGGCAAAGCCCCTTTTGTCAGTTTCAAATCAGGGAGCTGGAGGGTCGAATCAGTTTAACCTGCCTCCCTGACACATCACCCACCCTCCTGACCCCCGCGCGGCCTCGTTTTTATGGATGCAGAAGCTCGCGGTGTAATTCATTCCCTGGCATATCCTGCTCGTTCAGCCGCCTGCTTTTCCTACAAAGGTACACTGCTTATTCTCTGCCGGCTGAACCGCCGAGATATCAGTCTGGCTCTGCTTAATGCAGTAGTTACCCTGTCTTACAGCCGAAGAGTAATGTCCCTCACCAGTCATTAATCTGGGTGCCCAGATCAGCCATGCAAATGAGCACATGTTCACAAACTCAGGGTTTTAAAGAAATCAATCTGGACCTGGAGGAATCGAGGCAGCACGAGGAGGGAAAAATAAAACCTACAGGATACAGAATAACCTTTGCTTTCTTTGTCATCAGCGCTCCATATTTGCCCTTCTCCCCCCCCCCCCCCCCCCCCGTTGTAGTTTAATGAGAACATGAATGCATGTGCTCAGCAGGCAGCTGCTTTTTGGCTTAGTACATGGGAAACAAACCAAATAAACAACAACAAGAGAAACCAGTACAATAATAGTCTATTAACTGCACACTCACCTACACCGTTAAATTCATTTAGGCCTTCCAACGACCAGTAGCAGAAGCAGCAACAGCAGCTGTGTGAATCTTCGTACACATCAAGAAACAGATGCTCTAGTTGAAAGAACCTGCACAAATTCTCATTGCTGACGAGCAGCAGAGGGATGCCTGGGGGTGCAGCAAGAGGTGCCCCACTTGGGGGCCCCATAATTAGGGGATTGTGTTTTGGGCCCCATTCTAACTGCATCTCGTCTCTTCCCACTGGCTGAGGAGTCCAGTGATCAAGGAAGGGGACCCCCTCATCACTTACCAACCCTTCCAGCCTCTAGACCACACTTCATTACCCAGAATTCTAGGATTTCAAGTTCACTGTTCAAGATTCTCCCCTAAAGTTATTCATATGGTCTGCACCACTAGGACCAAGGTGGGGCTGTTTGGAGAAATGGCAGAATAGGCAATGTGCAGCGTGTTTACACATGTGCGCATGAAATCATTCATACCAAGGTGTAGCCAGGGTAGAAACATAGTTGGTAGCAAAGTAGTTGGAGTCTGGAGGCTGTGAGGGAACCACACCCATAACTACAATCAAAAGTGCTAGAACTTCTAATTTGAATACAGCTAGAATTGGACTAATTAGGTCCTCGCAGGAAATTTTCAGAGTGGTATGAATGTATGTATTTGTCAAATTTGGAAACTAGAACAGGTTTTATGCAAGCTTTTGGGGATAATTTTTAAATATTGATCATTATGGTATGCAAACATACCATAATGAGAGTACATTTAAGCTCTCATTCCAGGTTCTGCAAATGTTACCAGTAGGCCAGTTGAAGTGGAATTATATACATGGTAGAGATGAATGAAAATTAGAGGTTGCATAAACTATTTTGGTAGAAACGTTCTACAGTTCTCTAAAAATGGCCAGTTTGCTGATCTTCATAATTTCAGCTTATTTCCCCCAACAGTCTGTTAAAGGTTGAAATACCAATGTCTCCAGTAATTAAGAGCACTTAAGATGCATCTGATAACAAAACAACCAAGGATTTTATATTTTATAAGTGTATTTGTACAATCTGGGGATGTGTTACTCTTTCCGTTTCTTAAATAATACTCTATTCACCCCCCAAAAGTACTCAAGAAAAAAGAGTTTTTCTTCCAGGTAATTATTAATTCCTCTTCATCAGCAATCACAGGCTTCAGACTTGCCCTATATTCATGACTGACTCCATCAGTCATCCATTTTTAATAGGAGAATCAATTCCAAGAACCAGCAGCCCGAAGCAGATAAGTTATCACGTGGTGTTCATATAATTCCCTTCAGGAGTTCGAATCTAGAATCTCTAGAGATTCTCCTGCCAACCCCTAAGGACATGCCAACTTCCACTTCTTCCATGAAGTTCCCTTTCCCAACACTGAAAATCTATAGCAGTTTGTATCTCTGTAGAGTGACTATTATACTTTCTATAGATATTATGGGTAATAATAAATTATAGACATCATTGATAAAATATAGGCACCGAGAACCCTAAAACTTTCACCTTTATATCCCGCAAGTGTGAAGGGCACATAGTAGCATTCTGTGAATATTTGTAGATAATGATTCTTTTTTCATCATTATTTGGGGGGTAGTATATTTTATAGTTTTGCACCATTCTATGCATTCTGAAATTTTCTCTGGTAATTTCAAGATTTCTCACCAATCCTTAAGGAATATCATTGAAAAACAGACAAGGCATTAAAAAAAAAAGGTGGCATATAGGGGTCAGGGTCCTGGGGCACACTGATGGTGCAGAGGTGTGGCATACATACATATTTGAACCACAGAGCCAATAACACTATAAGAAGGAAACCCAAATTACAACAACCAAATGATAAAATGTGCCTGTTGAGGCAAGCTGGGGAACAAGGGGAAACATAGGGACACTGGTTGGGGGAAGATGTCACTGGTGGTGGGATTGGAGTTGAAACATTGTACGCCTGAAACAATTTTGTAAATCACAGTGACTTAACTAAAAAAATATTTTTGATCCTGCATAGCCATAGGCTAGAGATTCTTATATATGAACAGAGGAAGTTTCTATCAGTTGGTATGTGGATCAAACGTTTGTATTCTACTGCTACACACACACACACACACACACACACACACACACACACACACAGATTCTTAACATCTTAACCTTAATGCAATAGTATTTAAAAATGAGATTAGTGGGAGATAATTAGGGTTTAAACAGGAGAAAAATTGGGATCATAAGGTCACAAGGTACCCTTGATGGGATAAAAAAGCACTAGGTGAGGGGACAGCAGGAAGATGGGCGACAGCAAGCTAGGAAATCCTTAAAGGAACAAACGTCACAGGCCTGAATCTGGACATTCTACCACTGTAACTGTGAATAAATTTATTTCTTCTGTTTTAAGCCATCCAATATATAGGTTGCTTAGGTGGTTCTTATAGACTATGACAGCTGGGAAGGTTTGGGGCAGCAAATAATCAATTTCTACTAGTTGAGTGTGAATTAAAACATGTTATTTTACATACCAAGACAATGTTAGGAGTTAAGTAGTCCCAAAGACTCATCAATATTATCACAAACTCAAAATCTTTTCATTCTTCTGTTCTACCACTGTAAGTGTGCTGCCTTTTTGTCCCATGCTTGTTGTTTCACAGAATTACTATCAATCAGGAAGGGAAGTGGAAATAAATGGCACACACAGCCTCGTCTCTTTCTTAAGAAACAAACTATTTCCCCATAGCCTCTTGGTATGCTTGCTTGTACGTCTCACTGACTGTGGTGGTCCCATTAGCTTCAGAGGCTGGGTAGGTGAGTACCATAGAAAAGAAAATGGAGTTTTCAAATAGACATCATTCTAGCGTGATCCATCCCCTGGGGCTGGGTACATTGCCAACTAGACAAATCTAGATTTTATTAACAAGGAAAAAAGCCTTAATGGTCACAGAATGGCCAATAATTAACATCTACCACCAAATCTTTGTTGTCTGATTCCAGTAATATCAATAGATATATGACTACTTCCCATCCCCCAAGCACCCCAGATTAGATTATTGTACAATGAAAGCTCCCATTTCAGTGATACCCATGCTAGTGGTTTTCAACTGCTGGTCAGTAGACCACTATAGGCTCTCAGAAATTTTCTGGTAGTTTGCAAAATTGTTACCGTCACTTATCACATGGTAGGGATGGGGGAGGCAGAGAGATAGTACTGGGGGTAAAGCATGTGGCCAACCCTGATTCAGTCCCCTTACCGTATGGTCCCCTGAGCTCTGCCAGGGGGTCACTTCTAAGCACAGAGCAAGAAATTGCCACTGAGAACCCTGGGTAGAGCCCAAATCTTCTCACAAAATGATACAAAAAGTACATAGTAAGCCTGGACCTACCAGACTCTAGCCAGACAATGCTGCCTGATGCCTGGAAGCAGTGCGGTGTGTACATACAGTATTTTGCCAACCTGTGGTCTATTTCTTCTATTTTTAACCAGTCTTAACTGTAAAAGAATAACATATGTAAACATAAAATAATTCAGTTGACATAACAAACTAAAATTGTCATATGTAAAACCTACAAATCTAAGAATAAAAATAAACATCCTTGGAGGGCATAAGTAATTAGAACTCTGAAACATGACAGAACACAGGGACTCAATGCTTTCCCACTACAGACAAGATTTTACAAAACATGAATGCTTCAAAACAGACCGGTTAAGTTAGAATCTTTATGAGTGAGGCCTGTTTACTGGTAAATTATATTGTAATTCTAATGTGCAATCAGTTGAGAATAATTGCAAGAAAGATCTCTCAGAAGCAAAGTACAAATCCTTTCGACCATTAGCCTCACTAGAAAACTGTTCCTGGTTCAGGAGATATTTCCTCTTTCTCAATATCTACATTTTCATTAATATATTGATTATGTATGTACTAAGTGCATATAGCTCTGCATGAGAGGCTGTGAATGTTTTTAAAAAAACTTTCCTAACCTACACTCCAAGAATTTTGTTCTATTAGGGTAAATCAGTGAAATACTTACATTCAAGCAAGATTATATTTGTTACATGCTAAACTGAGAGGTATAGATACATGAACTCGCAAAGGTCAGCACGTTCTCACTTGAACACATATCTTGCTTGCTTGTCTCTGTGTATCTTTGCTTGCTTGGTTTTCTACTCTGGAGACGTTTGAACACACACTTCTCTTTCTCCCCTCTCACATATTTCTAAATAAGTTTCAATTAAAAAAATTTTGAAAAAAGGAGGCTAAGTTACAAAGAAACATGAACTATAATAGTGAAGAGCTCTTCCAGGTTTCAGAAAAAGTTGGATGAGCAATGGTGAGGGAGAGACAGTCTTTATTAGGTTTCCAATATGGCAATTTTGTTATATTTTGGAACTGGCTAAATCAGTCTGTTCTCTTGGAAAGCATAAGACTAAGAGCACTGGGGAAAAAAATAGATGTTTCCATGAGTTTGTTGGCAGATATTAAGAAGATGGAGTAGTTGAATCACTCCCTTTTGTTTTGTGAGGTTTGGGCCAAAAGAGGAGAAATAGCCAAAATAGAATCGTTCATAGGAGGTGGGGGGAAGAAATGAGAAGAACAAAGAAGCAAAGCAATTGGGGTGGGGAGGAGGGGGATAGCAGGGGAAAATTAAGGAAGGAGTTTGGTTAGTGCAAAGGAGTATGTGCACACACTTATGTTTGGAACATAGAAATGATCATAGAAACTATGAAGGTAGGCACACAAATGCAAAGCCAGCAGCCAGGCACTCATCAGGCTTGCCAAACAGAAATATTCAAACCAAACCTTTCTGGATCATTCCATGTTTGGAGACAGCACTGCACTTTGTACTTTGTGGCATCCTAATTAGGGATCTTAATCAATATTTGACAGCAATTCATGAGTCAGCATTTATGTACCTATCACCTAGAATGTGCTATTCCAGGTGGTCACTTGTATCACCTGTATCACATGTCATTCCGTTGTTCATTGATTTGTTCAAGCGGGTGCCAATAATGTCTCCATTCATCCCTGTCGTGTGCTAGTGTAGCCCAATGGTGTCTGCTCGTTCCAGGAAAATGAAGAGCCTCAAACCGTTCATTCAGGGACTTGACAAAGAAGTCTGACCATGTCATAGGTGGGTGGCCATGCGGTCTTTTGACAACCTGTGGAATCCAGTCGGTAACAGCTCTAGTCCAGTGGTCATCTCTAAATTGCATTACATGTCTAGCCCATCTAATTTTTGACGCCTTGGCAAATGAGACAGCATCCCTCATTCTTGATGGTCGATGGAGGTCGGAACTCCAGATTCCTTCTCTCACTTGAGTGAAACATGATACTCCAAGCACAGCTCTTTCGATTCCTCTTTGGGATACCTGAATAGCGTTCTCATTCTGTTTTCGTAGGGCCCAGGCCTCTGAGGCATATGTTAGTGCAGGAAGAACGGTGGAGTCGAAAAGATGTGTCCAGAGCCGGGGTTCTTTGTCCTCTTAATCACTTATTCGACACTCTTGAAGGCATTCCACGCTGCTCTCTTCCTCCTGCGCAGTTCTGCGCCAAGTCGTTCCTCATGTTGAGTTCTTGGCCTAGGAACACTTAACTAGTGCATTTGGAGATGTTCATTCTGTTGAGGGTAAATGGAACATCAGGAACTAGTCTGTTTCTCATGAACATTGTCTTCGTGAGATTCAGCTGCAGTTCGACCTTTCCACACTGTGGTCGAAGTCGGCCAGCATTCGTGCCACTTGGCTGATATTTGGTGTTATGAGAACGATGTCATCGGTGAAATGGAGGTAGTGTAGTTGCCAACCGTCTATCTTCACTCCCATTCCTTCCCATCCCAGTCATTGCATGATGTTCTCGAGGGTGGCACTGAAGAGTTTCGGTGAAATGGTGTCACCCTGCCAAACCCTTCTCTTTACATCGATGATCACTTCTTTGTAGAATGGTGAGATCCTGGTGATGAATCCATAATACAGTTCATGGAGGATCCTGATGCACTGAGTTTGAATGCCCTGTTTGGCTAGGGCTTCGATGACTGCTTCAGTTTCAACAGAATCAAAGGTCTTCTTTAAATCAATGAACCTTAGACAGAGCAGCATCTTGAACTTTGGCAAAACCTCAATGAGCTTGGTCACTATGTGAATATGGTTGATCATGCTGAATCCTTTTCAGAGCCCGGCTTACTCATGTGGTTGTCCTTTGTCTAGTGTTCTGTTAATCCTATTCAGGATGACTCGAGTGAATAACTTGTAGATGCTGGACAACAGGCAGATTGGGCGATAGTTGTCAATGTCATGGATGTCTCCCTTCTTGTACATATTCCAGGTGATTATGGCAGCAAATTACATGTATGAGCTAAATTTTACAAGAGAACATAATAAAATAAGCAAGCACATTTTGGGAAATAGTAAGTTCAGTGAAGAAAATAAGATGGAATGATGTGGAAGTGAGTGGGGTTGAAGAAGTCACTAAGGGAGTCACTAAGGGAGTCAGGAGTAAGTAAAGAGGAGGGAACCCTGGGGACAAACGTTCCAAGTAAAAGATCAAGTAAGTACAAAGGCCTAAGAAGGGGAGAACCAAAGGCTGGAGCTTGGAGAGCAGAGGAATATTGACACATTTCCTTATTTCCCAGGGCTGGAGTGATAGCACAGCAGTTGGGCGTTCACCTTTTCACTTGGCCGACCTGAGTTCGATTCCTCCGCCCCTCTCGGAGAGCCCGGCAAGCTAACAAGAGTATCGAGCCGGTGCAGCAGAGCCTGACAAGCTACCTGTGCTTGTTGGATATGCCAAAAACAGTAACAATAAGTCTCTCAATGAGAGACGTTACTGGTGCCCGTTTAAACAAACCGATGAGCAAAGAGGTGACAGTGACAGTTCCTTATTACCCAAGCATTCCTGGAGGGCTACTATTATAGGTGGTGGGTATAGCAGGACTAGACAGAGACTTTCCCATGTGTTGATGACAAGAGGTCATATGTGTAAACAGAGTCTTGGAGCCAGCAGGAAGAAGTCTGGATTTTCTTGGGGTTGCAAGGTGAGTTTTTCCATGATGACCATCAAAGTGGTTATCTAGGGTCTCGTCTTACTAACTCAGCTGCAAGCTTTCCCATTGAAGTGACTATAGAAACTCTGTCTCCAGATATTAGATAGAACAACTCTAATTAAGTTTTTACTAGGGAAAATGTCATCAAGTTTGCATGTTATTTATTTTTTTATCTACCTTGTTTTACCAGACCTTTAAACCCTTCAAGGGAGAAAGTATCTTAGAGTCATATCTTTCAAGGTCTGTGCAAAAATCCCGTCTCTTAATAGGAACTTAACAAATGTTTGTTAGATGGATGAGCCTGTAACGACTGTCTATATATCCTTAGCCTAAACAAAATTACTTTAAAATGTTTTTTATATAAAAAGTTCCTCAAGAGTATGAGAGGAATAGTTCAGCAGGTAAGAGCTTGCCTTGCATATGGCCAATGCAGGTTCAATCCTCAGCATCTCCATATGGTCCCCCGAGATCCTCCAGATATGATCTCTGAGTGAAGAGCCAGGAGTAAGCCCTGAGCACTGCCAGGTGTGGCTAAGAAACAACACAAAAGGAAATGAGAAGGACGAGGAAGAAAAGAAACCGACATGGGGTTAGGTTGGGGTAGGTAGGAGTAAGAAAAGGTAGATGGAACAGGGACAGGGACTTCGGGCAAATGGTGATGTGGAGGGTGATTAGATATAGATCTAAATGACAGTGCCAACAATAGACTAAGCAGGAGACCCAACCAACAATAACCAAACTTTAAAATGTGCTTAAGGAGGCAGGTTAGGGGGCTGGAGGGGACCTAGGGACACGGGGACTGGAAGCTGACACTGGTGGTGGGATCAATTTTAAGAAGGACTTTTTTTCCCAATATTATTTTTCAGTACTTTCATTTTTTTTTAGTAATTTTGTGTTTTCATTTTCAAAGTTTTTCTCCTTCTGGAATTTATTTTGGTACATTTGGTACATTGCTAGATGTTAGTCCTGACACCATTTTTTTTACTGCAATGAGCAAATACCATTTGTGTTTATTCCTCCAGTACACTGTTAATCAAAATACTGCTTTAAGTTTCCAAGTGAAATCAATACTGATTGAATTCCTACTACCTGCAAGGCATAATATCATTTTTAAAAAATTTTCCCTTCAAGAAGAAATGGAGACAGTATTTCACTACCTGTGATCCAGAAACTTCCTTAGTAGATTAAAAACAGAGACAAGGGAGGTAGCTGAGTGGTAGAGCACATGCCTCACACCTCATGGTCCCTACGAGAACCTTTGGGTAAAATTCTGGTGGCCCCAGAACTCTGCTAGGTTGGTGTGACGGTCCCCAACAGCACTGGGCATGGCTCTGGTATTCACCCAGCACCACCAACCTATATAAAATCAAGCGCTACTGGGAATGGCCTGAGGCACTCAGTGCTCTCCTGTGATTTATCCCAACAAAACAAAACAAAAATTTCAAAAATAAGAGTCTTTTGCTATCAGTGCAAACTGACTCTAGCCATATTCAGGGAGATAATGAGCTACTTCAAGCTGCAAGCAGACACAAATGGTTCTGTGTAGGTGGGAGTGTTCCTCTGTAACCAGGGCAGAAAAATGAAATAGATAAAAAGTGATATCCATAAAGATCACAATATCTAGGAATATGAGACACTGTAATATAAGACAGCAGGAAAAGCCTCTACATAAACATTCACTTGGAAAAGGGCTTACGGGCTCAAAACCCACCAGTACTAGGAGATTCTGTCCTTTGAATATATGCTTCTTTAGAGAAGAGCACCAGAAAACGTAGGAATGTCATATTCTGTTTCAAAACAATCTTAGTTATATTGTTCTCAATAAGAATTCCATTACCTGTAGTTAATGGCTACAACACAGTTCTAGTTTTGAGAGTTAACGTTTGCCTTGCTCGCGGCCGACCCAGGTTTGAGTCCTCTGTCCCTCTTGGAGAGCCTGGCAAGCTACTAAGAGTATCCTGCCTGCACAGCAGAGCCTGGCAAGCTACCTGTGGCATATTCAATATGCCAAAAACAGTAACAACAAGTCTCACAGTGGAGACATTCCTGGTGCCCACTTGACCAAATCGATGAACAACGGGACAACAGTGCTACAGTGCAGTGCTACAGTTCTGGATGAGCTATTAAAGTTGTGATCGGCTATTCCTCAGCCTCCCTTTTCTACAGTCTGGAACCACTCATCATTTATTGTTGGACCATCATTTCTCTAGTCCAAACTTACTAATTATCTTATTTGGGAACATTAATAGGAGCCGTACCCTAGAATAGGTTCTAATAAAAATCAAGGTAATTAGTGAGATAGTTCGGGGAACGGGAAGCACGTGTTCTACATACACAAGAACCCAAGTGCAATCCTTGGCACTATCTCCTCCCCTACAAGTACCACTAAGTGTGGCCTGGTGACCTCTACGATGACTGGGCCCAAGCAGCATCACAGCCAGGTCATAGGATTGAACCATCTGGCCAGGAATAACTCCCAGAGGCCCTTGAGCATGATCCCTCACCCCTGCCCCCCCCAAAAAAAATTCCCAATCATACAGATTTATAATGTGCTATAATGTGCATGTGTGTATATTGTGTATGTATGTGTATGTGTTGTGTATGTGTGATTTATCCATTGATAACCTACAAGTGTGAGTCACAGGCAGGAGAGAAAATAGACGCAAAGAACCACTAACAGGATCCCTACTCTTCGAAAGAACTTACGGAAATTGAGGTGAACAGGAGGGAGAGGTATTCACAGTTTGATACCGCCCATCTAGAATGGGGTTTGTCCAAATTCATGTTCACTGAGAAGCTCAGAATGGGACCTTATTTGGAAACAGGATCTTTGTAATTAGTTGAGATGAGGTCAGACCAGCTTAGCATGCACTCTAACACCAGTAATGGCTTATAAATAATAAGACCGAACACAGACTCCAAAAGAAGAAAGTTGTATGAATACAGGCAAATATCAGATAGTGTTGTTACAAGCCAAGGAATGCCCAGGCTTACCAGTAAGTTGTGAAAAGACAAGGAAGGATTCTCCTCTACCACTTCTCAAAGCATTTAAAAAGAGCATGGCCTTGCAAATGCCTTGATTTTGGACTTCCAGACTCCTGAATTACAAGATAACAGTTTTCTGTTGTTTAAAGTTCCCACTTTGTGATTTATTACATCACCTTTTGGAACATAATATACCTGACTAAGCAGAAAGTTTTCTTCTCTATTCCCTGTCTGTTATTTTTCCAAGCATGCTATCAATGAAAATGTCATCTGAAGATCTTTGGGTTGAACTTTGGGGGTTTCATGTCTGCAAGACATACTGTGACCTGACGCTCTCTAGCTCTGGTGTTTTTAGTAAAGTGCAGAGAATAATACATGCATCTTCGTAAAACTGTTACCACAAGTTTCTACATTCTATAAATTCAAATACTAGTCCAGAGTTTATTTTTATCAGTCTAATTTTGTCTGCAAAAGCCTTCTTTCTTCTAATTTCCTAAATAAATCATTTTCTACCTTGAGAAAATTGGCAAAAGATTCTTCCCCCAAGGCTGGCTTCCTAATAATATCTTTTCTTAGTCACCAGGTAGCTCATTACCTCTGTTGTAGAAGGTCATGAGTGTCATTGAAGCTATGGAACTCATTTATTCATTCTGCTAATATAACTGAATATCCATGTGCTAGCCACTGAACTTAGTATTTCAGATTTCCAACTCAAAAGTAAGATAACGAAACCGGGTAAAGAGATTGGGCATGGTCTGTGAGTGGGTGATCTTGAGACAAAGCCCTGCTATATGAACCAGCTCCTAAAAGTTAAGAGGGGCAGCCGCATGAAGATCTGAGGATTGAGGAGCTGGAATCTCGGCCAGGGGCTAAGGCCTTTGCCTTGTTCATGACCATCCTGGGTCAAATCTCTGCATGGTGTATAGTACCCTGGTACTGTCAGGAGTGATCACTGAGCATAGAGCTAGGAGTAAAGCCTGAGCACAGCCAGGTGTAGACCAAAAACCAAGGACAACCACAATGAAGATCTGGGGACAGGAAAAAGGAGAGCACTGTCTGCCTGACACAGGGGGTTGGTGGAAGTTTTTCTAGATGACAAAGATGGTGCAGTGACTTCGGAAGAAGCAAAGGGGAGACATGTACAAGGCCAGATCCTATAGGATCAGACAGATTTTGACAAGAAAAGGGGTTTTGCTTAAAGCACAATGGAAAGCGCCTGAGGAGGTTTGGTTTTTAAAAAATATAATAAAAATAATTATAAAAATGATAAAAAAAACATTTTTAAATGATTTTTTAAATTTAGACACTGTGATTTACAAATGTGTCCATAATGATTTTAGGCATTCAGTGTTATATGACCTATTTCCACCACCAGTTCAAGTTTACTCCACCAAAGTCCCCAGGTTCCCTCCCTCTCCCCAGCCCATCTCCTTAATAGACACTTTTTTTGTTTTTTCAGATTTTTCCCTTTACTTCAGCACCATGATTTACAAAGTTGCTTATGACACATTTGCTCTCATTGCTCCAACACCAATTCCACCACCAGTGTGATCTTCCCTCCACTATTGTCCCCATTTTCCCAACCCTCCCAAGCCTGCCCCCTTATCAGGCACAAACCATTTTATTTTATACTGCTTATTACAACCAAATAGCTAATGGAATTATTTCTTAAAATGCTTTAGTAAAAGAAATTTCATCAAAATTGTATCTCTCCATAAGAATCAATTAAGTTCTTGTCAAAGGTTTACTAAGTTGTTTTTGCTAGTTGAGCCTTCTGTATTAATGTCTTTGTTTATTGAGCTACGTTGGCTGCTATGTTGCTTTCCCATCGTATTTGATGTGCTACAACTGGAATGTCAGTATTGTAGCTTTTGGAGGTGTCCCGTGGCCATGAATGCGGCTGATTGCTCCAGAAACTCCAGGATATTGAACCAGACTTAGAGTTTATATGGTAGTGGTTGAGGAACGTGGATGTGACTGCCAGGGTTTCCAGAAGTCTGGGCGGGGGTGGGAGGAGAGGTGTGGCTTCCTACCTCCACTCCAAGAAGACCCCGAGGTTTTCAGCATGAAGACTGGAATTTTCAACAGTTTGTCATGTCTGCAGTACTTAGTAATGGGGCAGTGGAGTTGAGCTGTTGGCATGGTGGTAGCTGTGAGGTGTGAGTGCAACTTCTGAGGCTTTGGCAGGGCAGGGGCTCGGCCTACTCCCCCTGTCCCCCACCCAGAGTGCTCCAGAGTTTTCATCTGGAAGGCCCGTGTTGCCCCTGAGCCTGACTGTCTTCATTGGGGCCCCTCGGAAGGGAACGGGTTGAGTTTCCCTCCCCGCCCCGAGCAGAGCCCCAGCAGCTGAAAATCTCTGGGACCTAGCCACAGCCATGCTCAAGACCACTCTCCACACATTCAGACGAGCCTCACACATGAAGGAACCAGCAAAGGAATCCAGGTGTGCTGAAATCTCCAAGCCTGCTTGATCGGGACTGGGCCTCCTCCACCAAGATCCCCCATTTTCCAGTAGCTTGGCAGCCACACTTACAAGCTGCCCCTGACCCCATGTAATCCCATTAATGGCCAAGATCCCGAGACTATAAAACAAAGCTCCCAGACCTCTTATAACATAGTTCTCCCTCTCGGAGAACCTGGCAAGGTACCGAGAGCATCCTGCCCGCACGGCAGAGCCTAGCAAGCTCTCTGTGGTGTCAATATGCCAAATACAGTAACAATGATGGATCTCACTCCCCTTACCTTGAAAGAGCCTCCAATGTGGCACAGCTGGAAAGAATGAATAAAGAGAGGCCACTAAAATCTCAGGGCTAGGATTAATGGAGACGTTACTGGTGCCCACTTGAGCAAATCAATGATCAATGGATGACAGTGATACAGTTGATCTCCAGAGATTTAATTGTGAGTTGGTAAAGCTGGACCAATAAACGTGTTTACATGGCAGCAGTTGTGGAGTATGAATGTGCCTGCCTGGGCTCAACAAGCTCATTTAAGTTTATTTATTGTAGTTGGGGCCTATTCTTGCTGTACTGATGGATGTATGGTCTTGATCTGTACATTATCAAGGAATGTAAGGTACGGGACAGTGGGCACTTGGAGAATTTTATGGGAGAGCTCGTCTTGAGGCGCACACAAGGAGGGTTCTGGAAATGAGGATGCTAGAAAGGTCATCAGATACTCAAGCTAACAGACCAGGATACAGCTAAATAAACAAGCACCAGCTCGTGGGTAGATGGGATGTTAGGATGAGGGGGAAAGAAGAGCGTTCAGATCACCTGCCTCCTTTTCTCATCAGCAGCCCCAAGGGAAAGCAGCCCACTAAGTACTCACAGTTCTAGACTGTCCCAAATAGTTTTTTCCTATCTGGTAAATCTGCCCTCAGTCTGGGGAGAGAGACAGACGTCAGTGATCTCATTTCAGCTCCTCAGAACACTCCTTGAAAGTTTCTGCTCCTTTTTGTTTTTGTTGCCAGGTCTAGGGGCATGGCGCAGGATGGGAGAAGTCACGGTTTAGTGGGTTGTAATTTGGTTTGCTTTTTTGTTTTAGCGTTTTGTGGTGTCAGAGCCTCATGCACGCGAGGTAAACATGCTACCAGGAGTTTACATCTCTGCCCCTAGCCCGCTCTTCTTAGGTTCATGAGTGACTTTGTCTCCATTTTACCTGCCATGGAAGGCAGAGGGCAATTGTCCTACTCCTGGTTCTCACATGCGGTGACAGAATGTGGAGTTTTCCTTTTTTGTGTCATCTGATAAAGGGGGGTGTTTATTACTGTCCACTCTGCAGATATTTTTCTGTTGATAAAAAGGAGTGTGACATGGTCTGGCATCTAACTGAAATTCAGTGAAAGGTGATCTTGTGCTTATGGTCATCAGTATGTAGGATAACATAGCCTCAGGTAGTTTAGGTTTATTGGGTTACTCCCATCACAATGCTCCCATTCCTCTGTATTTGAAAGAAATTTGTAATTTCTTTCTTTGTGTTCTGTTGACTTGTAAATATTGTTTTTCTCTTCTCCTTGAGTCTTTTGCATGGTTTATTCAGAGCCATGTCCTTTAGGAAGACAGTAGCAAATGCTATGCTTTTGTAACCTGGGAGTTATTTAACTCTACATGATATTTTCCTCCTGGGCATCTGTTCTCTTGACCTAAGCCTCAGCTGCCCTTACTTCCTAGCACCCCCAAAGGCAGGGTCCCAACAAGGGACAGGACAGACCCAGGACAAGGAGTGAGTTATGTGCTACCCTGGCATTGCGATGGGCCTGACCAAAGTTAAGCCTAATGCTTAACTATAAGTTAAGAGTTTGGTCATGGACAAACGCTGTCATGATCCAAGAAGTAATAACTAAATTTGGATCCTGCTAAGGTTAGGAATGATTAATCTGGCCTTCGCGCTGTAGTCTGAGTCTGTGGCAAGATGTTAGCGGGAGAGCTGCCCTGCAAGCTCAATGTATCTCTTACTGCCTAGTACTGAGATGTTGATGGCATTTTTTGGACTGAGGAAAAGAGAAAAACACCTTAAGAGGTATTTTGCCTTTTGGCGGTCAGGAAGGGCTTTGGAATGCCCCTAGATGGTGTCTCCTTTGAACCTGATGGGTCCTCAGGAAGGGCTTCCTTATGTTGATTTTGATACCAGACTGTGTGTAAAGTGCAAGGTGGAAAGAGACAAGTAGCGGGAGAGACTAGGGAATCTGAGGAGAATCCAGAGAGCCTGGATGGAGGAATGAAGGGCTAGGGAGAAGCCAGAGTGCTGGGGGAGAGAGAGGAGAGAGGGGAAATGGGGAACTCAGAGAAACTGGAACAGGCGCGTGGAGAGAATGGAATAAACGCAACTGATCAATCAACCGGCTTGGAACCTCGTTTCCTCTTTTGTCTGCCCCATTGCCTGGGCCGCTCCGGCTGGGCGAGAGGCCCGGGACCGATCCCCCTGAACCCAGGGGTGGCCTAAGGGGAGAGCTGCCAGGGCTCTTCCCCAGTCGCCCCCTGGCAGTGGTTTTTTTTACAATAAATAGGGGTGTTTATTACTGCCCACTCCGCAGAGATTTTCTGTTGATAAAAAGAAGTGTCCCATGATCTGGCATCTAACTGAAATTCCGTGAAAGGTGATCGTGTGCATTACAGTCATCAGTACCTCACCAGACAGAGAATGAACTTGACCTGACTGCACCAGCCGGGTAGTTTCATCTCATTCTCTACACTGCCCCAAACCCTTCCTGCCACTGAGGCTGAGTCACAAAGTAAAATCCAGTTTCATCTAATTCTCTGCACTGCCCACAAGCCTTCCAGCCACGGAGGCTGAGTCACAAAGTAGAATCCTGAGATTTGTGAAGCAACATTGGCACACCCAGAGCACCGGCTCCCACTGATCAGTCAACCTCTTGATGTTACTACATTACTTATTCCGAGTTCTTTTGTGCCATATAGGAATAATTTTTTGAAACAGTACCAAGAAAAAAGTTTCTGATAAAATAATGAGCCTTCCTTATTTTGAGTTTTCCTTTGATGCTTGCCACCGCCCTCCCGTTATGGCTCTTTGTCCACCATTGAAAAGGCCAGTGTCCTCAATTTGTGCCCAGCTGGAAAGAGACTATTGAGCCGAAGAGTGCAAAGCAGCAAAGAAATCACACTGAGATGATATTTTCCTTTATGAGATATTTCAACAATCATAACAGAGAGAATGTCTTATGAGGTGACCACCAGTTTTTTTAAATATGGAAAATGTTTCCTGCCTTTGGGACTGTCATTATGCCCTTATATATTAGATGTTGCTACAAAGCCAGGTGAGAGGTTCGGCCTATATAAATAACATTTAACATGAAGAAATAAAAGGAAAAGATAAAAATGGCTATTTCCTGAAATCACATAGGTCCCAAAAGTCTTGTACATTTGGTAAGAGAATATTATTGTTGATGCCCAGGCATACTCTTAGCACCATCTTGCTCCTCTTTTTTGTTGTTGTTGTTCATAATGCCTAGCTACCTTGGTATGATTTGGGCACCTTCTTATATGTCTTTAATGACATTAAACATACTTATTTTTTGAAGCATCTCTACCAGATTATTCTGCCTCTGAAGGCCTCAGGGGTCTCAAGCTGCTGTTTCTTTATCTACTACTCTACTCACTCTTTGAGTACTGTGCGGTCTGGATACAATCTCCAATGAGGCTTTGTCTACAAGAATCTTAGGGACCTCTGGGGGGCCTCCAGAGTAGTTCTGGAATTGCTCAGAGAAGACCATTTTTTCTTTTATATCCTAACATTTTAGCCAAAATTTTTCTCAATATGCTGGGTAGAAAATAATAATTCCGGGATGGAGAAGTAATACAGTGGCTAGAGTACTTGTCTTGTACATGGCCAACCTAGGTTCAGTCCCCAGTACCACCAGGAGTCATCCCTAAGTACAGAGTCAGAAGTAAGCCCTGATCACCGCTGAGTTGGCAAATATATCACTGTATCACTGTCATCCCATTGCTCATCGATTTGCTCGAGCAGGCACCAGTAACATCTCCATTGTGAGACTTGTTACTGTTTTTGGCATACCGAATACGCCACGGGTAGCTTGCCAGGCTCTGCCATGTGGGCGAGATACTCTCGGTAGCTTGCCAGGCTCTCTGAGAGGTGGCAGAGGAATCAAACCCGGGTTGGCCACATAGAAGGTGAACGCCCAACCCACTGTGCTATTGCTCCAGCCCAGCAAATATATATACATATGTATGTATGTGTATATATATTACACATATATGTACATGTATATGTGTCTGTGTCTGTGTATCTCAAATCTATAAGTCAAAGTCACAAGGTGTCAGAGAACACCCCCAGTCCCTACCCCAGCATGGGCTAGAAAAGACAAACATGCTCATGACCACAGATGGGTTCTCTTAGGCCATCTTCTTTGGGTCACGGATTTGTACAGGGATACCAGTTCCAAATGCTGTGAAAAGTTGGGACACATGGGTGGTAACAGCTCTTCCCTGTGGTCCTGGAACAGTTAGCGCCCCTCCAGACTTGGCTCCCTGCTCTCATTTACGTTTCCTCTCTCTGCTTGGCTCTTGGATAGTTCTGTACATATGGGCTGAGCCATTTTCCTTTTAAACATGCTTTAATATTAGTTGAAAAGACTTCATGGTTTTGGTGGAAGAATTTTTGATCCACACATGGCAGGAAATGGGGCTGTGAATCTATTCTACGTATTGCAACTAGACCCACCTTTCCAAGAAACAGCATGGCCTTGTTTAAAACACTGGTTGGGTTCCCTATGATGTTACAACTGAAAGTGATATTCATAACCTACAAGGCCCGGAATGGACCAACTCCCTCCTCCTCCTGTTGTACCACACCCTTCTCATGCTCTGTGCTCTATTCCCACAGGAGTTCTTTCAGTGTCTGGGTAGATATTTTCTTCATTACCACTCCTGTATCACCATAACTGTCTATACTCTGTTTCCTCTTTTCTGGAAAATTTTCATGTTATCCCATTTTAGTCTCCCTTAGGATTTTAACATAATGGTGTGACAGTAGTTGTCCAGGTGCATTTCCTCTGGGATATATATACATATATATATATATATATATATATATATAGGTTCCCTCTCATCACTATATATATAGTCACTCACTGTTTTCATTAGATTTGTCACATATATGTTTTCAGTTTCATTTTATGATTTTTTAAAGATCTCTTATCATATATCTATTAGTCTACGAAAGCAGGTGTCATGGCTTTTTTTGTATGCCTCCCCCACCTTTTTTTTCGTTGTGGCGCCACATCCAGTGGTCTCAGGGATTACTTCTGGCTCAGTATTCAAGAATCAATCTTGCTGGAGCTCGAGGAATCATTTATGGTGCCAGGGATCTGACCCTGGTTGGCTGCATTCAAGACACGTGTCTCACCTCCTGTGCTATCTGTCTGACCTCTATTCCCCGTTTTCACTAGTCCTTAAAAATAATACCAGCTACTTCATTCACATCAACACAAAGTATTCTAAAATCTCAGTAACTTAACACAATAAAAGTTTATTTATCATGACAGAGCCCAAAGCAGGTCAGGCAAATGTTTCACCAACTGCATCCCAGAGACCCAGATCGCACCCCAATTTCAACATATGACCATCAAGGCACAGAGAAAGAGGAAAGAAAGTGTCCCGTGGGTGGTTTGTCTGAGTCAGGCCAGGAATGCATCACTTTCACCTATGACCAGAACTCAAGTCACAAGCCTGTATTTCAAAAGAGTTGGCAAAAACAGATTTCTTTATGCGCCCTTGAAGGAGTGGAGAACATGGTTATTAGAGAATATACCTTTGTGTGTTGAGCAAGAAAAAGTGCCTGACAATAAGAAGTTTTCAATATGTACAGAGTGAATGAATCAGCAAAGAGAGGGGGTGAACATATGGAGGATAGAGGATGGAGGATGGGTGAAAGGATGGTTTTGTTGACATCACTGGATAATTTTTAAGTCCCTTAAGTATAGGGACCATATCTGAACTGTTCTTCACAATAGAGAGCTTTTATTTTTTTAACTTTTTTATTGAGATAGACCCTTACAAAGCGGTTCATGATTGGATTTCAGTCATACAGTATTCCAACACTTATCCCTCCACCATTGTACATTTCCCAGCACACGTCCCCAGGTTCCCTCCATCACCCCCCACCCCCTGCCTGCCACTGTGGCAGGCATTTTTCTTCTCAATAGAGAGGTTTTAGGCACCCATTGAAAACTCACACAAGAATAAATGATCACCACTACATGGAGAGTTCATTACAAAGACACACGGTTCACAGGTCCTTAGAGAAGAATATGGAAAGGGATCAGATAAACAACTTAAGTGAATTTGTGAAGACATGAATGGGGCATCATGTGGGAGTAGAAGAAAGAATGATGAAAAATTAGGGTGTAACAAGGGAAGGAGTCCGTGGAAATAGAGAAGCTCATAGGTGTGGTAATTTACCTGCTTAGTGTCATCTAAACACTTCGGCCAAAACCCCAATCCTCTTTTGGCGTGTTCTTTTGGCGCATTATAACCTTACACCTAATAGGGGTGCCTCTTAAGTGGAATAGTGCCTTCCTCTCCCACCCTGACCCTTGGCCTTTAAAATGAATCAAAAGACCCTCAGGAAGTATGTCTTTGGGTCGGGCAGATGTGTTTCGCCCCTGACCATGCGGAATGGTAAACCATGCTAGTTCCAGCCCCAGTTGTCAGGCCAGGATTTCGCCCTAGCCTTTCTGCAATCAATACGTAGAACTGCCTGGTGCCATCGGGAGGGAGCTGCATTTTAAAAGAATGAATGAACTAGGACAGCCCAAATCTTTCCATGCCTTATGCTCTTCTCTGCAGCTCTGTCTGCGGAGAGGGACCAGGTGAGATGAACAGCATGGGCTCCCCGTGCCCTGGGAAGGAGGTCGGGGCTCCAGGGGTAGCCAGCCCTACCGCACAGCCTTGTGAAAGGCAGTCGGAGTTAGTGACAGGGGAGCCGCTCTACCTCTGGGGCTACCGCCGTGCAGTGAGCTTTAGTGGATCAATACTTTAGTCTTGTCATGCTAATTGCTCATTGGTTGACATTCATGATCCTTCCTTGCTCCCTCCCTATGTAAACTCTTTACAGCTGGAACAGCGAGATGCAAAAACCCCCGAGTCTTCAAAGCCAGCTACTGCAGAAGAGAGAGGGCCTGGCAGCTGAGGTATGGTGCTCCCCCGTTTTCTCACCCCCCTTTCAAAAGCTTCACGTGTGTCTGTATGTGATGGTGTGATCAGGAGATGCATGAAGAAATGCCTGGGGTGACTCTCCTGACCTTTGCAGAACAAAACACTGCTTCCTCCTCCCAGCCCCTCAGAAAACTGGGAAATGCGGCCCCTCCCTCCCCCCATGAGTTTGGTCACAGCCTTTCTTCTGTCTGGGTGACTCTTGCCCTTGACCTGTTCACAGTGGTCATGTACCTGCATGATCTTTGCTCTTTGCTCCCAGTCTAGGGTATGTCAGTCTGAGCAGCTGAGTGTGTGTGTGCATGTGTATGTGTGTGCGTGCATGCGTGTGTGTGATCACGCCTACCATATTGGCTTCCTGTCCCTGGCACATCCGCTTTTCTAGCTGGCTGAGCCTGTCCCCACAAACACTATTGCCACTGAGACCATCCCAACTCCTGCCCTGCAAGCTTCAGGCCTGTGCTATGCAGGGTTTTGTTAAGCCGTTTAGTATTAATTGATTTTTTTTTCCATTTTTTTCCTCCCTTCCCTGGGCGGGTCAATAGCTGGATGCTTCAGGAACAGAGGATCTATCAACTGCAGACCCAGCCCAGGGAGACGCAGGCAGACCCGGAACAGAAACCCAGCCGGCTCCAGCCGCTCCGACCGTGCTCGGTGGCCAGACCGGTCAGCAGCCACGGCCATGAGGCAGGAAATGGCCCCATCCTCGAGGGCTGGTAAGTTTCCCTCACTTTTGGAAAGTGAGGCAAATGATTATCAAATCTGTCTTTCCTTACTCAGAACAGGAGGCAGCAGGCGGGCTGGTTTCGGTCAAGATGGGGGTGCCTCCAGCCGTCGTGAGGAGTGGGCGTTTGTGGGATAGATGAGAGCTAACCGAACTCCGAGCCTAAAAGGTGAGCCACTGTAACCAAACAGATGTCCTGGGGATCGATCCCTGCATCCTGTTATTGATTTCCTCTTGGGGCCAAGCATGGGGTGGCCTGACAGAGGACAAGAGGCGAAACCCTCCCAGGGGGCCACGCTGCCCTAATCGGTGATAACAGTGCTAAGTGGTCAGCCAGAGATGAGGTTTGCTCACATCTATTGATCTGAACTCCCCTGGGGTATAAATCCTTCTAAATTTGCTCCGTACATATAAATATTTATAATTAAAATAGCCTCGGAACCTCTTCCAGGCACAGGACAAGTGGCCCGTCCCAGGACAAGCTGTGATCGCTGTCTCTCTGCCTCCCGCCTCTCTCTGCCAGCTCTTCTCCCTTTCTTGCATCTATTTGCACTTCTCTGCTCTGTTTTGAGCCCTGTTTTGCTCACCCTCTGAGTGGCAAGCCCACCTCAGACCAGCAGGAGAAAGCCATGCTTTCTGAATGCAGCCGCAGAGCAGGGAGTAGAGCTCTCTCTTGAAACGGCTACTCAGTTTCCTGTGCATTCAGAAGCCTGGACTGGGAAAGGAATGGCTGTTCCCATGCAGGCAAAGGCTTCTTAGCTGTTGCTTTGTTCCTGTTCTCATCGGGGCATTATCAGTTTGGATATAGTAACAGGTTTTGGAGCACAAATGTGGTAAGGGATGTTAGCCTGTGTTTGCTGGGCTTGCAAAGAGAACCTTAGGAGAGAACAACCAGGGCATCCTTCCCCCTACACACACACACACACACACACACACACACACACACACACACACACACACACACAAAACCCTCTTATTTCTCTGAACCTGGTAAATCACACACACACACACACACACACACACACACACACACACACACACACACATACACACACACACCCCTCTTATTCTCTGAACCTGGTAAATCTCAGCTCACCTAAAGGGAACTGAGCATCTGTACTCAAGAAAATTGAAAAAAAAAAAAAAAAAGGTGTTGAGGACTTAGGTGAATCGGTAAGCCAGTCTGTAAGGCCTTGAGCGTTGTCCATTTAGGACAGCCTTATGAAGAGGTGGAAGTCTTACCGAGCACTTTGCATGGTAGGGTATACGGTCTTGAAAATAATCTGCTGTTCTCCTGAAGTCCGTCCCTGCTTTGGTATTCAGGATGCAGTCTTTTCAGTTTGCAAACTTTTTTTCTACCTACCAAGTGTCTGACTTGTTCAATGCTTATATCTTGAACTCAATGTCATTGTACATTTGACCTTAGCTGGTTTGATGAATATTGCTGATGCCTACAAAATTGCTTAAGGATTTCTGGGCTGTATGCATATGAAGGGTATCTAAGATATGAAGAAAATTCACTGGCTTAGTCTGATTTTAGAATGTTTATCTGGTTCATTTGTGTGGTTAATAAATGCATGTCTTACGTAGTCTGTGCAGGTGTCTTTGCTCGGGAAGCACTGGACAAAAATAAAGCCAGTTAGAATAGGGAGCCCACATTCCTATCATTTGCATTAACTGTGTCTTTCCCAGAGGTCCATTAAGCTTGGGTTTTGCTACCTTTTTATTTAGAGGTGGTAGTTTCAGAACTCAAATCCAGCTCATTTGTCTCTTTTAGCAAATGATTGAGGGTTAGAGACGATTCCAGTTGGCAGTCGAGGGTCAGTATTTTGGACTCCATTTGGCTTAGATAATTTATATAGAATAAAAATCTAACAGGTGTAATCACAAAAGCCCTGACTTAAGAATGTTTCTAAGCATACTTGAGGCTGAGAAACACTTCAAGCTAAAAATGGAAGAATGTTCTGGTTAGTAAATTGCATGCTTCTGTGGTAATGGAGAAAATTGGAATGCAGTTCTCTTTGTTTGACTTGTATGGTGATACCCAGAATGTGGAAGGTGTATTTTACTATAGAAATAAATTTCAACATTGACCTCTAGAGAATGGAAGACCCAGACTGGTACTTAAATCCTTTTCTGCTATATTAGAATAAAAATATAATTATAGAAATAGATATTTTAGGAAGAGAAATCCTGAAATTGTGTTTTTCTCTCATTATTTGCAATATTTGTCAACATTTGCTTGCATGATTTCTCTGAAGAATGAGCTTACTTAGAGAAAGTGATCTAAATGTTATCAATGAATGCACTCCGTTAATTAAATGTGTTTTCTTGTGATCTTCAGTGCCACTAAATCTAAATAACAGGTGCATAAATTAATTGCTGTCTTGCGCTACCATTCCTACAGGTCATATTTGAAAGCATGTTGCCAGCCATAGGGAAATTATTTCATTATGGAATCATTTAGTGACTTAAAATAACAAGCTTCAATATTTTCAGCTTTGTAGAAATTTAACTTCCATGTTATAGGTATATATTGCTATATTTGCTTTTTACATTTTATTTATGTAAGTTTATTTTCCAATTATATTTGTCAAAAGGTCTTATATTCAATTTGTTGTATGATTCAAGGATAGAAATATTTTACAATTATTTCTATAACACAAAATGTAGTTATGTTTATATTTCACTGATTTCCATATTGATAATATCTGTTATATTTCAAACCTTTCTGAACATCTTGACATATTTATTTGTTCCTTAGGACAAACTTATTAAATGAATTATGGGAAGTCGTTGCTTCTACTTCCATAAACATGCACAGGGCAGCACAGATATTAGTGTCAGACTCAGGTTTCTGACCTGGAGCTGTGGACTCCTGATCAAGTACTTTTTGACGCTACCAAATTCTTTCACTAATGTTTGATAAAAATGTTTGATAAAAATTTCAACTTAGTCTATATTTCCAGTACCTATCACAGCCACTGAAATGCATATAAGGAAATGGTTGATTGAACCTAAATGTTCATTAGAATTCCACTTAGACAGGAAAGATAGCAAATAAATTTTTCAGTTGTCTTTCTTTGTTCCTTATGACGTCACAACCAGCTTCAAAGTCTAGATTTTTCTGTTAGACTCAGAGATTAATGAGTTGTGAATTTACCTAACCAATAGGTTTACTTTCCCAGGAACACATCCCTATAAAAAGAGTGAGTACACATTATTCAGTTTATTTTCCCAAACTGTTATGCACATATTTAATCTTCACAAAAACCAACATTTCTTTTTATTTTGTTTGCTTGTTTGGTTTGGGGCCACACCCAGTGATCTGCGTTTAGAGATAGTCCTGGTGGGCCTCGGGGGACCCCATGGTGATGCTGACTGAGCCAGGGTCGACTGTATATGAGGCAAGCACCTTAACCCCTATACAATCTCTGCAGCCCCCCATTATTTCCTTTTAAACAGATGTTTGTTGGGGCTGGAGTGATAGTACAGCGGATAGGGCATTTGCCTTGCACATGGCCCAGCCAGGTTCGATCCCCGGCATCCCATATTGTCCCCCAAGCACTGCCAGGAGTAATTCCTGAGCGGAAAGCCAGGAGTAACCCCTGAGCATAGCTTGGTGTGACCCCAAAAGCAAAATAAAAAAATCAATAAATAGACGTTTGTATTGTGAACAGTTAGAAGAAAGGCTTAAAGTCAAATATACTTTCATTTTCCTGAACAACCAGTGCCTCTTCCCCAAACCAGGTTCCACACACATCATTGCCGATCTGCCATAGACCTGAAGCCTCTGGATCTCTTCTCAGAATAATGCTTTGAAATGCCTGGAAAGGACCAGGGAGGTGGCTCAACCATAGTGCACATGACTCACCCACTGTACTATCACTTCTGCCCTAGGAGGGATAGTTTTTTTTAATCAGTTTGTATTGTAATTTAGCTATCAAATGTTTAAATTAAATATTAAAACATTTTTTTAAATTTTATTGAATCACCATGAGACACAGTTACAAAGCTTTTATGTTTGAGATTCAGTCATACAATGATTGAACACCCACCCTCCACCAGTGCACAGTCTCCACCACCAATGTCTCCAGTATACCTGCCCCCCCCATCCCAGTCCTCACCCTGCCTCTATGGCAGACAATTTCCCAAATACTCTCTCTTTGCTTTTGGGCATTATGTTTTCCCTGAATTTTTTCATCACCATTCAAGCCTGCCTACAAGGGGCAAATGCTACATATTTATTTTCTTTCCGTTGCTCATTTTGAATCTCATGAGAGTTCCTGCGGCCTTAAAACACTTTTTAAGTGTTTTTAAGTGTTTAAGGGAAGGGATGGGTATTCGAGCATTGTATAACTGAGATTTAAACCTGAAAACTTTGTAACTTTCCACATGGTGACTCAATAAAAAATTAAAAAAAAAAATAAAATAAAATAATAAAAAAAAACACTTTTTATATGACCATATGTGCTCTTTAATACATTGGTAAGGCAGACCAACTCTAGTAATTTCAAGCTAGTAATGAGCATAAAGAGTATTTGAAATTACCTACAATAATATATGATATGGAAAAAGTATTTCTATTGGTGGTATCTTGGTACTGTTAATAGACTGTGGTTTGTGTCCTACAGTTATAAGTGGAGAAAATGATAAATCGCTACTCAATATTAAATAAAGATTTTTCCCCATCCAAGTTCAATAAGATATATGGATTCTTCAGAAATCAAAATCTGAGAAAACTGAGATATAAATCATTACTTTATCAATCTCTGACTTATTTTTCAAAACTCATTGAAATCTCACCTAAAGAGTCTTACCAACCTCCTCTTAAGTGGAGTTAGCTGCCACTCTTCCATACTCCCAACTTCTCTGACCTGATATGTAGCACAACACAGGGTCTCTATCAACTTAAGAATATACATTTCTGAGGGTGTAGGACATGGCTTCTATTGCTTGCCACCTAGCACAATAGCAAGGGTGCACCAGACAATGTAAAGGAGGAGGAAGAAAATGTCAAAGACAAGGAAGACATAAATCACAAAACATTAAAACAGGAAAGTTAAGGGGCTTGAATGTTTTCTTGAGTCAAATTTTTCATCAATGATATTGATGCTCCAGGCAGTAAAGATGGCCATATGGACCCTGTTCTACTTCCCTTTTAGTGCAGCTTTCAATCTATACTCTCTGTCAATAAATAAATAAATAAATAAATAACATATTAAGAACCTAATGACAGTAATAATATTCTGTTTTTTTTCTTTATTTTCTTATTTTTTAATTGAATCACAGTGATATACACAGTTACAACATTGTTTATGATTGGTTTCAGTCATATGATGTTCCAACACCTGTTCCATCACCAGTGTACATTTCCCACCACCAACGATTCCAGTTTCCTCACCACCATCCTCTCCCCCACCTGTGCCATCTGCCTCTGTCAGGCTCGCTCTCTCACTCTCTCTCTCTCTCTCTCTCTCTCTCTCTCTCATTCCTCCTCGTTTTTTTTGACCCTCACGGTTTACAATACAGATAATGAAAGGTTATTAGGTATATTTCTTTACCTACTTTCAACACTTAGTTCCTGTTCAAAATGATAATTTCCAACTAGCCATGTTGGTCCCTTCTCTATACTAACAGCTCTTCACCCCACACACACACTCTTATGGCGAGTTTCCAACCACTGACCAATTCTCTTGGCCCCTGTTTACCCTGGCCTTGAATATTATATATATATATATATATATATATATATCACTGTATCACTGTATCATAGTCATCCTGTTGCTCGTCAATTTGCTCGAGTGGGCACCAGTAATGTCTCCATTATGAGACTTTGTTGTTACTGTTTTTGGCATATCGAATACACCACGGGGAGCTTGCCATGTGGGAGGGATACTCTTGGTAGCTTGCCAGTTTCTCCGAGAGGGATGGAGGAATCAAATCTGGGTTGGCCGCGTGCAAGGCAAATGCCCTATCTGCTGTGCTACCGCTCCACCATTTTATACATATTGGATATGCCAAAAACAGTAACAATAAGTCTCTCAATGAGAGACATTACTGGTGTCCTCTCGAACAAATCGATGAGCAACAGGGATGACATATATACATATATATATATATATAATATCCCACAAATGAATGCAGTCACTCTATACCTGTCCCTCTCCTTCTCAACATATCAATCACTCAGCATGATATTCTCCATGTCTCTCCATTTATAAGCAAATTTTATTACTTCATTCATCCTAACTGCTGCGTAGTATTCCCTTGTGTAGTTGTACCATAGTTTCTTTATCTAGTCATCTGTTCTTCGACACTTGTTTCCAGATTCTGGCTATTATAATAGAGCTGCAATGAACATAGAATTGCAAGTGATGTTTCTGGAGCAGAAGAACTAGGGAGGGACATGAAAATAGAGGGTTTTCTCTACATCTTAAGCTTCTAGGACTTTATAAGTCAATAATAAAAGTCAGAGAAAAGTATATTAGTTTAAAGCACATGTACAAATGTGCATATTCTCTATCAAAGTTCTATGGCTGGCTAGAGGGATATTATAGGAGTGTGTGTCTTGCATGCTGCCGACCCTGATTCAATCTCTGGAGCCACATATGATTCCTCAAAGCACCACCACTGGTGTTCTCTGAGCACAAAGCCAGGAGTAACACTTAAGCACAGCTTATTGTAACCCAATCCCACCATATATAAATAAAATTCTTGTTTTAAAAATCCCTATCAACTTGAAAATTATTATTGATATTTCCTTGAAAAATAAAAGACCAATAATAAAGACCTTAAATCTTCAGTTCAGATGCTTTATGTAGGATAAACTACATTTATTCATGCACAAGGACTTCATTTTGTGAGTACCTTTTATCTTGGTAATAAATACCTACCATTTCTACCCCAAAAAATGAATATTCACATATCAACATGGGGCAGCACATTTCTTGGGTTCAAGTTGATTTTGATCTACAATTTACTTTATTACAGGAGAAAGAGGAATAAGATCAAATGAAGATAAAATTGGTGGGGGCTTGAATTTAGAGCCATTTTTATTGTCTAGTAGTTTTCTTCTATTCAGTATTCTTGTGCATGAGCACATGTTAAAGCTGTATTGATGATTAGCACTAATAATTTCCCTCCACAGCATATCTTACTGAAATATACTGGTCAATCACAAATTTAGATGACAAAATTGAATCTGTTTTAATATAAAATTCTAAGAGCTTAATTTATTTTTTCTTTTAAAAAATATTAAATTACTGTGAGATAAATAGTTACAAAGTTTTCCATGATTGGGTTTCAGTTATACAATTTTCCAACACCCATCCCTTCACCAGTGAACATTTCCCACTACCAATATCCTCAGTTTCTCTCCTTCTACCCTCATCCCCAGTCTGTCCCTACGGCAGGCACCTTTCTTCTCTCTGTCTCTCTGTCTCTCTTGTTCTCTTTCCTCTTCTCTTTCTCTCTATTCTCTCCTCTCTCTCTTTCCTGTCTCTCTGTCTCCCCCTCTCTCCCTCTCCCTCTCCCACCCCCAATCAGAGTTTGACTTAGATGAAGCTCATTTCAGCCAAGCACTTGTTGAGAAACCACCCCATTTACACTCCATGCATTCTGTCAATGATATCATCAGGACCATTGGAGAGAATCCACAAAGCAGTTGTCCGTATATTCTTCCTGACCTGACCTCAACCTTTCCACCCACTTTCACCCTCAACCTTTCTTCACCCACTGAAACAGATTTGGAGAAGCAATATTTTCAATCCTCCATTCCTAAGTGCAGTATTGGTGAAGCAAAGAAAAAAGATTGGACCAAGACAATTAGGATAAAGGAGCTACATTGGAACTACATGTCATTAATTGATCTCAAAGCATCAATACACATTTGAGCCTTTTTCTTTTTGAGGAAGACCTCGTATAGAACTTAATGAATATTCTTATCTCTATCTTTCAAAAGTTTGTTATTAATTGCATATTATAATATACATATTATAATATACATATACATATCTGTCTTTATTTTATCATTCTTAGTTTTTATTATTATCTTTCTCATTACTGTTCACCTTGCTCAATTAAAAACATCTAAATTTGAGTTAATAATCCCCTAAATTTGTTGATTTGATATATAATTCTTGAGGTGTTAAGGAGAAAAGTGTACCTAAAACTGAAAGGTGGGAGATATTTTTATGATTCAGAAAAAAATGATCTAGATACCTGTAGAAGGCTATTTGCTAAGACATTTTTACCAACAAATATAGGTGTTTATAATTTATATCATTATGTTATCATTACAGCAGGAATTTATTATTTTTAATGATCCTTAATATATACAGTACATTACATATCTTTCTCAGAAGAAAGGAAAATATGGTTCTGGAAACACAAGTCAAACAAGTAGAAAGAGAAAGACAAATTAAAAGCCATGCCATATAGCAAAAATGCAAAACCTTATTTAAACAAAACCAAGAAATACCTGGACAAAGAAGTTAACAGAATTATAGTCAGAAAAAGGTTGTATTCAGGCAATTTGGCTGTAAATTTTATAATCAGTAGAGTCTATTTTAATAATTAGTATTTTAAAGATTATCTGAAAATGTTGACTATTTTCAGAAAAGAACAAAGAAATTTATAGTAATAATCACCTATTAACTTGTAGTATCTGTGCCTAATAATATAATGAATTGGATGTTAAGGAGAAAAACTGAAAGGATGTAGAGGATAATGGAGGATAGAGCAAGAGGCAACTTTGGGGATGGATAAAGGACAAATCATTCCAGACAAATGTGATCACTCTTTTAAATCGCATTACGAGATTAATGGATGAAGGGAATGCACTAGAGGTAATATATATGGATTTTGTAAAGCATTTGATACACTGCTCCATGAATTTCCACTTGCAAAATTAATTCAAATTGGGTAGAATATGTGCATGGTCACATAGACTGAAAATTGGCTGGAAGACCATAAACAAAGAGTAATGACAAATGGCAGTCCCTCACATTTAGGTGGGAAAGAGTGTCCGGCACATCCCTGAGGACCAATACCTCCTTTGGCATCATATAACCACATCACTAATGATTTGGGTAAAGAAAGGAAATCAGAATTCACAGATTTTGATATAAGGAACAACCCCACAACACAATTAGAGCACAAAAAAGAATTAAAATAAAAGTTGGAAATAAAATTAAACATAGGTGATGCTTTGCATTTTTTTCATGACTGATAAAAAAGGAACCAAAAGATTACTAGAGCAAATAGATATGTTTTTGGTATTTTTCATTTTAGTTTTTAAAGTGCTAGCTACACATAAAACCATACTACCAATAGTAGGTTGTCTCTTATTTAGCTAGAATGTGAAATGTTGTTTCTCTGTGGTTCGATTTGAATTCCCCTGAAGAATTCATGGAAATGTCAAAGGGGCAAAGAAGACTGATTCTTTAAAAAAGAAGTTAATTATGCCTACTTAAGTGCATAACTATTGGAATATCTATAAATTCTCTGAATATGTGATAAATTCAGGGCAACTAATTAGAGTGAAAGTGAACTTTGGTTATAATAATCTTTCTGATACAAATATCTCTAACACTGAATACAATTTCAGTGACTTTCAGGACAATTTTTCTATTGTTTCTAATGTTGCCGTTGAATTATTGAAACTTTATTAAATTTTGTTGTTTAAATATAATAAGCCCTTGGAGCCGGAGAGATAGTATGGGGCTAAGGCACTTGCTTTGCATGCGGTCTATCCCAGTTTGATCCCCAGTATCTCATCATTCCCCAGAGCAGCACCAGGAGTGATCCTTGAGCACAGAGTCAGGAGTAAGTCCTGAGCCCAACTGGGTGTGGCCCTAAAACAAAAAATAATAAAATACTTTTAAAGTACACTGGTTTGTGGGAGGTATAGGGCAGTTAGGACAGAGAAGGGACCAGTATGACAATAATAGCTGGAAATTACTAATTTGGACAGGAACCGAGTGGTGAAAGTAGGTAAAGGGATATGCCTGACAACCTTTCAGTATTTGTATTGCAAACCATAATACCCAAAAGGGGAAAGAGAGGGGAGGGGGTAGAGAGGTGCCTGCCATAGAAGTGGGGGAGAGATGGGGCAAAAGGGAAACTGGGGACACTGGTGGTGGGAAATGTACACTGTTGAAGGGATGAGTGTTGGAACATTTTATGACTGAAACCCAATCATGAACAACTGTGTAATTGTATCTCATGGTGATTCCATTAAAAAATTAATTTAAGGGGCTGAAGCGATATCACAGCAAGTACGGCATTTGCCTTGCACGCAGCCAACCCGGGTTCGATTCCCAGCATCCTATATGGTGCCCCAGCACTGCCAGGAGTGATTCCTGAGTGCAGAGCCAGGAGTAACCCCTGTGCACCGCTGGGTGTGAGCCAAAAAGCAAAAAAAAACAAAAATTACTTAAAAAGTTTTAATACCCATGCAATTCCTCCACCCCCCTCGGAGAGCCCAGCAAGCTACAAAGAGTATCTCGCCCGCATGGCAGAGCCTGGCAAGCTACTTGTGGTGTATTCGATATGCCAAAAACAGTAACAACAAGTCTCACAATGGAGAAGTTACTTGTGCCCGCTGGAGCAAATGTATGAGCAACGGGATGACAGTCTGGCAGTCTAATACCCATGTCAAAACAAGAGAGAAAGAATACAAAATACAATAAATGTAATTTATACGAATGAAAAAAAGAAGTACTTGGATAAAATTTGATTTTCCCTTATACCAAGGGTAGGACCTTATTTCTCATCAGAGCCCTTTCATTCTTACCATCTCATCAAATTCTCTTGACCGTGTTGGGAAAGAAGGTAATATCCCCACATCACAGATGATGGAAACTGAGACTCAACAAAGATAAGTAGATAAGTAACTTGTCCAGAAGATAGTCATGAATAAATGAGAGTTGGTACTGCCTTAAAGGCCAAAGTTTAGGCAGGCCTACTCCAGGGGGCCTTTCCCTGAAACAAACTGCTTGTCGTGTGTCTGTCATGACAGAAATGATCTCTGAAGCCATACACCAGGACTTTGTCACCTCATGCTGAGGCAGATAACCTAAACGAAAGACCCTACACAGGGACTGAGGTGTGGAAGGCATTTGGTGTTTATCAATTTTTCTTTGCTTTTCACCCTGTTTGCAATTTCTTCAGCAACATTGTCAAGCCCTCGAGGGGGCTGGGCACTGCAGCTGTGCACATCTTAGTTCTCCTTAGTCCCCTTAGTTCTTTCTCTTGAGCTCAGGTCCCCCAGTTTAGACAAGAGGCACCGTGAGAGCAGGACCTGTAAGAGCTCATTCCCTATGGTGTCCCCAATACCTCGCATCCACTCCAATAGGATTCCTGAGTCAGAGAGAGGACGCCAAGACCCAAGCCTAGAAAGTTCCCTCGTACTCCGGCACAAGCCTCGTGTGCCAGTAGCTCAGGTGGGGGATGCACAAACTTGATGTCCAACTACAGGAAGATGATGGCAGAGGTCAGGACCTGGCCAGGGCCACCCACTTCTGTGTAGGGGGTTAGTTCATATCCACTAAGAGAAACAAAACAAGCTCAATACCTGCCCCTACCCCAACCCTGCCTAAGAACATAACGCGTTAGAACAATTTCCACACGCCATTGGATAGTTATATTATTTTCAAAAAGAATACCTTTGTCAGTCCCAACCCTCTTCTTCTGCATTAGGCTCATTGAATGCACCTGAAGACTTCAGTGAAGTGTCAGGTGTAATTTAGCGCTGGGAGATGAATTATGGGATTGCCCTTTAGGAAAAGGCTGGGAGCTCAGCCCTGGCTGTCAAACAGGTCCCTGCCTTAGAGCGAACTCTGCAGGTGAATGAATCAGTATTTGGCATATCAGCATTTCATAGAGCCTCCATGCTAATGTCTTTTTGAAATGAAACCGAGAAAGCTGTTAACCTCAGTTAGCCGAGTGTCCCCTCTGTGACCGGGATAAATCATCAATGTGGAGACTGAAAACTCTGTTCTTACTGCTTTGGGGAAGGAGAACCAGTGCTTTGGAAAGTGGATGGGAGGGTCCTCCAAATCAGAGAAAACTAAATAAGAATTTTTTAGTTCCCTTAAAGGAAGAGACAAATATTCCTCTCCTTGCTTTCTAAGTTAGCTATTATAAAAGAAATTTGAATAATTGAATTCAAACAGATAACTTATCTTCATCCGTTTTTTTCAAAGTCTGCTGTTTTGTAACAGAAACCCCCTCCCAAATGTACAATTTTTTGATAAGATATATGTAAAGCAGAGCTAGGTAATATGACATGAAATAATAAATTACTTTAATCTATAATATGTTATTACATTATAGGTCTATAAATTTTAAACACCTACTATATGTACATTATATATGAACTCCTCGAATAGCTCACAACTGAAATCCTGATCTGAACTGCTAGAACAGTTCTTATCAACTGTCTGGGCATTTGCTATTCAATACGATTTCCTTAGTATTTGTTCCTAATATTCAAAACTATTCATATGAAATCTTGATATCAAACTCCTGATATAGGAGTCATTATTTCCTTTTCTGTGTTGGAAAAAACTGCATGTGGATGAGTTAAGGAAGTAACAAAGATTAGGGTCAAACCCAGAACGTCATCATCTGTGTCTCTATCAGTAACTGTGGTGCAACCTTGGGGGACCAGATGTGATACAGCGACTTCCCACTCACAGACCAACACAAAGGTTTACGACCTAGGCTGGTTTGCTCCTTTGTGCCCTGAAGGCTCTTGACGGCTTCCTCCTGAGCTGTCCCCAAGGGAAGACTGTGTGATTACTACATACATCTTCAGCCCTGGGTATTTACAACCAATTGTACAATTGCTTTTAATAATTCCACGGTGCATGCTATTCCCCCTCTCGCTTCACCTGCCGAGGCTCTCCGATCTAGAAAGGGCCCAGATGACTGAAGACTCATGACATTGAGTTTTCTTTTTTTTTTTTGCTTTTTTGGGTCACACCCAGCGATGCTCAGGAATTACTCCTGGCGGTGCTTGGGGGACCATATGGGATGCCAGGGATCGAACCCGGGTCGGCCACATGCAAGGCAAACGCCCTACCCGCTGTGCTATCGCTCCGGCCCCGAGTTTTCTTAAAAGAGTTTGGAGCAAGTGCTAGAAGGATTCCCTATCAGCAACAAAACAAAACAAAACAAACAAACAAACAAACAGACAAATAAAAGCTTCTATAGGCTATGGCTTTTTAGAAGAATTACAGACTTATGATAAGATTTACTCTCAAAAATTCCTTTCCTTTTAAAAATGCTCTCCATTTGGAGCCACTTCCAGTGGTTGCTCAGGGCTGACTCCTGGCTCTGCTCTCAGGGATCACTCCGGGTGGAGCTCAGGGGTCAAACCTAGGTTGGTCTCAAAAATTCCTTATGTCCTAGAAAGAAAATGAAACAATATTTTAAAAAGTTCAAATGGTAGTAGAATATCCATAAACACTTAAATGCTATGACTGAAAAAGAGTTTCTTGTGCCTGTCTTTGCTCGGAAGAAGGGAGGATCAAAGTGGGAAGAGAAATAACATGTACCGACAGCCTTTAATCAAGGGTGCAACACAAGATTTAAAACAATAAAATAACTAGCCTGAGCGTAACTGCATCATTTTATAGAAGCGAGAAGAGAGGCTTAGAAGGATTAAGCATTTTGTCTAAAGTCACAAAGCTTATTAGGTTGAAGAATTAGGTCTTGGGTGCAGTCTTCTGTTGAAAAGTTCAGGGGCTGGAACAATAGCACAGCGGGTGGGACATTTGATTCCCAGCATCCCATATGGTCCCCTGAGCACCGCCAGGAGTAATTCCTGAGTGCAGAGCCAGGTGTAACCCCCGTGCATTGACGGGTTTGACCCCCCCCCAAAAAAAAAAAGTTCATAGAACTCTAGTGAAAGTCCTTTCCTTGTTGGAAGTCTTCATGACAGTCCTAACAGAAAAATAAGGCAAGGACCTGACCCAGGTTTCCTAATGTCTTTATTCCACGCCTGTTTTTTTCATGTCTCCCCACGCCCAGGCTCCCACTAGACAGTAAATCACATCCTCCTCCAGCCTTCTTTGAGCTCCCAGGTCAATTTAATCATACCTTTCCCCATGTTACTCCTGTAATTTTGAACGTGTGTCTCTCATTATATTTATCTCTCATATTATAATTTATTTGTTCATAGCTCTCTTATCCCTAGAGGCTATGAATTTCATGAGCTCTTATTCACCTCACCGTCCCCTCATACCTATCATCTTAGCTCAAAAACTAGAGGAATCACCTTAATGTTGGTTGAACTGAATATCATCTGCTCTCCAGCAAGCAGCAGTGGCCAGGTAATTTTCATAAATTTCTCGTATTCTGGTAATGGTAAAGATCAATTTTCTCGGGCCTCTTGATAAAGTTTGAAAGTTCATAATGCCTTTTTCTTATCCCTATGGACTCTGTTTAAAGGCTGATCGGGACAGAGAATAATGTACAGGTTTTTTCTTATACTTGTGACAACCAAAATAATATTTGCCATGATTCAGAAACTTCCCTGGAGTGTGTTTTCGCCTCATGAATTCACTGGAATTGGAATAGTGCTTAAGTTTACTCCTGGATCTGTGCTCAGGATCACTCCTGGCAGGGCTCGGGGACTACTTGTGGGGCCACGGAGTCATATGTAATGCTAGGAAGCACCCTACTCACTGTACTATCTCTCCAGCCCCCAACCACCTTTCTTTAAGTAAATAAATGTTTATTGTATCCCAGCCAGATCTGTTCATTTACATATTGTCTGTGATTGCTTTCACAACACATGGCGGAGTTGAGTAGTTGTGGCAGGAACTCTCATTGGGCTGGCAAAACCTTGATTATTTACTCTTTGATTCTTTATAGAAAATGGTTGTTTGTCCCTGCTAAGATCATCAACCCTGAGCAGAGAAAAGAGATGAACAATCTCTACGAAAGCACAGTTTGAATAAAGAGTTGATTACCCAACTAAATTGCATCCAAAACCAGCAATTACACTAGAGTTTAAGATATTTGAAAAAATGTCATTTCCACTAGTCAGCACTCTATTCAACCACAAGTAACAGAAATGTGGGTTTTATTGCCCTCACATGAGAAGCTGCTGGTACTGATTCAGCACTCCAAAGTGTCTTCAAAGATTCAAGCCCTTCTTATGACATCAGAGCCAAATATGCTGAGATCTCCAACTGTTTGTCATCTTGGTTGCAAGATGGGTCACGAGGCATCAACCATCATGTCCAATTCAAAGAAGGACGAAGAGGGGGGAAAGAAGGATCACATCCTCTCCATGTTCCTTTCTACTTGAAAGTTGGAGCTTTCCCAGAAGTCCTTCTCCTACCTTAAGCAGACTCCTGCTTACATCTTTGAGCCAGTCAGGGATATACAGCCATTCCTGCTGTCTGTGAAGCTGTAAAATGGACTGTGTCAAACTAAAGAGCTTCTGTATTGTGAAGGAAATGAGATCTGAAATGAAAAAACACTCCAGGGCCAGAGAGATTGTACAGTGGGTAGGGTACTTGCTTTGCACACAATCAACCCAGGTTCGATCTCCGACACTGCATGCACCAGAGAACATCACAGCTTGTGTGAGGTCTGTAGCCATTGAAGCAACAACAGAGGGGAAGGAGGAGAGGGAGAGAGGGAGCATTTTTTAATAAGAGAAAAATAAATAGCTTCAATGCCTTCCCATAGACAAATCTTTACAGTTTGGTTTTCAAAACTGATTAGGATATATCAATCTATATCAAACTCTGCAATCTAACTTGACTTATTTCCAATATTGGCTAGAGGGATTTGTCAGTGCATTCAAAATCCTTATTGCATATCCAGTGGATAATAAATATTACTCAACTCTTTAGTAAATATAAAGGAAATAGAAGATAGTGCCTCTGACTCTGTATTTACACTTACACTTACAGTTAAAGGAGACTTCCTGAAGAAGGGAATTCCTAAAAAAAACAAGTGAAAGTTTCCTAGAGAGGAAGTAGGAAGAGTGTTAGAGGAAATAAATAAGTAGAAAGAACATTTTTGCATCTAACACAGATAGACTTAGCTGAAATGGAGCATCTGGGTGGGCTTGGGAGACAAAGAGGTCAGGAAGAAACTTTGAACAGGGAACTTTAAATTCAATCCATAGAGAGCACTGGACCTTCCATGTGAAAATTGTACTGAATTTGCTGATGTCATTAAGTGCTAAGAAGCTATTGGTATAATCCAGTCACGAGGTAGAAAACCAAACAGCTGTCTGTGAAGAGGAATCAGTGTGTTGGCTGAGAGCTTCAGTGCTAGCTAGATTCAAATCTCAGTTCTACCATTTATTAGCTTCTTCTACAGAAGACAAAGATAATAATAGTACTTACCTTGTAGGGTTTCAAGCATCCGTTTTGTGCCTGACACATGATAAATGTTGGCTATTATTGAAATCATATTAGAAGATGAGCTTACCATGGGAGGAAGGAGCAAGAGTAAAACACCCTTCAGGCAGCTCTGATGTCTACTTGGAGTCATTTTTTAAATCTAAATTGTAGCTGAAATAATTATGAATACATAAGCTGTGAGAACAATTTCAAAGGAAGGAAAAACAGAGAACCCTGGACAATGAAGAGAATAGAGAAATCACAAGAGAATTCTGTACGGCAGCATATTAAAAGCTCAGAGAATAATACAGCCTTACAAAACAATGGTCATTCAGCAGGATATTGAAAATCCTGGATGGATATCTCCTGTTCATTTTGCTGAGTTGGCTCTCTGCTTGCTGCAGCCTAAACAATACCATCAATTTTGCACATCACGGCATTTAAAATGGTATAACTAGGGGTCCAAAAGATAATAAGGAGGTCAGGCACATCCCATACGTGCAAACTATGGAACCTGGCACTTGCAAATGGGCCTGCAAGCACTGCTAGGAGGGACCCTTGAGCACAGAGCCAGGCAGCCGCTGAGCACCACTGAGAGTGACCCCAAACCAAAATAAATTAATTAATGGTATGACTGGAATATGAGCCTGTCACAATGTTCTAAAAAGGTTTGTCATCTGTAAGCATTCAAAATCTAAATGATACATTATTTTTGTCCATGGGAGTTGAGTGGGGGCTAAATCTTCCAAGGGGGACTAATTTGGAGATGACAAGAGTATATTTAAGCCTATGATATCAGGCCATATTGGCTGGTACCAGTTTGCCCGCTTCCCATTGAAGGCTGCAGATGATATGGAGAGAGGGTTATCACCAGTCATCCTTGCTGCAAATAGCCTGGCATCAGCCTGATTCCAGCTCTGGCAGAAGTTGCCTACCTGCATGAAATGTGGTATCTCTGTCTCCAGTGTGGAGGAAAATGTGCTGGCTGGGGGTAGAGATGAGGAAGGGAGATAAGAGAAATGGGAGGCTAGGTCGGCCTGTGTGTTCAGGTTCCATTACTGATTAACGAATAAGTGTACAGAACTCCAATTGATGGCAGCTTGGGAAATGCACCTTTCTTTGTTACTGCTCTCATTGAAAGCAGCGGGGTTAAAATGGTTCGAGGAACCAAAGCCACTAAAGGTGGGGCAGTGGTTGTGCCCTTACCAGGGGCATCAGAGAAGCCAGGTTCTGCAGGTTTTGAGGCTGTATATCAGAGCAAGGGAAAGCCATTCTGTTTCCCTTAAATGCCTTTCAGTTCATTGTCTATTCATCACCAGAGTCAATAATTATTTGAAGAGCCCAGCAATTGTGAGGTTTCTCTTGTAATTAGCATCACCATATAATTTATCCTCCAGATTCACTATTGAAAGAGAATACATGGGATACTTGCACTGGGATGACAGCAGAGAGTAAGTCTACTCCAGGCTTACTTATAATCCACTTCCATATTTTTTTTAGTAATTATAGAATAATCACTAAGGGCATAGGCACTAAATTCAAGCCGCAGCTCTACTGGCAACTCACTGTGTGACCTTGACAAGCACTTTTACTGCTCCCTGCCATTCAGTATCTTCATCGGTGAAATGAGGCATAGTAATTGTTCCTACATTTGAGAATTAAAGTCCTGAGTTAATATGTGGACAGACACTTGTGTGATGAGTGTCCATTGTCCTTCTTATTCGACAATCCCTGGAGTAAGGAACATAAATAACAATCTGATGCCTTCTTGCCCTGTGTCTTTTAGGGAGGGGCATTCAGCAAAAGTTTGAGATAGACAAATTCAGGAACACAGCTATAGTTCTTTACCCTCTTTGTAAAGGTTCTTTACTCCATCACTATTTTTAGGTTCTTTCCAACAAAAGGAACCTGAAGCCCCCTTACAAAACTTTCAAACTTCAATTCTATGTTCCTTAGTCTTTGCTCTTAACTCTTGGACCGCAACCAACCCTGGGCACATCTGCTCTCTCACCTCCCTGCCTCGCCCACCCTATTGGAACGTGCTCTTTCAAAAGTTGCATCTCACTTATTAAAATGTGATCTTTTCCATGCTGTCACTACCATTTCCTGTGGTCCTATCAGCAGTTCTTCCATTCTCCAGTATAGTCCCAAAGATACCCTTTCTGTTCCTTCAGTTCCTAGCCACCTGCTCCGCTGCTCTCTCAAGAGTTCACCTACTTTCTGCTTTGCTGAGATGAGACTCTAGCAGACACTCTGTAAGCTTCCTTTCCCACACTCAAATTATTTACAAATCCTTCCTCTGTCAGAGAGAATCTGTCCCATGGCCTTCCAAAGATACTTCTCGCGGCCTTGATCCCAATCCCTGCCTTTTCCTTCCAAAGTTCTGTTCCATCCATTACCCATCCCCTCTGCTTTGTTGACAATTCTCCCACAATCCTGATTTTCTCCCTTTCACATACAAATATGCCTAGGCATATTTCTACATTAAAACATAAACAAAAGTCTTCTCGTGCCATTTTTATCCTTCTCTTTCTCACAAACATGCCAAAAAATCTACAGGATATTGCCACTTTCACCCCTCAGCCATTCCTGAACCTCTCTCCACAATGACCTCTCAGTCTAATTTTCAAGTTTTCCTTTCTGAAATTACCGTTCACATTTTTAATCCCGATATCAAATGATTTCTGAGTCTTTGTCCACTTCAATATCCCAGCAGGATTTTACATGGGGGTTAATACCCACCCTTTCTTGAAATCTGCACTAAAGGCCTGAGACTATTTGAGGAAAGCAAGGGAGCCCTAAGGGAGACATTGAACATTAAAGGTACATCTCTACTTAGGGGTGGGGAGAGACAGAAAAGGCAAAAGCAAATTAGAAAGGAAAAGAAGTAAAGCTGGTTTTATTCAACATGGCATTAAGCAGGTAGAAAACCCTCCACTATGTATAGAAAAACTAGTCAGTTCCAGCTGGGCAATGGATCCGAGTGCATGCTTGCATGAGGGAGGCTCAGGTCTGATGCTCAGCACCATGGGAGCTACCCCTGGACACCCAGCGGGAGTACTCTCGGAACACTTCTGGGTAAATGGGGCTGCACAGAAATGAGTAAATTTGGGGGCTAGAGTGATAGTGCAGCAGGTAGGGCATTTGCCTTGTATGCAGCCAACCCGGGTCCAATCCCCGGCATCCCATATGGTCCTTTAAACACCAACAGGAGTAATTCCTGAGTGCAGAGCCAGGAGTAACCCCTGAGCATCACTGGGTGTGACTCAAAAAAGCAAAAAAAAAAAAAAAAAGAAATGAGTAAATTTTTAGGAGCCTCCTAAGTGATGCTCAGAAGACCTCAGGGGTCCCTCGGCCATTCTTGACCAACCCCTGTTGGTATTTCAATACAGGGGCCTGAAGCTGTGGTGCTGTTCAGGTCCTGTTGTTTTAGAGGGTGCTCGGGGCCACTGTGGCAGTGCTGGAGAGACCTTGAAGGCCATATCTAGGGATGCTCATGAGCCTAGCAGAGCTGCAACCAGTGATGCTGGGAGACCACCAACATATCTTTTTTGAGAGACACAGTGCAACCCTCAACATTTCTCTCTAGTGATGGACTCCTTCCTCCCTCTAACTGTCATCGGTCAGAATCCTTCTGCTTCAATGTCTGGTTGATTTTTACTTCTGTCCAGGAAGTAAGTGTCCATAATTTCCCTTCACTGGCCACCTACCCACCATCTTGTGGTAACCAAGTATTTTGCCTCTTTTACAGCACAGATACATATCTGCACCTCTTTTCTTTGCTGATAAATGTCAAACTCTTTAAGACATAGGGCACATAAATCAATCACTTTCGTATCCTTCAAAATGCCTAGCAGAGTGCTTTTTGCTCATGAACTCACCTTATTAAATTACAGTAAATTTCTGTGTATCTATGAAATTTTGACCATTTCTGTATTTTTGTCACTTTAGGTAATTTTTCATTTTCATCACGAAGTCTAACCATTGGCCAGACCCAAAGAATTTCAATCTAGACTTGCTTTTGCATTGAAATGTTTCATCACTGATAACATCTCTCTCTTTCTCTCTCTCTATTACTCTCTATAGGTCATTTTTTTTGGTGAATTGATTTCTTCCTTGGATTATTTTGAAGTTAATATGGCAGGTACCTGCATTCTGTTGGAATCTAATCTTCTGGGATGCAGAAGATTTATCAGGAAGTGTTAGGGGAGCCTGGTTTGAATCTTCAACTTCGATCTTATGGGCAGTAACACTGAGAATTCGGTCAGCATTGTCATTTGGCAATGCATTCCTTCTGGCTGAATTTTTTTTTTTCCAAACACGGACTTTATTTCTTCTTCTCAACTCTGACTGAATTTTTATGCTCAAGATAGGTTAATATTTCTGTATTCTTAAATTGTTATAACTAATATGGTAGTCCCAGCTCCATATTATTTATGTTCGATTTCTGTGTTTTTTAACTGGGGAAAAAGGAAATAAAACCAGTCAGTGCATGATATCTTAGCCTAAGTATCTATTCTTATCTTCCCTCTAGAGTTGCTGTGTATATGCATAGACGTGCATATACATGAGTGTGTGTATATTTGTATATGTATTTATAGAATGACTAGAATCTGGTTTAAATAACTAGGTTGAGCACATGTCCAGAGAAAGCATAGAGGCTCTGGACTTTTATCAAGGACAAGGTTCTCTTTTTCATGAATATTTGGAACTGACAGAATTAGTAAGGATCAGCAGTCATGGGGAGAAAAGGAAAAGCAAGTGAAATGGTAGATTGAAATGGTGTTTAAGGGCCAGTCTCTCTGCGTGCGCACACTCCACAGAAACGGTCCTAGGGGCTGTGGGGAAATAGGCGGCCTCCGGGCTGAGCTAATGTGGCACGGCTGCTGTTTGCAGAGCCGCACAGCCCTGGGAGAGACCCGGGAAGGCTCGCTTGAATTCCAATGAATATTTACAATCACCCTGCTCCGGAGCCGAATGCAATCACAGCGCTCCAGTCTACAGGTTTTATGCATCAAAAGAAAATGAGAGGAGAGCAGCAAAAATGGAGTTGCCTTTGGAGGGACTTATAAACACAGATTTCACCGCTTGTGGCAGAACTAAAATGCTTTATTTCTGGTAGGAGCAATTTATTCTTCAGGCACCTTCCTTGATAGTAGAGAGCACCTTACTGGGTTTTGAAGTGAGAAAGTGTTCAGCAGATGATTTTTAATGCCAAACAAGAGAAAGGCATGGGAGGAATTGTAGTTCGTAATTTTGATTTTGTTTTCGAGCAGCAGACCCAAGAGACGAGTGGGGGCGGAAAAAAAAAAATCCCTCACACCAGTCACAAACTCCATTGACTTCCAGGCTTGGCTTCCCTCTCGTTCTCATGCGCTTTCCAGTCTTTCAGAGAACAGACCTAGGAAAAGCCGCCTCTGTTCTCTGGCTCCAGGCTCAAATCTTTGGGTAATTGCCGGCCAGGAAAACATTCAGCCCCCTCGATCATTTTTTTCCGGTGAGCCGTTGATCCACTGCAAAGATCTGGGGAGTACCGGATGGGAAAAATTAGTCAGAGCCACTTGAACCCAGGGAGGCAATTTGTAACTTTCAGAGTTGCCAGATTAGATGGAATTGGGAGTTTGAAAAGGACTCCATCAGAATCTGGCTTCGCGGGTCAGCTGACTAATCTTTTCGGCTATTAAGATTTATATTTGAGTACTGTCTGCTAGCAGTCTGGGTTGCAGCATGAAACAGTCTCTCTCCTCCCCTTCCATACTTTCAATCCACTCATCAGTCCATTTTTCTCCCACCAACATGCTGCATCTCCCTTCTGCCTACTTCCTACTTGCTTATTCCTCATACCACTAATGTCTATCAACTTGCTTATAAGTATCGAACCTGGAACAAAGGGAGAGAACAGTCATATGCCTATATCTGTATCGTGGATCTAAAAAAAATGGACGTTTCCTTCTTAGATTAGTTCCTTACACTCTCAGGTGATTTCCAAACACTGTGGAAACGCCAGACAGGTGGGATGGGGGGTGGGGAGCATGGGGAGGAGAGGGACAGGAGGGACAATGGCTGAAGAATATAGGGATTTCTCTTTGTGGTAATGAAATGTTTGAAAGTTGCCTGGGATATAGTTGCACACATTTGTGAATACACTAAAAATCATTTAAGTGTATACTTTAAGTACATGCTACAGTGTGTAAATTATTTAACAATTACTCTCTTTTATTAAGCAGGGCATTTTATAAGCCATGCTAAAGAAGATATTAAATAACTATTTAGTTGGGTATAAACAAAATAGGAGAGTTTACTGTCCTGCTAGTATTTTTAGATAGGCCAAGGAAATAATAGTTCACAGCCAACAGAGACTCTCAGAGAGTGAGGACACAGGCTTTGCATACCAGAGCCCAAGTTTAAATCTGCACCACATGGTCCCCCCCCCATGCACCTCTGGGAGTGACTCCCATACAGTGTGCCCGGAGTAACCCCTGAGCACTGCTGGATATGGCCCCCAAAACAAAACAAAAAGACTAGTATCATCCAACTTGTCATTTTATATCAGAAGTTTGGTTCTATCTGACTCTTGGCTATTTTTAGAAATCCAGTCTACTGTTAAGTAGTGAAAACTTGCCAACAATGATAATAACCAAACTAAGAGCTGGAGGTCATGAGAGAACAGGCTAGAAAAGAGTTCCCAGATTTTTTTTATCTGCAACTGTTGAGAAAGGGCAGTTCTCATTTGGAGCTATAAATACTGGGGTGTGCTTAAATGAATAATAATAAAAAGAACACTTTGTAAACCACTTTGTACGCCTGCATATGAATATATGTCTGTGTGGGTATATGTAGACATACTTATTGTTTTATACATATTTGCATGTTCAGTCTTTTTTGTACCAAGACAAATAGAAGGAAAGAGGAATGATGAATGCATATACTTGGAAGGTAAGTGGGAGGGGAAGTAGCTCAAGGCCTTGCATGCATGAGCCCTGGGTTCAGTTCCCAGAACCACAGGATTCCCCTCCCCCAAGCTCCTCTAAGAGCATCTCCCCGGAGATGAGCTGAGAGTATCTCCCAGCACCGACAGGCGTCCCTTCGTCCTCTGCCTGAAGGAAAAGAGAGGAGCAGAGTTTGTGGGAGAATCAGCAGTGGTGCATTTTCCTCTGGAGAAGGCCTTTGGCAGATGATTTTTAAGATCCCACAAGCGTCTTGACAACGAAACATCCAACACCCAAAGAATTGCCCTGGCAATAGTTTATATACTGTTGCTATTTACCTAGAAAGAGGACTCCATCTTTAATGTTTCCCATAGTTCCATTTCCCCAAAACCAAGTCCTCTGTAACTTTCATTAAAATGGTTCTTTGGGGCCCTATTAACTGCTGACAGCTGCATAATAATACAACAGGAGAGGATGTTATAGGTGTTGGTGGCTTCTTTGAAATCCTATCCACTGTGCTAATGATCTATGGGCAAAAGAAGTCACTTGTATATTTCTATAGAATTATTTTAGGGTTTTGTCATTTTTCCTTCGGCTCAAAATGTACTAAGTAAGTAAAGTCATAATAACTAGCTAACTAATTGCCTCCCCTACTGATGTTCGACTTCTATAGCAACTGGATTCGAGTGGAAACTTAGCCAGAAAATGATTTCTGTGAACTCAAGTGAAACTCTAATGATACCACCACATAAGAGGAAAACTGCCACCGTCATGTAAAAAAAGTTAACGCAGAACAGATTGATATCTAAGAGAGGCCCTTTCAACCCTGCAGGCAATGGTGTTTTCAAAAGTTTGCAAGCCGACCATTTTATCTGGCATTGTTTGAATGTTCAGATGTGCCCAGAAGGACAGATAGCATTTTTTTTTTAACCTTGAAATAGACACTCAATGGAAATGGGAAATAATGAGATTTCCTGTACCTTTCCACTAATATGTCAGTCTTCACTAATGGTTGATACATCTAAGATTTAGCTCCTTGGTCAACCTGAATCCCCAATACATCTTCCAAAATCATTAGCATGTATTGGTGGTAATACTGGGTGCTATTTTGGTTTCATTTGGGGAGAAAAACATATGCGTTCACAGAATTTACATCTACCTGGAGACGTAACCTCAAGTATCACCCGTCAGATCACCTGTTTATATTATATCTATAAGATGATACCCAGAGGGATAAAGAAAAAGGGACATTTGTTAGAAATTATAATACATATCAAACATTGTGCTTGATGTTTTATTTTAATCATCAAAATAAGCGCATATAATAAATGAGATTCCTATTTCACAGCCAGGATCATGGAAGTCTGGAGGGTCACTCAATGTGTGATCTTTGGCAAACAGTATCCTGGTATTCAAGGTGCTGTATGAAAGCCCATCCCTGCCCTCCCAGACATGGCAGAGCTCACTCTCTGTTATATCTTCCCTTCTCTTTCATCCAACTCTGCAAACATCCTCCCACCCCACAGCGTTAACACTGACAGTTCCTTTGACCTGGAATCCACTCCCCCCTGCATCGAAATGGCTCATTGCCTCACCTTCTCATTTCTGGACTCAAATGTCCTGCTCTTAGCAAGGCTTCTCCTGATCATCCCGTTTAAAACCTGAGCCTTCCCCCACCCTTCCCAATACTTCTTACCCAGCTGTTTTCTTTTCACCCTTTAATGTTTTCCTGATTGTCCGCTTCCCCTGCTAGATTGTATGCTCCACCAAGACATGAATTTTTGTCTGTTTTGTTCTTTGATGCTTCCTCAGCAATTCCAATTGTGCCTACCACCTAGGACGGGCTCATTAGTATCTGTTGACTGAATAAATAAAAGACCTGATGACCCCAAAGCCTGCACTCTTTCCTCAATGACTGCAGTAATGAGCATCTAGAGATTATTTCAAAATATTATTAGTCTATCTCTCTTCAACTGTTCCACAATTTCCCCATCTCAGCAAATTGTGGGGGAGCAAACCCCTTCCATACCAACTACCTGGCTTTTGTCTATGTGCTTGGGAAAATGGGGTGTGTGTGTGTGTGTGTGTGTGTGTGTGTGTGTGTGTGTGTGTGTATACACCTACATCTGCCATTCTCTAATTCTCCAGAAACAGAAGCAGAGCTCTTCTTGAGAGCCAGCCCATAATAACCCGGATGAGCCAAGACACTGAGAGAGAATGGCACTTGAAAACCCAGGAGAAAAGCAAGGAGGGTTTTTGCCTCCTCTGCCTGCTTGTAGCTGCCGAAGCCCAAAGAGGTTTCTGCTTTTCTATTCGGTATTTCAGTCTTGAGGGATGAAAAATAAATCTGTGCTTGGATTATATTTCTAGATGGTTAAAATTCAGAATTTCATAATGAACAGTCACAAAGCTTAATGGATTTTGCGCACTGCTCTCACTGTTGGATATTTGTTGAAATTCAAAATGGAACTAATTCATCTTGGAAAGCTATCTTAAACTTTCTAATAACTCGTAAGTTTGATGGGAGGAAGGCAGTGACAGGAAACAGGTTCTGATCCTTTAAGTGGTATAGTTCTTTGCAGATCTGAAAAAAACTCACTTTTTTTTCAGTTTATTAAATTTTTTTACTAACCTAGTCTTAAAAAAAGCAGAATTCTTATTGGCTGCATATAAAGCCTTGGAAACACTTCTGGGTCACGGAGAGAGCTCAAAGAGCTAGAGTGTGTACCTGGAATGCAAAGACCCAAGTTTGATCTCGGGTCTCTCCTGAGCACTGTGGGGAATAGTCAGATGTGAACCCCCGAGCATAGCTGGGGAGACCCTAGTGGTTCCTAGCTCCACTGGGCCGGAGCAATACTACCTCACTAGGCTCAGCATAGAGCCTTCATCTGAGTGTAGCTGGGAATGGCCCCAGGCCCCCTGAGCACTGTTTGGGAGCCCTCACAATTGGAACTGTTAAATAAATGAATAAATAATAAGTACAAAAGTTATCTATAGCCCTTTAGGATTTTTGTACCATTGTGGGTAAATATAAATGTATGTAATTTGGTAAATTGATATTGCTCAATTGAAAGATTTGGGGTGATTTTTAAATTATCTTCACATTTCTCCAATTCTATATCATAAATATGTTATTTTTTTTTGGCTTTTTTGGGGGTCACACCTGGCAATGCACAGGGGCCACTCCTAGCTCTGCACTCAGGAATTACCCCTGGCAGTGCTCAGGGGACCATATGGGATGCTGGGAATTGAACCCGGGTCGGCCACGTGCAAGGCAAACGCCCTACCTGCTGTGCTATCTCTCCAGCCCTCTATATCATAAATATGTTATTTTTATAACCATAAACAGCAACTGATTTCATCAGTAATATTTACAAATTGTATTTTGTTTTCTCTGAAAACTTATTAAAGGTATTTCTATATTTATGACGTTGTTTTGACTGTATCTGCTTTTACTTTTGTTCTTTCTTTTTGGAGGGGCAGAGGGTCCAGATACCTAGCAGTGCTCAGGAGTTACTCCTGGCTCTGTGCTCAGGGATCACCCCTACCAGTGCTCAGGTACCAGGGATCAAACGTGGGTCGGCCACAGGCCAGGCAAATGCCCTATCTGCCTACTGACACTCCAGACCCATATCTGCTTTCTCTTAAGCCCTGCCGTGATATGAAAAGCAATAATGTTATACTACTTAAAAGACACTTCAGGGGCTGGAGCAATAGCACAGCGGGTAGGGCATCTGCCTTGCACGCGGCCGAACCGTGTTCCCAGCATCCCATATGGTCCCCTGAGTGATTCCTGAGTGCAGAGCCAGGAGTAACCCCTGTGCATAGCCTGGTGTGACCCAAAAAGAAAAAAAAAAGACTTCAATTTTTTTCTGTACTTTTTAAAATTACAAAACTATGACCAGGGAGGTGGCCCAGTGAGGAGTCCCAGCTTCAGTGTTGGCACTACTTGGTTTCCACAGCATTGCCAGAAGCAACACCCAAGCACCACTGGCCCCCAAACCAAAAGCAAACACAACCAAACCAATTTTAAGTGTTGTTTTCCCCTCCAAAAGCTAATAAACAAATGCACACCGAGTACTTTAAGAAAAAAAAATTTTAACTTTAGAGATCATGGGTGCAGAGCAATAGCACACTAGTAGGTAAGGTGCTTGCCTTGCATGCAGCTGACCTAGATTTGATCCCCAGCATCCCCAGAACCCACCAGGACTAATTCCTGAGCACAAAGCCAGGAATAACCCCTGAGCATCTCCAGCTGTGACCCCCCCCCCGAAAAAAAGAAAAAATACCTTGGAAATTGGACTTATAGCAAATACTGCCTCACTCCATGCCCCGCCCCCCCCAACACCTTCTTGATGGTTGTTCTACTTCTTAATGTATTTGTCCAGGGTCCTGAGGTAACAGCTAACCTCTTGGTCTCCTCAGCCTGTACATAGAGAAGATAAAGTCCCAGCCAGGAAAGGCCAAAGTGGGGACACCTACTTTCCAGCATAGAACTTCCAAAAGGGAAACCAGATCTCTAAACCTTCTTACCAGATTCCAAAAAGAATGTGGATGAAGCTTCTCTTGCTCTGTTGTAGTTTTTTCTTTTCTTATACAAATGCGATCCTTTGGTTATTCATTATGAAAGGGCAATATGTAAAGAAACAACACAGGTCACTTCTAATATACACAGCTCAGTTAGGCAGATATTACCTTGAGTGGCTGTTTAAAGGAATCACACTTCAAAAGGTAATTGACCTAAATTCTCCTGCCTGCTCTGCACGACCGAGTCTTTCCCATGGACAGCCCTCACGTGCATCTCACACATGGAAGGGATACAGGGGAATCCTGGGGAGCAGGAGAATCTAGGCCACTGTGATTAAAACTAATTCAAACATTATTTTAATGGCTGTGTTTAGTTTGCTAAAAAATTCTCAACTTCTGTGGGAGCCTGAGGGCTGACAGCTCTACTCTGGAATAAATCAGGAGTTAAGTTCTAAAGAAGAGCACTTTAAAAAGTGGCTAAAGTGATCACACCTGCTCTGGTCCATCTGGTTGGGTTATGAGGAAATCAAGTCCCATCTCTGCTTTCAGAGTATTATGGTTTGACGCTTGCACACATCTCCAAAACGCGTATCTAAAAGAATAAATGATCATGAGCAGTCTAATGTTGCCTAGGTCCTTTTGTGAATCTCACAGAGAGCATTAGCATAAAAACTTTGCAGGGAAGGGGAGGGGGGGCAGAGCTATAGTACAGTGAGTAGGGTGTTTGTCTTGCACTTGGTCCCCTAAGCACCACCAGGAGTAATTCCTGAGTGCAGAGCCAGGAGTAACTCCTGAGCATCACGGGGTGTGACACAAAAAAAGCCAAAAAAGGGGTTTGGGCCCATGTTGACGCATTTACTTGCTCCATTTCAAGTCATTTCATGCTTTGCCCTCAGTTATGTATTTTAACTTGTAAATTCCAATGTTATCTGTTAGTCACATTATGATAATTGTTTGCTGAGTTTAAAAAGTGCTTTAACAGTAACAATTAAAACAGCGTGGTACTGGAACAAAGGCAGAGCCGTAGACCAATGGAACAGGGTGGAATATCCCTACACACAACCCCAAATGTATGACCATCTAATCTTTGATAAGGGAGCAAGAGATGTGAAGTGGAGCAAGGAAAGCCTCTTTAACAAATGGTGCTGGCACAACTGGACAACCACATGCAAAAAAATGGGTTTAGACCTTGACCTGACACCATGCACAAAAGTCAGATCAAAATGGATTAAAGACCTCAACATTAGACCACAAACCATAAGGTACATTGAAGACAAGGTCGGCGAAACCCTCCACGATATTGAAGATAAAGGTATCTTCAAAGGTGACACGGAACTAAGCAATCTAGTAAAAACAGAGATCAACAAATGGGACTACATTAAACTAAAAAGCTTCTGCACCACAAGAGATACATTGACAAGAATCCAAAGACTATCCACAGAATGGGAAAGGATATTTACACAATACCCATCAGATAAGGGGTTGATATCAATGGTATATAAAGCACTGGTTGAACTCTACAAGAAGAAGACATCCAACCCCATCAAAAAATGGGGCGAAGAAATGAACAGAAACTTTACCAAGGAAGAAATACGAATGGCCAAAAGGCACATGAAAAAGTGCTCTGCATCACTAACCATCAGAGAGATGCAGATCAAAACAACCATGAGATACCACCTCACACCACAGAGACTAGCACACATCCAAAAGAACAAAAGCAACCGCTGTTGGAGAGGATGTGGGGAGAAAGGGACCCTTCTTCACTGCTGGTGGGAATGCCGACTGGTTCAGCCCTTCTGGAAAACAATTTGGACGACTCTCAAAAAATTAGATATTGAATTCCCATTTGACCCAGCAATACCACTGCTGGGGATATATCCCAGAGAGGCAAAAAAGTACAATCGAAACAACATCTGCACATGTATGTTCATCGCAGCACTGTTTACAATAGCCAGAATCTGGAAAAAACCCGAATGCCCCAGAACGGATGACTGGTTGAGGAAACTTTGGTACATTTATACAATGGAATACTATGCAGCTGTTAGAAAAAAGGAGGTCAAGAATTTTGTAGTTAAGTGGATGGGCATGAAAAGTTTCATGCTGAGTGAAATGAGTCAGAAAGAGAGAGACAGACATAGAAAGATTGCACTCATCTATGGTATATAGAATAACAGAGTGGGAGACTAACACCCAAGAACTGTAGAAATAAGTACCAGGAGGTTGACTCCATGGCTTCGAGGCTGGCCTCACGTTCCGGGGAAAGGTCAACTCAGAGAAGCGATCACCAACTACATTGTAGTCGAAGGCCATGTGGGGGAAGGGAGTTGCGGGCTGAATGAGGGCTAGAGACTGAGCACAGCGGCCACTCAACACCTTTATTGCAAACCACAACAGCTAATTAGAGAGAGAGAACAGAAGGGAATGCCTTGCCACAGTGGCAGGGTGGGGTGGGGGGGAGATGGGATTGGGGAGGGTGGGAGGGACACTGGGTTTACGGGTGGTGGAGAATGGGCACTGGTGAAGGGATGGGTTCCCGAACTTTGTATGAGGGAAGTATAAGCACAAAAGTGTATAAATCTGTAACTGTACCCTCACGGTGATTCTCTAATTAAAAATAAATAAATTTAAAATTAAAAAAAAAGTGCTTTAAGTGCCGAATATAGACTAGAGACTGAACACAATGGCCACTCAACACCTTTATTGCAAACCACAACACCTAATCAGAGAGAGAGATCAAAAGGGAATACCCTGTCATAGTGGCAGTGTGGGGTGGGGGGAGACGGGAATGGGGAGGGTGGGAGTGATGCTGGGTTTACTGGTGGTAGAGAATGGGCACTGGTGAAGGGATGGGTTCTTGAACTTTGTATGTTCAAGTTCAAGAAACATGAGCACGAAAATGTATAAATATGTAACTGTACCCTCACGTTGATTCACTAATTAAAAATAATTTATTTAAAAAATAAATAAATAAATAAAAGTGCTTTAAGACCTCATATGAGAATGACAATTCAGAGTTGTAAATACCCAGAACACTTGCTATAGAAATTTGATCACAACCATTCTTTGTTCCAAACTTCTTTGGAAAAAAATGGAATCAATAGATAACTTTGGGATGTGATCCCATTATTTTAGAAAATAATATTGTCACTATCACTTCAGAGCCTTTCAAAATCAGACTTGGCATTGAAATTCTGGCTCATTTTTAAAGCCTGATGTGACAAAGTGCTGCTTTCTGTTTGGTACACAGTGGACCATGAAAGATGTCCAGGTGAAATATTTTTTAGTATTCCCTGAGGTTATGCACTAGAAATGAAAGGCATGGAAGCCAAACTTCTAGTTAATATTCATATTTCTCATATGTCATTATATTATCAAATTCTCTGGGTCTGTGTTTCTGAAATTTTCCTTTAAATTATAAATTAAACAGGATAAAAAATTAAAAGATATGTACAGTCAATCTCTGATACATAGTAGAAAAGGCAAAAAAGAAGATGAAAGAGGGAAATGGCAAGGGAAAGGAAACAAAATCAAGCTTCTTGGATCCTGAGACTATATGAATAAGAGCAGAAACCCATATGAAGTCACTTCATAATGAGGTCAAGAATGCTGAATAATTTAACATAGCCTTGGATCTTGATTTGTGATTGTCCAAAACTAATATTTCACAAGCCACATTGCACCTTGTCACGGAATTCTATTTCTCCCTCAAGATAATGCCCAAGTATTAATGGACCCAATTTGGTAGAAATTACCTAATTGGCTGTAGTCATTTCAACTCAAATGTGACATTTTGGACTGTGCTGAAGTCACATGGATAAGTTAGAAGCTTGAACAGCAGACTTGCTCTTTGTGATAATTGTAGCTGAAGCTTGTGTGATCACTGGAGCTTATTATTTTTGCAGGTTGTCCACTCAGCTCTTTGTAAAAATTGTACTATAAGGAAAAATCCCTGAGGATGCTTCTTTCCTCTCCTCGTTCTTCCAACACCCCCAGATGAGGGTGACCAAGCAAAATACAGTGTGATTGTGTTTAAGTATACTTAACTACACGCCACCTGATAAACTATCTTAGTTTCATGAATTAAACAGTTTTTAAGTCTCTGCAGTCTTTAGGTTTTGTGCTTATTCAGCTAACCATATTACTGCTAGTGAGTGCTAGTAAGGTACTCTTTCTCACCTGGGAAATTATGTACCTACCTCTTCATCAGGCAGATAAAGAAAGATTAAGACACTTTGAGCTGTTTTTTGCCTATAATTTTGTCCATAAAAACAGTAAGTTCATTCCTGCACAGCATACTAAACATTGAGCAGTGAACAGTTTTCTCATGGTAGAATTTTAAAAATTTTTTATAATGCCTTATATTTTCAGAAAAATAAGCCTTCTACCCCCTCTCGCTCTTCATTTTTCCTTTATATTCATTGACTAAATAAGATGGTCCAGGCCCTGTACTGGGCACTAAAGCTACAAAGATAATGAGAGTCTCGGCCCTCCTGGAATTCCTTGGCTAACAAGAAGAGAAAGAGGAATAACCAATTAATGATCATGCTAAGTGTTGAGTGTACAAACCATATATACCATTGAAAATTCCATAAAGTTGGAAAGCTTACTAGAAATAGTAGCTTTTGGAACAGAACTTTAAAAGTGAATGGGAGCACAAAAGGAAAAAGAGGAAGAAGAAAAGTACCTGCCATAGAGGCAGGCTAGGGATGGGGAGTCGGGGATGGTGGGAGGGAACAGGGACATTGGTGGTGGGAAATGTACACTGGTGGAGGGATGGGTATTGGATCATTGTTTGATTGAAACCCAGTTATGAACAGCTTTGTAAGGATTTATCTCATGGATATTCACTTAAATTTTTTTTTTAATGAATGGGAATTTACAACTGGAGAAGAGCTTATGGTGAGAAGAGATTTGAGGAAATATTCCTTCAACCAGACAGGACAGCAAGTGAGGGGTCACCAAAAGGAGATATATGTGATTGAAATGTCAAGTAAGGTCAGGTCAGGAATGATTGTGCCTTTGTGAATAGAAAAATACACACACATTTGTGTGTATATATATATATGTTTTTACATATATACATACTTATATGTGTGTATATATATGTGTGTATATACAGATATGTATATGTATATATTTGTTCCTACCAGCACAGTTTCTAAGTTTCTTAGGATTTCTTGGTTGATCTGCTTTTTTGCTCTAATGGACTGACTCTCAGTCGGCCTCTGGATAGCATGAGTTGAGATGATCTTCCTGTTCACTAGAAAAAAACATTATCATTTGAAGCCTAGAACTTTCAGCCCACTTACCCCTTTCAGAGAGAGTAGAGAAGAAAAGATTAAGATAATTATCAGTCGTGCTGGTTAAAGAAACTTTGGTACATCTATACAATGGGACACTATGCAGCTGTTAGAAAAGATGAAGTCATGAAATTTGCATATAAGTGGATCAACATGGAAAATGAATCATGTTAAGTGAAATGAATCAGAATGAGAGGGACAGACAGAAAGATTGCACTCATCTGTGGAATATAAGTAACAGAATAGGAGACTAGCACCAAGAAAAATAGAGATAAGGTCTAGGAGGTTTGCCCCATGGCTTGGAAACCGGCCTCACATGCTGGGGGAAAAGACAGCTCAGACAGAGAAGGGGACACCAAGTAAAGGGTGTTGGGAGGACCCGATCGGATTGGGAGATGCAAGCCAAAAGTAGACTATAGATGAAACATCATGGCCACTCAATACCTCTATCGCAAACCACAACACCCAAAAGGAGAGAGAGAACAAAAAGGAATGCCCTGCCACAGATGCAGGGTAGGGTGGTGAGGGATGGGATGGGGGGTGATGGGAGGGATCCTGGGATCATTGGTGGTGGAGAATGGCCACTGGTGGAGGTATGGGTACCTGATCATTGTATGACTGAAATGCAAACACTAAATTTTGTAAGTATGTAACTGTACCTCACGGTGATTCACTAATAAAAAATTTTAAAAGATAATAATAATCAGTCATGTCTATATGATGAAAACTCTATAAAATGTATGGGGCTCATAATGTTTTCACGTTGGTGAACACATCTATGTGCCTGAAGAGTAGAGTACCCAAACTCAACGGGAACAGAAGCTTCTGCTCCAGGGACTTTGCCAGCCATCACCTATGTATCTCTTTGTCTATGCTCCAAAGGCTTGTGTGTGTGTGTGTGTGTGTGTGTACAATGTATTATTAAATAAGTAAGCACACATAAGTTTGTGCTTGAGTTCTAGGAAGTTTTCTAGTTAATTATTGAACCTGAAGGGGCCATTGGAAATGCCAATTTGTAACCAAGTTAGAACTGAAGTTACAGGTAACCTGGGGACCCACTGCTTGTGATTGGCATATGAAATGGAGAGCAGTCTTTTGGGAATGACCCCTAGACCTATGGCACATGTGCCAACTCTGGTTACTAAATTGAATTGTAAGACACCCAACTGGTATTGAAGCATGATTTGGTATAGAAATCCTATGTATCTGATGTCAGAAATGTTTGAAATGTGTGACTAAAAAAACAGAAATATTTTCCTAAATAGCCTTACACAGGTATATAAACAAGTTACCAAACATCTTTGAGCCTAGGATACATAACCTGTTTTATATTAATTTTTACTTAAGCAGGCTTTATAGCATTACACAATTTTTAAGTGATACTGCATTATAATTCAACATCTGTGTACACTACATCATGATAATCATCAAAAGTCAATTTTTCTCCCAGCTTACTCTCTTTACCCAGTTCACCCATCCCAAACCCTGCTCCCCTTTGGTAACCAACCTCTTCTGTTTATCTAAGAGTTTGTTTTTGTTTCAGTATGCCTGCTCGTTTTCTTTGTTTCTTTTTATTCACAAATGAGTGAAATCAAATACGAAAATATTTGTCTTTCTCAATCTGACCTAGATCACTTAGCATAATACACTAAAGTCAATCCATGTTTGACAATATTTCATCTTTTCCATAGAGCTGAGTAGTACTCTATTGTTTATATAGCGTATCTTCATAATTTCATGAATCATCATACTTCTATATTCTTTATCAATTCATCCATCAATGACCTCTTAGGTGGTTTCTATATCTTGGCTATCACATATGGTGCTGAAAAAACACAGAGAGATGCCTACATATTTTCAAATTGTGATTGTATATTCATTTGGCTAACAAAAGAGGTACTAGTGCCAGAGCAGATTATGGAGTATCCTGTGGGTGTTGAAATGCAAGCATAATAGCAACACAAGTAAATTTCAAGGAAATGGTTAAGAGGGATCAGCAGGTGAGACGAGAGCTTCTGTTGGCAGACTGAGTTTGAGAAGGGCCCCTCAAGAACAGGGCTCTCCCTGGGGCTGGAGCGTTAGCACAGCGGGTAGGGTGTTTCCCTTGCACGCAGCCAACCCAGGTTCGAATCTCAGCATCCCATATGGTCCCCATATTACCATATGGGTTACCATATTACCCATATGGTAATACTCCTTACAGCCAGGAGTAATTCCTGAGTGCAGAGCCAGGACTAACCCCAGTGCATCAGCGGGTGTGACCCAAAAAGCAAAACAACAACAACAAAAAGAACAGGGCTTCCCAAGAGGACTACACAACACCAGGAAGGAACTTGTAACCTTAGGGTTCCAGAAAGAAGCCAAGAAGTCAGTGTTGGTTATGACTGTGATTCTGGGAACACTCCTGTGGAGACTCTTTGCCTTTAGGACCAAAGCAGTAATGCAGGTACTGGGGCTGCCTTTTCTAGAATGAATGCATCCCTAGTGCAAAAGAAAGGAGTAACCTTTAGGGATGCACGGTTATCTGGTTTTGAAGCTCAGTTTCACCATCCACCAGTGGATCATCGTGGATATTAAACCTTCCTGAGTCAGTTTCTTTATCTAAAAAATGGGAGTAACAACAATACCTACAAAATAAAATTGTTGTTTCTTTTGAAAATAAATCTAGCATTGCACCTTTGTGCTGAGTGTTGGTAAAAGTGAATGCCCCTCGGCGGGCGCCCTGGCCTCACCGCCACGATGGCTGCCTGATCATCATCAGTTATAACCCTGGAGGCCCCCAAGGACTGTAGAGGTGGACCTGGAGGCCTTGAGCACTGATCCACAGGATTCAGGCACACCACGTCTTCACTCCCTAGCGCTAAACTGCTGGCCCTGTTGGCTGAGTATCATTTAGAGTGGCCCTAGGTCCCCAGAAAACTGCTTTGGAGCACCTCCCCCCCACAAAAAGTTATTATTATGAACAAAAGCAATAGTACATTGAGTAGGGCATTTGCCCTGCATGCGGCAGACCCAGGTTCAGTCCCCAGTATCCACTATGGTCTCCCGATCATGGCCAGGAGTGAGCCCTGAACGCAGAGCCAGGAGTGAGCCCTTGATACTGCTGGGTATGGTCCAGAAACACAAAAGTTCTTATCACCACTATTGTTGCAGTTTAGTTTTCGGTCTTTGAAATGATTCAAAGTCCCTGTCTGACATTACCTGCAAACTGTAACTGTCGGAGGGTTTGATTGCCCTTGCCAAGGTAACATAGGGATTAAAATGCAAAACAGGGTTGGAACCCAGATCTGCCAGCCCTTAACCTGCACCTTTGTGCACATTCACGCACCAATCTGACCAAAGTGTAGTCGGCCGGGCACCTTTGTAGACTCAGGACCCCCAGACAACAATGGTTTTATTTCTGTTTTGTTCTATTGGTTTGTGGGCCACACCTGATAGTGCTTACTCCTGGCTCTGTTCCCAGGGGTCTCTCCTGGCAGACTAGGGGGACCATATGGAATGCCCGAGATTAGGACCAAATACCCACTGTAGTATCACTCCACACCACTGGTTTTGTTATTAACACTTTGATTTTTGTCTCCAAATCTAGAAAGGAAGTGGCAGCCTGGGAGAGAGAGAGGAGAGCTGTTGCATTGGAAGAAGTAAAACAGTACAACCTGAAGAAAGCTCCTCTCCGGCAGCTGCAGTTCAGGCACCTGCTCTTGGTCCAGGGTCTTTAGGAAATTGATGGCCGTGGAGGGTGAGTGGCCCGCTTCCCTTTCCATGCTGCAATCAATTTGCAGAAAAGCCAAATCTCTGGGTGTGACCCTTTGTTGTAACTACCCTTTGCTCTTGTTTTATGTGGCTGGAATCTTAGTCCTACTCCTTCCCCATCTGGCAGTTTTGCAAAGGTTCAGTAAAGAGAGGGCAGGAGGGAGAGGGCAGAAGGGCGCGGCGGAGGGGAACATGCTCTCAGCAGGCTGACCTGTGCTCTAGCGAGCAGTGAGGGGCTCGGGCCATGTTTGCGTCTGTATTCTTTTGAGACCCATTTCCATGCAACAGGGAGTCTGGCTTCTCACGTTGCCTCTTTTGTTTATGATCTCTCTTTGTTTCCTTGTCTCTGTCCACGCAAATATCGGATAATCATTACCCTCTCCACCGCTAAAATCTGGGTGCAGGCTTTTTCAATGTTTCATTTGGGCTGAGCTGATTTCATCAGAGCAGGTTAATGCGATCATTTTAATTTGCAGAATTTCTTCCTCTCTTTATGTCTGCCATATTTGATTTTGAGCACACATTTAATAATTTCTGATGGTGTGTGTTTCAGCGTCAGCTGGACATGCAGAATAGGCTCTCAACAGTCTCCGGAATTGATTATGACCAAGGAACCACTATTCTATAAACAATGAAAATTGGAAATTATCTCTAGACTGTTTGTTAACGAAGTCGAAGGCTAACCTTTAGGGCTTATTAAAATTCCACTGATGAAAACTCGTATGCTGGTCTCCCTTTCATTGAATCCATCCCTGTATTAGGAGTGCTGGTGTGTGAAAATTGGTCTGGGCCCTCCCCTCCCTCCCTCCCCTTTAATCTCTTGGTCAGGTTTTGAGCTGAGATTTTTAAAGCTTCTATGTTTCTTTCTCTCCTACTCAGGGGATGTGTTGTGAATCCGAACACAGAAATGGTTTCCGGATATGTGGCTGTGGCCGAGCCCCACTGACTAGGCAGTCCTGCTGAACCTGCGAGTCCCCGTCAATAAAGAAATAAAGTCGCTTAGGGGTAACTAGCAGAGATCCAAAAAGGATATGTTTTCTGTTGCTGACAGTAGAAATGAATACCTGGGCAGGAGAGAGAAATGACAACTCCCCCACCCCAGGTATATTGTACAGTTGGTGAATGCAATGAGCTGTTCTAATGAATCTGTTTGCTACATGAGAGTCCATTCAGACACCGCCGTTGCTACCCAGAGAGCCTGGCATGGTGTCTGCAGCCCCTGTCCCGTCCCTGCTGGTGGAGAAGACCTGCCAAATCCTCCCAAGGAGCCACAGCATCCGTGAGCAGAAGTGCATTTGCGTCTACTCGGTCTCTGCAAACTACGAACTCCACCAATGGCAAATAGCATCCCTATCACTATTGCTAAGCAGATGAACAGTAACGGTTTATGGAATTTGTGTTTAAATCACAGTAATGCATTTGGCAGGGAAATCCACCGAAGTACACAATTCAAAGACTGGCTTTGATCTGAGCCTCTTTGGGGCATTTCCCATGACGGATAAAACTGCTTCTTAGAGTTCATAGGCAAATGAGGAAAATGATAAAAATAAAATAAAATAAGAAACAACAAAAAAAGAAAAAGAAAACCAGGCACCAACCTCCCATTGGGATACTTTGTCTCCCTGGAGAATCAGACAAGCTAGCCAGGCTTGCGGTTATTCTGACAGCGTAGACACCTCTCACCCACTTCCACACCCACACGGGCTCGTCTGAATGCCCTCAGTGCTCACCTTTTTTGGTCTTCAGTCCCCCTCCTCCTCTTGGCACACAAACACCAAATGCTCGATGCCATGATTCATATGTTCTCTCTTTTCAAAAACTCCAACTGTCATTGCATATGGGCCCTCACTCTTATTTCCCCTTTTCACCTTTCACAAATTTCTTGGTTAGTATTCTAATGTGACTGAGTAGAACTCAGAAACTTTGCTTTTAATGCAAATAAATGTTCTAATTGGGGGATATTTTGTCTTTCCAATATTCTGCCTGTAAATCAGGCTCAGTGTAGCCGTAGCTAAAACCAAATTCTGTTAACTTGCCAAGTCCCCTCTTACCGGAAACTAGAGAGCAGAATCTAGTGTAGAAAATGTGATATCTTCTGGAAGGGGTGGGGGTGGGGGGAGTGGGGTGGCTACAGATTCCCATTTTAGAAGAACAATCTTCATCTTTTCTTTTGTGTAGGGTGATCAGATACTTCCTGCCTTTCCTAGAATAAAGAGATCTGAGAAGGTTTCTAATTCTTGGATGAATTTTTTCGTTTGTTTGTTTGGTGGATTTTTCCTTCCCATTCTTTCTCCTCTGCAGAACACAACTAGTAAATTATTGGATCTTTGACAGAACAAAGGTATTTTTGATGGGCTCTGTAATCTACTGCGCTAATGCGCCCAGTCCCCTCATTGTCTTGCTGTCTGATCCCATCCCTTCTGCCAGACAGTCACTGCGGGATGAGTCACTTTTAATGTCTGATAATCAAGGTGAATTTTCAAAAAGCTGCCATTTTGGAATTATGCACTATATCACAGTGTCAGGGACGAGAGGAGGAGGAAGGATGAAGGAAAGGCTAAGATAGACACCTACTGCACGTTCAGAGAACTGCAGGCTCCAGCCAGCAACGTGCCAGACAAGATGTGTCTGGAGGGTCTAAGTCGATCAAGGCGTCCGTAATGAGAAAGAGGCTGTTAATTATAAATTAAAAATAACTTCTATGATAATGAAGATTATATTCACGGGAGAAAACGTCTTAGTTAAAACAGACCAGAGGGATGGAATTAAGCACCAGTCATTTGGGGGTATGGATTCTGTACCTACTGAATATATTGTGGTCTATTAAATAACCTAATACAAACTTACATTGGGTAAAGAATAGGAGTGAATCGTAACAGTCTCTGTGGACGTTGTATTGTCTGCCATCCTTATTTAAAGCAACATCAGCTAAGGGAGTTTACCTAACAGATGAATACAGCCTCCCTTCAACTAGGGAGACTGGATATTTCTGGAATCACTTAAAAGACTGAAATCTTTTCTCCCCCAGTGAAATAGCAGGGGGGAATATTGGAAGCCCTGGGTAAACAAAGACCAATCAAATATTCTTCCAAGACCGGACTATTCAAATATACATTGGTCAGTGTCTTCTCTATGGTAATTAACTAAATCCACTGTTATATATTGTGGTCCTGAAAACATTTTTAATTGTTGGTATTGTATTAAATAGTAGGGTAGTTGCAAGAGCATGATGTAAGAATAGCCTGCTCCTTCTGTTTATTATTCAGATAAGTGAACGCCTATAAATAGAAGCAGAATGTTTTGACTAGGGAAATGCTGTCCTCATTACAAGCAGGGAGTTTCTGGGCCGATTTAAAGCTGAAGCTTCAAAGCCTTGGCCTGCTTTATAAAAGCACCGGGGTTTTCATGGATGTTTCTGTGGCCAGTCTGAGTCCGCAGGTGCTTTATCTGTCTTGGGGGAGGGAGAGAGTGACATTTCTGGGAATGCTATTTTGAAGCCATGATAAATGCACATATATTTCACATGCATCTATTAAATAAAACTAGGACTACATCTATAAGATGCCTGCATATTAACTACTATACGTAATCCACCTGCCTATTTTCTTCAATGCAAATTTTATTTAGAGATCTTAACACCTTGTTGTTTTCCAAGGTTAACTAGTCTATTCTCTTCCCATTCTCCGCTCCTTCCCTCTGTGCCATCTCGGTGTGTGTATATGTCAAAATGTGTCCATTTCTCTCGCTCGTTTGCTCACTTTCACTCTCACACACACATATAGTGCTTAACTGGCAAAACAAAAGAAAATAAAATAGCAAGCTACTCTCCTGCCTATAAAAAGGGATTCAACATGCAGAGACTATTTGAGATGAAAGTGGCAGCTTAGAGATCTTGTCTATGACCCTGATTAAACTAAAACAACAGAGAAGTGACCTGTCATTGAGCACTCAGCCAGAGCCTCAGATGCAAGGCTAGCACCCAGGTTCCGACTCACAGGCTGGCAAGCATGTTGTCCCCCACTTAGAAAATAGGGTTCTCTGCAACTTAGCTCAACAGTGATTAATGCACAGATGTCTCGGAGAAAAAGTCAAAAGGAAGAAAAAGGAAAACCTGAGGAAGAGATAAGAATCAAGCCTCTTTTTAACCATGCTACCAGAAATAAAAAGGGAAGGTGGCATGAAATGAAGAAGTAAAAAATATTAATAGAACATCTATCTAATCAAATGATCTGCCTGGTCAGGAATTCGATTAGAAGTCTCAATTGTCCTTCTTTAAGGAATGTAGTGGAGAAATTTGAAACTAACCAAGAAAGTGATCACTGTTTGCAAAAAAGAAGAAGAAGAAAAAGTCATGCTGCTTTATTTTCCTCTCTATTTTCATCTGAAATATTAGAATAATTCAGCCAGATTCTGCTTAAGTTCTCATTGTGGTCAATGGGCTCTATAAATTGGCATCTGAAACCAGGGCTGAACCAGCATTTTCTTTTCTTCCTCTAGAATCTGGATACTTAAAGGGTATGGCCTGCCTTGCTCTCTGAATGAAGATCTACCTGCTATGACCTGGTAGGTATTTTCTAATCTTTAATTTCCCTCTTGCTTTGTTTGACATCTGTTGACTGAACGCTGTCTAGTATGTCCTGCCTCTTATTAAAATACATACCTCTTTGGTGCTTGAGAACTCCAAAATCCGGAGTATCAAATTTCTGTTTCCTCAAATATATCTCCCATTCAAGTGTGAAACCTTATGGATTTTCTTTGCAAGCACTCATTAGCAGTAGGGAAATTCTTGGAGGACAGAACAGAGCTCTCCTGTAGCTAGGTTTTTCCCTTCTAAAAGAACCTACAGAAAGATGCAGAATTAAAATTAAGGAGAATTTTTAAAAATAATTTCTTTAAGAATTTAATAATCAGGGGCTGGAGCGATAGCACAGCAGGGAGGGCATTTACCTTACACGCGGCCAACCCGGGTTCGATTCCCAGCATCCCATATGGTCCCCTGAGCACCACCAGAAGTAATTCCTGAGTGCAGAGCCAGGAGTAACCCCTGAGCATCGCCGGGTGTGACCCAAAAATCAAAAAAAAAAAAAAGAATTCAATAATTAAAGAATAGAAGATCTGTATCTATTTTTAAATGTATTTTAGCAGAAAATAAAATCTTTTGGTAAATAAAGGAAGGGGTCATAAGGTTTTGCATTCTGTAAGAAATATTAACAAAGGGGCAGGAGGAAAAATGGGGACAATAATGGTGGAAAATGTACACTGGTTCAGGTACAGGTGTTGGAACATTATATGATGGGAACCCAAGCATGAACAACTTCGTAATTGTGTATCTCATTGTGATTCATTTTTTTAAATTAATTTAAGAGAAAGAAGTATTAACAAATAAGGGTTGTTTATAGATAATGAAAGGGTTAAAATACAAATTGTGATTCCTCCAACTATTAAAACAAGTGGACTTTGATTCTACTTTTTGCTTCTGGGCAAGGGGAAAAATGAAGAGCTTACATTTGGTTGGTGGTGCAAACACAGAATTTATCTGCTTTTGCTCTAGAGAGCACTATCTGGGGTATTAATAGACCTTCCATCTCCATGGTACTTCTCTGAGCATTATAGAATGTTTATCGCCATTCCCTGGATTCTACCCACTAAATATGATAGTGGGGTAACTCTCCTCAGTTGTGAGATCTAAAAGGTCTCCAGATCACCTCCACATGTTACCTGGAGAGAAAAATTATGCCTGATGCAAGCTCATTAGACTAGAGTGAATCTCATGATAGAATAGAGACTCCATTGTCCCATATTCTGAAAAAAATCTTAATTTATACAGTAAGACCCACATTTCTGACTATATTCCAAACATAGCAGCTATGTCAGTGACCAGCATGGTGCCAGGTGTTGTCCATGGATTAACTAATAAACCGCTTCTTCTTTAGAACTAGAGTTCCAAATACCAAGAATCAGGGCTGGAGTGATAGCACAGCGGGTAGGGCGTTTGCCTTGCATGCGGCCGACCCAGGTTCAATTCCCAGCATCCCATATGGTCCCCTGAGCACCGCCAGGGGTAATTCCTGAGTGCGGAGCAAGGAGTAACCCCTGTGCATCGCCAGGTGTGACCCCCCCTAAAAAAAAAAAGAAAGACATTTGAGCAATTGATTGTTCACATATGGACTAAGAGCCATAGAAACAAAGTCAATTCCAAAGAAAGACAGCCCATGGCCAAGGACTGGAAGGTTGAGAATTAACATTGCATCCCTTCCCAAAGAGTCCCCACCCTGGTTGTTTTATTTTAATATGACTGTTTGATATAAAAATGACCTTGAAGCCCCTCGTCTTCTGTATAAAGCTGGCAAAACGTCAGTGGAGAGCAGACCTTTCAATGTTCTTTTCCTACATAACCAAGGGAAATAATGAGGGAGGGAGGGGAGGAAGGGACCACCCAGTGCCATGGTAGAAAACAATGAATTGGCAAGCTCGGCCAGGGAGCGGAAGTGGTCTCTTCTAGGACACCTTTACCCTGTCTTTCCACAGAGGTTTCAGAAGTGCTATTCACCAGTGACTGCTGTGTGATTTCCCTTTGTTCCTTTTTAAAATGGGAGTATTCCCTACCGCTGCTCTGACCCTCTCCTGCCACGTTCCTGTGCTGGTCACAGTGCTTTGGGGATCAAGCAGAGCCAAAGGAGATTCTGTTCCTTAAATTGGTAGTCATATCGGGTAGGACTCCAAGATGCCTTATTTAGAGAAGGGTTAAATATATTTTCCCTTTAAAAGGGAGAAACAAAATATTTGTCACTGAAAGGCTCGGATGATGACGATACTATCACTCCTCTCCATTACTTGCTGCCCTCTCCTAGGAAATGATTATACATACCACTCATTTATTGTTTGATTTTTAGCACTCATCCATATGGTTAACTATCTTTGATGTGAGACTAGGTCACAAGATTTTCCCAACGATGTGTGGGTGGAAATTGCATATAAATTCCAGCAGAAGCTCAGCCATGGTATAATTCAATCATGATTTCTCTCCCTCTGTCAGTTTGTCCAGCTGAAAGCATCAGAGGAGTCCAGTGATTTCAGCACCCTGAATGATAGCTTTGATCTGGATTAAGTCTTGGATATGAGGTTGGTTCCTTTTTGAAATGTTTTTTAAATCTGTATTTTTGTTCAAACATCTTTCAGTTTTATCTTTTGCTGGTTGAAACTTTAAAATGCTTGAATTTTTCACTTCCATTACAATCTATCAAGTTCTTTGTGGAGCTCTCTTACCTGTTAACTTACCTTGTTAACTGGAGCCAACAGAAGCTAAGGCACAACAATAGCATTCTGTGTCTTTAACTCTTCACCTGAATTCATCCATAAACTAATTAAGAGCATAATCTGCCTTCCTGGAAAAGCAGACTTAAATGATGTAATTTTAAAATCCAAAGCTATAAGTATTATAAAGCATTTTATCAAATCCAACATCAGTTTATGGTTTCTTTTTTAAAAATCCTTAGCTATAAGGACTAAAAGATCATTTTCTCAGTCTGAAATAAAAAGCACGTGCAGAAATCCTAAAGCTTATGTCATACTTAGTAATGGGGGATTTGAATCTTAGTGTCTGGACCGAGAGAAGATGCTCACTCTCTCCCCTCCAGTCAACACTGTACTGCAAGGTTTTAACCTGAGAGAAGAAAAAGTAAAAAAAATGAAAGCATCTAGGTTGTAAAGGGAAAAAAGAAAGTATTTTTTATTTTTATTTTATTTAAACTTATTTAATTTTTTTCTATTTTTAGAAGCTATGGTCTTATATATGGAAAGTTTTAAGAAATTCTAAGAAATTCACAAATATTAACAATTAATTAATAAGTATGGGGATCAGAGAGATAGCATAGTGGGTAAGGCATGCTGCCAACCCAGGTTCTACCCCCAGAAACCCCATATCGTCCCCTGAGCATCACCAGAAGTGATTCCTGAACACCTCCAAGTGTGGCCCAAAAATAAAAACAAAACCAAACAATTACAGCAGTATTGTGGAACACCAAATCAATATGCAAAAATCAGTTGTATTGCAGCACTCTGGCAGTGAAAAATCCTAAAATAAATTAAAGGGATAAAAATTATTAAGATTTTTTTTAAATAAAGAGCTGAATAATCCTCTGTAATTAAGAAGGTCTAAATCTTTTCACCCGTTATTGTTTGGCTTTTTCTGGTCCCTTCCATGTACTCAGATTATTTTTTCTACCTGAAAAATAAAAAGTTTGACTAGGTGGTTTAGGTTCCAAGATGGGGTGTGATAAGTGTGTATGCATAGTTCTGGGTGAACAGTGTCCAAATGAAGATTTAACTTAAATCCTTAGAAGTGGGGGTAATAGTGTATTTTTTACTTAAAGGGAATTAGACATTAGGTTTTCCTTTAGGAACTTGCAAAGATGATTGTTTAAATGTGGGGAAGTCACTTTACCATTATTAGAAATAGCTTTGTAAACTTTCCTATTTTCTTTTTTTTTTATTTTATTGAATTACTATGAGATAGTCACAAGCTTTCATGTTTCTTCCCAATGATTCTCCCTAGTAGAGCTCATCACTCTGTGATGTACAAATATCTTTCCCTGATATAAGTCTCTATTTCTGCATTTCTCCCACCATTTTGTCATTACTTGCATCTCTGTTTGCTTCTGACACAAGACCCTCAAGAGAAGGAAAAAAAAGATTTGCACCCCCAATGCTTGCAAGTTCTCTGCATGCTTGCTACCTTGAACTCCTATATCCTCAGACCTTCTGATTTTTGCCCACTTGAAGGCCATCTCCCTCAGATCTTCTGTCCTCCAAACCTTTATGTCAGAGTTGGAGTTGAGATGTGTATTTCAAGTTGAGATCTGACTTAATACATATTCTCTCTCTCTCTCTCTCTCTCTCTCTCTCTCTCTCTCTCTCTCTCTCTCTCTCTCTCTCTCCCTCCCTCCCTCCCTCCCTCCCAGTTCCAAAGTGAACTACCACCAGTCATCAATTCACAATGGACCCTGAGGACTGGGGTACCTTAGAGTCTCATTAGCTTATTTTCACAGGAGACTCAAGCCACAGTATAACAGCTTTCCCATGAACAAGACTTTAAAGGTAAGGAGTGAAAAACCTCTGTCTATCTGTGTCACTGACCCTCGGGGACTTGGTCCCCTGGTGCATTCGATAGACATACCCCTGGCTGACGGGCTGAAGAATGGGTTACAGGCTAATGGCCGGCAACCTTTTGGGGGGTTAGAGATTAACATGGGTTTGGCTGAGCATAAATATAAAGTGGGTTTTGTTGAAAATAAACATAAGCAAATGTGAAGCACTTCCTTTAAGGCAAATTCTTCTAGGAAATTCACCCAGGACTCACGTTGGGGGGCTCCAGCTTTCTGGATTCTGTTCCCCAACACATCCTTTTCATTGATTCTGCATCATCATTTTGAGCCCCTTTATCTATAACAAGAGTTTTTTTTTATCTATAACATAAGAAACTGAGATCTTCCTTCTGCTTTTTCAAAGCACAGACAGTGCACGTCTTCTCAGAGAGTAAGGGAGCTGCCTCGGTATTTAGAATAAGGATGGCAAGAAGCTGAGGAGTTCATGCTTGATGGATATTTATTATCCAATACAGGTTAAAGGAACCTGCCCTATCCCGAGTGTTTCTATCACTATGGCCATCAGTCTATCAAATCAGACAAGATAATTGATTAGATCTAGGTGTCATGGAGGGGCGTTCTTAATGGTTGGTTGACCAAAAAAAAAAAATCTATTACTAAGCACTACAGTCAACACTATAGTCAAAGCTTATATCTTCTCTGACTAGAGGTTTAAATCCACCCAGCCTTTGTGTTTCTGGAGGCTGCCTTGGTGCTCACTGATTTCTCGGGGGTTTCCTCATTGTGGTGGACCTAACCAGAAATGGATGTGTTCCAAAACCAAACAGCCAAGTGCTTCAGTCTTTGAAAAGAGAGAGACATGAGCATTAAGCAAGTGTTAGTGTCTTTCATAAGAGAATATTTTTGTGAGACAGTTGTTGTTTATTAGATAAATCCTAATCAGATAAATCCTAGTCAGAGGGTGGTCCAGGGACTGGGCTCTCTGTGAAGTGCCTGTTACCGATTTATAATAGGAAAATATAAAAATTAAGAAAGTGTTTATAAAATTTTATAGGGGCCTGATGGTAATTTAAATCTGGACAGTCTAGTCATTTAAAAAAAAAAGCCTCCAGGCCAGGGAATTAGTGTATCAGTTAGGGCCGTCCTTTACCCTGGCTCAGTTTCTGGTCTCCTAAGCTTCACCACATGTATCTGTAGAGTCTCGTGAGCCTCCCAGGGTAGCCTGAGTGGTCCCTGACACCACAGAAACCAAGCGGCACAGTCTCCTCAGATTCTCGCCCTGAGCCACCAGCCTGGTTGAACCAAGTATCACCTGGAGTGGCCCTAGATTCCCTGAGCAAAAATTAATTTTATTGTGTTTTATAAAAAGGTTAGTACAGGGCCAGAGAGAAAGCTCAGTGGTCAGGGTTACATGCCTTTCGTGTACAGGGTTACATACCTAGGTTCAATCCCCTGCACTATAAGGCCCCTGAATACCACTGGGTCTGAGCATTGAACCATCTGGCCTGACTGGCTGAGTGTCACTGGGAGTGGCCCAGATGCCCCATGAGCAATGGTTAGCATGATAAAACTACATTACTTTTTATAACAGGTAGTTTGGGAAACATCACTTAAAAGACACGGTCTCATTTCTAGTTGCTTGCTAGTATTTTTTTTTCTTTACACCAAATGAGACTTAGTTCCATTTTATATTTCCTGCCACTCTCTCTAAACATGCCTAGTAAGACTGTTTCCCCCTCTTATATGCAGGCAATGGGTATGTTGCAAGTTTGAAGCACTGTTAATGGCCTCACTTAAGAGTTCTAGTACTGGGAAGTTTGTTGTGGTCATGAAGCTGATGAAGACCCCTTATTGCCATTTTATCATTTGGGGTGGGAGGTGGTGGTAGAAATTGTATTACTATAGGTTGTGACTTCAGCTCCTAGAATCATCAGTCTATAATAAGCTTCAGTAATTGAACTTTTCCCTGGCCCATTCACAGACACCACGTGTCCCTAACAATTCGAGAGGAGTTCATCTTCATCCACCCTACCCTTCCAGCATTCCTAACCTCCACATCATCTCCGCAAAATCCAATAAATGTCGGTTTCCCATGAGTATTATTTCAAGTGAGCTGATATGTTCTTATATTTCATTTGATTCTGGTGCTGAGCAGTCAACCTGTCTCCAAGAGAACTATGTTTAAGTGATTATGCCTTAACCTATGACATCATATTTTTTAAAGAACATGATTTGAAGACATTGATATCTATTGCCGTTTACAGCTCCTTTTCATCCAGATTGATTATATGCTCATGTCGGGGATATGAGTGATGGAAGGGAGAGAGAAAGAACCAGAATCAGGGAGACCAGTGAGGAAGTTACTACAGTAATCCAGGCAGGAAATAAGGAGAAGCCGGCACAGAATAATGACCGTGTACTGGAGTAAAAGAATGAGCTGGAGATATGTAGACCTTAGAACAGCAGGCTTTGGTGGCTGGTGAGATGTGGAGGTAAAAATAAAGAAAAGTTGAAGAGTTTGATGTTTTGATGGGGAGAACAGGTGGGCAGTCATTTGCTAGAAAGATAGGAAGAACAGCTTGGAGAAATGTGGGGCAAGAAGGTGATGGATTCAGCTTTCAGCACACTGAGTTTACCAGTAGAACAACAGGCAACTGGATATAGGCCTGGTGGAGCTCAGAAGAAAAGTTAAGGCTACAGATATGGATTTTTGAGGTCACAGATATATAACTCAGATATATAACTGATTAAACAGATAGAACTGGATAAGAGGATAAAAGATATGTAATATTTTAATTGGCCCTATGGCTGTTTCAGTATATTCAACTTCCCCTTATATTTAAAGATTCTTATAGTCATGGCTATCTTATTTTCCATATGATTGAATAGAATAATCTGCTTATAATATAATAGGTCACACATATTCTATGAGAAGCAAAGCTGATCAGAGAAATCAGTTGAAATATTTCCTAAAGTTGGAAAGAACTACCTCCTAGGGTTCCTATCATCCACCTCTCCTTTATCCAGCTCTCCTCATTAAGAGTTACTAAGAATAAATGTATTTGGACTTTCTCTGTACCATCCACCCATTTGATTCCATTTAATTGTCACATGATCCCTTAAGAGAAATCATTAAACCCATTTACAAATAGGAAAATAGATGGAGAGGAATCCCATGAATGGAAAGTGATGTCCTTGACATAGTTTAGCATTGTGCCTCTTCAGCCATCTGAATATCAACACACACACCCCTTCCAGTCTCTCTGCTGGCCACTCCCAGTGCAACTATCTCTGTGTTGACCAAATAGACACCAGAATATTTTTGTGGTTCAAAAATGTGTCTCTTTAACTATAATTACAAACAGAAATAGAGACACTAATTGACACAGAAGAAAGAAAAATATATATGTAGATGTAGAAATCACTGAGTTATTTAATTTTTTTTCCTACATTTTTTCAAATTTTTTTCTAAATTATCTAATGAGCATTTGTTCCTTTACTAATTCACAACATAATAGATACAAGAGATATATTTATCATATGACGTTTAGAATGATATAAATTTTTAAAAAAATCTTATTCAGGATGAATTGCTGTTGTCCTTCTCATGCAAGGCTCAAGAAAATGCGTCAGTTCTTTAGAACATCTTAGAGAACAATGCTGCAAACTATCATGCTTGCAGGATATATGGGAAATCAGACTGTGCTAATTATTGGTCATATAACCTTAAGTTAAATTCTCCGGATCTCACTTTCTTTGCCTAGGAAATGAGGGAGATAAGCTAAATAGTCTTTATAATTCCTAAAAACATTAAATTTTATAGGCTTTTTTTAAGTATAAATGAAACTAGGCAGGGGGCATAAAAAATAGATTAAATTCTTGCTTTAGTTACATTTTCATGGGCATTTGGGGTGGGTCCTTTGATTAGGTCATGGCTATCTAGTAATATGATAATATGCTCAGATGCATTCAACATCTGAGCACCACTCAGTGCTTTCACAAAATTTTTTTCTCATTTTCACTAAAACCTTTTGAGGTGAACATTATTGTCCTTATTTTTGCTGATGTAGATCAAGGAGTTAAGGAACAGATGAAAGATCACTCCCAATATATTATAACGAGATTCTAACCCAAATGCTTCTTGGTGAATTCCTAGAATATTGTCAGTTCAGATGTGATATTGTTTGCTTGTTTTATCATTTCAACTTCTCACGATATCGGTATTTGAAAAATACAGTTCATGTCTTCAATGATTTAGTATTTAAAAAAGAATGTGAGGTTCTTTAAAAAAAATACTCTGAAATTTAAAGTAAGAGTCTAATGTAATGGGGACAAATGGAGGCTTTGGGCAATGTCTCCGTACCCTTCACTGAGAAGCAGACAAAAGGACATTATTATAAAATTGCAAGTGGGGGCAGAAATAGTCACTTGTCATTAGTGTCAGGGTCATTTCAATGAAAATTAACCCCAGAAATGCTTGGCTAAGCAGTGGAAACCATGGCATCATTTGGACCGTGGCAGAACCAAGGCAGATCAATCTTTTCTACCTGCATATGAGTTTAATCAGTCCAAAGTCACTGGCCATGCTAATGGCCCTAATTATTGTTGCAGAAAGCACTAGAAAAATACCTACTTAGTATCAGAAAGATAACCTCAGCCCAGAATAATCTAGTAACCAAAGAATTCCCAGTGGAAGACTCAGACACTGCTCATAAAGCCTGGACCAACCCAATTGGATAATAAAGCATAAAAATATGTATTTGACAGAGGACAGATTCTATAGTGGAGGGTGGAGCCTCCTGCTGGGAATGACCGTCGTCGGTGAAAATACGACACTGACAGCAAGAAAATGTACAGAGCATCTCAGAGAATCATTATTAGTAGCTTACCCAGCTTTTTTTTTTTTTGCCACTGAAGATTGCTATTCTGGTATTCTGTGTGTGTGTGTGCACACACACACATGCCCTCATGCCTACACACCTACCTACCTACATGTTGAACCGTGTTTGCATGCACAGATGACCTTCAGTTACAAAAATGAAATGTAGCAATTTGTTCATCTGCCACCCAGCCCTATTTCTTGAAATGTAACTATTCATTTATAAAGGTCTAAGTACGCGCTTCTGTGATTTTGTAGTAAATTCTCTGCTATTCTGAGACAAAAGTGACCCAAACCAAGCTCAGGCAGAGTGTGAACAGAAGGCATCCCCGGTGCGATTGGCACTCATTTTTACCATCTGCGAATGGTTTGAGGTGCGGGGAAGGTGCAGAACTTGTCCTGCTCAGACTCAGCTTTGCCAGCGGATTATCTTCTAGTTTAAGAAGTAGCTGTTGTGAAACACATAATTCTTTGAGGAATATGGATTGAGTACAAAGAATCAAGAGCACTGGACCAGAAATCTGAGAGATGGTCTCAGCTCCACCACCACATTACAACCAAATCAATAGACAGCCTCTTCTCCATAGTCAAGAATAGAACACTATGTTTATTTATGTAAGCCACCTAGACCAAGTGTAAGACTGTATTGAAGTCCTTCAGTTTTCCTATAAGTAAAGTAAAACAAAATTTAAAGGCGCTGTTCCCTTTGGGCAAAGTACAAGTTGTGTGTGAGCCATAAACGGGACTCAGCTCACGTCTGTAGGTAGCTTGGAATCTGGTGAGGGGACTTCCAATGCACATATTACCACATCTTAGGTATAAAAAACACTGTGATCATTGCCATAAGAAATATCATTTGGTCACATTTGGTCACTTTTGGCAGACACTGTGCTAATTCAAAATAAATTACTTCTCTCTGAGGCCATAGGAGGCAATTTCATAAAGCTTTATGGAAATGAGTATAGTTTGGACTTTGACGAAGAGGTTAAATTTTGTTAGGCAAAGATAAACTGAGGCAGAAGTGTGGAAGGAGAGGAAATGTATAGGGGATGCTTAAGCAATGGTGAGTAGTCTGGTTGGGCAAACATCAAATGTATTAGAACTTTGTAAGGGATATGCTGAAAAAGATACTGTGGCCAAGGTTTGACAGCAACATTGAGAAGTTTGAACTATATTCTTCAGCTGGCCAGAGCTTGGGACAGAAGAGTAACATGATGAGGTCGAAGCTCTAAACAATCAGTCTACCATTGGAGTATTGGAGGGGAGAAAATTCAGTAGAAAGCTTTTGCAAGAACTCAGAGTGAGCTGAATTTTGAGTGAAGAAGGTGGACACAGGAAACAGGCGGGGAGGAATATCGAGATCACAGAATACAGTGTCTGTTGAGAGCCTGGGTCCGGGAGAATGGAGCTGAAGATGACATTTCTCAAGTATCAGCAGACCTGCCCTGGGCAAATTCCTGAGATGGATTAGCTCTTCGTGGGCAGTGTTGGAGACTGTCTGCTCCCGTCAGCCTCTGCTCTTCCCTCCCTTCCACTATCAAAGCATCTGGAAAGAGTGTCAAGTCCATTTTGTTTGGTAAGATGTTGCCTTCTTAAGATTTCGGAAGATTTCTAAATGTTAAAGAAGAGATACAAACCTTTATTTCTGAGATATCATGCAAGGCTTAGAACCCTGGCTTGCACACTGCTGATCCCAATTCAATCCCAGAGCCCCGCCAGGAGTGATTCCTGAGCACAGAGCCAGGAGTAAGCCCCAACACCACTGGGTATGGCCCAAAACCTAAAAAAAAAAAAAAAAAAAAAAGCAAATGACAAGAACATTTCTACATGTTCGCTTATAGTTTTCCTACTAAGAAGGAAATATTTTATTCTCAAATTTCATGTATTTCTAACTTGGCCTCGATTCAGTCTTGTTTGTGGACAAGAGTGATAGTCAACATACTAATTCCTGGTGGCATAATACAATAGTCAAAATACTAACTCCCTGGCTAAGATAAGGAATACCTGTTACCTGTTGTAAACAACTGTTGGGCCATATCAGAATATCCAGCTGAGTCTCAATTTGCATATTGGCATCTTCTCGGGTTACTATAACCTTACAAAACTGGGGTGAACTGACAAACCTCGAGTCCAGGATTGCACACAGACCTTCTTGGCTAAAGCAGAAGAGACCATAATCCACTACACGCTCACTGAATTCCCAGTGGCTCTGGATGCTGCTTCCCTCTCTCCTGACCCATAGCTCTCTCCCACACAGCGTCTGAAGGAGCTGTAGGAAAACTGTGATGTCGAAACACCTCCTCAACCTTAATCTTTCTCCCTTGTGTCTGAAACGAAACTGCCACTGTGCTCGTCCCTGTACATTCCACCTCGTTCATTCTTAGTCCACTCTCGCCAGGCCTGCGGGCAGCCAGACTGCGCGTCCCAACGGGCAAGGCGGCCCTCATTATCCAGTCCAGATTATTCACTCCCTCTTTTGTTGGAAAGATCCAAATAATTTTAAAGACCACCCATAAGGCTGCAGCTGTCCCCAGAAATGGAGTTCTGATTAAATTCCCGCTGTTCCTTTAAGAACCAACTTAAATGTCACCTCTAAATAATAACAGCTGACATTTACTCAGTGCTTACTCTGAGCCAGCCACTTTGCTCAGGGCTGCTAATGGATTTTCTGATTTCTCCCTCAAAATGAACCTTTGAGGTAAGTACTGGCATTCTCCCCATTCTACAGATGTGGAAACTCAGAGGTTAAATCACTTAGCCCAGGTTTCAAGGCAAGTGAGTTGGAAAGTGGTGGCCTTGCCCGCACTGCTCCGGCAGGGACTATGGGCCTTTGGTAGGGGAGCCAGCTGAGAGCCAGAGTCTCTGCTTCCTTCGCACGGTATCCGGGCATGTGCTTTACAGCAGCCCTTGGCTGTGTGATGATTGACCCAGACCTTTCTGTCCAAACTCAACAAACTTCCACCGTATTCCCAGACCTGCAGCCATGCTTGGCATTCAGTAGGCATGCAGTAAATATTTGTGGAAGAAAATAGTGGAGAGGGAGAAGAACAAATAAGGGTATGGACTTAGGGGGTGGGGAGTGGTTGTGGAAGGCCACATCCAACTGTACCTAGGGGTTATTCTGGCCCTGTGGTCAGGAATGACCCCTGGAAGTGCTCAGAGGACCTTATTCTCTGTTGGGGGTGGAAGCAGGGCCAGCCAAGTAGAAGGCAAAGTTCCTTCACCCCTGTACTAACTCTTGGGCCCACAGATAGACTTTTGAGTGAATGTGTCCCGGGGGCTGCCCTGGTCACATCCTGAAACCTGGGCATTGCTATTCCAAGTATTCCTCGAACCTGCCGAGCAACCTCCATGCCTGTCACTTTCTTTGAGCCTCAGTTTTCATATCTAGTAAAATGGTGCTCTTGAAAGGAACAGAAAGTTAAAGGAGATCGCACACGTGAATGAGCCCAGTCAAGAGCCTGCTACTCAGTCCAGCACTCGTGGGTAATGTTGTTGAGTGAGAAACACGTGAGGAACTGACATATTTCACAACCTATGGAGGAGCGATCAAGGAGTCGTCCCTGATACATAACATACTGCAGGAGACCAGGAACCGTGTTTGAGTGATTAGGCTAAATGACTGTATGTCTAAACATTAAAATATGATTCATACAAGTATCATCAGGAGCATCTACTTTACATTTCAGTGCCATCTTTACTGAAAGGCGGGGCTGTTTATATTTATAATGCAAATGCATTGTGCTATCCGGAAGACTTCAAACCTCTATTCTCCCTCCCCCACCCGCCCTGATTCCTGTGTCCGGATTCCTTCCCCACTCTCTCCCTCCACACCCCCCTTCATCTGCCTGTCACTTTTCAAAGACAAGCTTTGCAGAATGAAATCTCTGCTTTCTTTGTTTTCCTGGTTTCCATTTTGTATCCTAAAATATTCACTTCAAGTTCCGCTTGACAGACGTCCCTAATCTAATCTCCACGTCTGCTTTCTAATTTTCACAGTCAGGATAAAACAAATAGGTTGGAGTTAATTGCCGGAGCAGCGGGCCGGAGCTCTGAGCTGTGATTTATGAGCTGAGTGCAGGCGCTCTGCAACACATTTTTCTTAATTTATTTTTAATGAGTCTCTCAATTAATTTTCGTGGAAACATCTTAATGATGTTGGAGGCGGGTGTTAATGAGGTCTGCACCAGCTCCTAATTTTGCATATTTTAAAGTGCCTAATGTCATCCCCGCACCCTTTCTTTCCATTTTAGGAAGAGTTGGGGGGGAAGAGGGGGAGGGGAGGAAGGGTGTAGAGGGGGTGGCAAGGGGGGCGCGATTGTTGAATTGAGAATTTTCACTCTTCATGCCTCAGTCTTTGCTTAACCTTTCAGACGCTCTGGGCTTCTGGTGCGCCTCCGAGCAGTTGCTTGCTTCCTGCTCCCCTCCCCTCACGCACGGCTCAGGGTCCGCAGAGTCTGAAGAGGGGCTGGCTGCAGGAAAGGGAAATAATACAGGAGCCCCAAGAAACTGCCAGTTCTAGGAAATAATCAAGTAGCCCTGAGTGCAAGTGCCCAGAGGCCTCTGTCCCTGAGGTGATCTTACCTTTCCTAGCGCAGACACTGGCTGGGGGGACAGGCAAGGGTGTCCTCATAGCTGCTGGCTGTTTTGTTCCCAGCCATGAGAACCCAGGTCTGAAGGAAGATGCCCAAATGCTTCTCTGATGCCTTTTCGGTCAGAAACAGCCTTCACTATGTTCTCACCATCTTTCTGTATTTCCTAGTCAGAGCTTAGTTTTCTAACCAAAGAGTCGTTTGGTTAGAAATTTAAGAAACTTCTAAATTTCTAAAGTCGGTGGTAAGAAATTTAAGAAATGTAAAAGAATGGGTCAAGTGAGGAGAAAACAACATTCTGGTGCCTAAAAACAGACAACAATTAAAATTGTGCTTCCTTCTGTTTTTTTTTTTAATTTTTTATTAGTGAATCACTGTGAGATAAAGTTACAGACTTACAAACGTTCATGCTTGCATTTCAGTCATTGTGCTTTCTTCTGGACATTTTTCTTTTCCTTGGCATGAGCTTTTGATTTCTCGTCTGCACATATGATGATACTGAATATATTGTTTTTCCATTTACCAGTCCGACATAAGGAAGAGACTTCTCCCAGGCAGCATTTGTAATGGCTGTTTAGTATTCCATCTCACAGACTGGTCATCATTTACTTGCTTGGTCCACCACAACTTGGCATCTAAGCCATTGCTTGAGCTGCTACCACGAAGACTATGGTGATAAATATCACTGTACAGAAAGTTTGTTTTAAATTAAGTGTACATCCTTTGGAATAGCCTGAGAAATTATTGGTTTAAAGGGCATAATCCTTTTGAAGGCTCTTGATATATATTTCCAAATGACTTGCCAGTAGGCTATGCCAGTTTATTTGCAACTGTCATACATGAGTGTATCTATTTCCTCAAGTTTCACAGTAGCATGGAGTATTACAATTGCTAAAAAAAATTTTTTTTGTCTGGCAGATTTAAATGCATTTCTTTCATTCTTTCATTAAGTTCCATCTAGTAATGCTCAGTTAGACCAAAGGCTGCTTTGACTACATTTGTGAAGAACTGAGCCAGGAACTGTGATCTGGCCAAGACCAAGGTCCTTTTCTTAGCACCCTACATACAATGAGGTCTTTCATTCATCTATATTTTTGCTCTTTTCCTGTATAAATCCAGGGATCAAAAGTATCTCAAATACAATACCTCTGATGTCAAACTTCACTTACAGTTTATTAATTTATTGACGAATGGTTGGGTTTAAAGATTAGAGTTACACAACTACAGCCCATAACGTGTGTGTGGAAATTGACTCACCCATGAAATGGTAAGTTGAGGATACATCTGCCCAATGGCATCTTCCACTCAGCATTTCTAGAACTGAGTGCTTATCTCCTGCTCACCCTTCGCAAATGAGGAAAGGTGCCCCACTGAGTGTCTGGCAGAGGCTCCAGGGGTGAGTCTTCTGTGGGGGAACCCTGCTTTCACCTCGTGCTCCCCACACAGGCCCACTCAGCCAGCAGACCCAGTGGACTTCCCACCTCCTCATTTCCCCTTCATCCATCCATCCCCCGGACCTGTTCCAGCCTGTTTCTGTCTCTCACTACTAGGGTCCAGCCCTCCCACCCGTCTTCTTATTCCGGCCCTGCTGTGTGCATGTTCGCCCATAAAGTTGCTCATGTGTTGTGTTTCTGACAGAACCAAAAGCCCTCAGTGATGTCCTCCCTGACTGCAGAAAGAACAGAATTTTCAGTGTGTTCTTGGGGACTTCCACACAATGAAAGCCCCTAGTACACTATCCATTCTTCAAATATTCCAAGAGCATTCAAGCCCAGGGTGCCCCTTTCTGACCTCCCTAATGATGAGTCCATGCCACCGCCTCCAGGAATCCTTAGTCACCACAGTGGCTACTTGTGCAGCATGGCCAGGGGACATCTGGTGAATGTGTGGAGTGGAAAAACAGGGTCTGGAGAAGTGTGTTTCCTACAGCATTCTTACCCACTCTTTTCTGGAACATTTTTACGTGCTAGGTTATATGTTCGTAATTTAAAATGTTGACAACTCCTTCAACTTGGGAGTTAGATGTTTATGTTTAAATTTTTTAAGAACCCTTTAAACGAGGATAAAATAGTTTCTCAAGACTTTCTGTTGTCTGGTTGACCACTGATTTATTGCTGGACATTTCTTAATTTCCATAAAAGGATATTTTGAGTGCTTTTCCCACTGATTCCTTGTGCTTAGTGTAAGTAATCTCAGAATATTCCTTGAGAAACAACTGCAGATTCTAGCTTTAGAGGATAATTGGTTCAGACAGGATTCTGTAGACTTTAATATATAGTGGTCTCACAGTTAATAGGCACTTTTCAGCATTATCTTAAAGCAGAAGGATGATTTTAATCCTTCTGCCCAATAGCAACATTTCATCTATAGTTGTGTATAGTCTTTGAACCCAACCATTTGTCAATAAATTAATAAACTATAAGTGAAGTTTGACATTAGAGGTCTTGTATTTAAGATACTTTCAATCCCTGGATTTATACAGGAAAAGAGCAAGGATGTGGATGAATAAAAGCCAATAAGGGAAGGAGAATGTCAATAATCTTAGAGATGATGTTGAAGATTGTCGGCATTGGGGTTGGAGGGATGTACAGCAAGTATAGCAACCTGAGTTCAATCCCCAGTACCACACAGAGTCTTCTGAGCACTGCCAGGAGTTATCTCTGAGCACAGAGTCAGGAGCATGCCCTGAGCACTGTCGGGTGAGGCCCATTAAGAAAGATGGCTAGCTTTCACTATGAATCATGACAGTGCTGTGATTTGTAGTATTAGCTACTATATTTTGGAATTATTTTAATGTATTTTAGAGTTATTTTAGTAATATAGTCTTATTTTTAACATTTTCTAGCAGAGTACACTAGTCTAGTAGTCATGACAGATGTTATAAGAACCTCAAATTTTAAAGACTTGACACAACAAATGCATACATTTTCCTTACACAAACTTTAAGGTAGACGGGATGGAGCTATAGTACAGCAGACAGGGTATTTGCCTTGCACACAGCCAACCCGGGTTTGCTCCCCAACATCCCATATGGTCTCCCGAGCACTGCCAGGAGTAATTCCTGAGTGCAGAGCCAGGAGTAACCCCTGTGCATCACCGGGTGTGATCCAAAAAGAAAAAAAATATTTAAGGTAGATATTTATTAATGGCACTCTTCTGCTTGTTTGCCTTCCTGTTTATTTGGGGGCCACACCTGGAAATGCTGCAGGACCATAAGGTGCCAGAGATTGAGTGCAGGGCTCCCACATGCCAAGCACATGCTCTGGCCCTTGGAACAATCTCCCTGGCACAGCATTTCTTTATTTTTTTACTGTAATTTTTTTCATTTTCACTTATCATAGGTTTAAAATATTCTGGCCTCTCAGGAGGATAGCTTCCTATCTCTCCTGTGTCATTGTTACCTTTCCTATCAGCAAAGGATGGCCCTTCTAAGTCTCTCCATGGTGGCTTAGGGATTCACATTCAGCTGCCCTCAGAACGAACTTGGAGTCCTTTACTGGGTCTGTGCTGAGCTGGCCAGTGAGTGGAGAGACAAGATGCTAAGGGTTATGCTGAACAATTTAGAAATGAGGTACCAACGTGGCCTCAGATGAACTATGTGAGAGGGCCACCTAACTAGGCATTTTACAATCTGGCTGTTAAATACAGACATGATTAGATAGATAGATAGATAGATAGATAGATAGATAGATAGATAGATAGATAGATAGATAGATAGATAGATAGATAGATTGTATAGGCATATAGTTAAATATAGGGGCTGGAGCCATAGCACAGCGGTAGGGTGTTCGTCTTTAACTCAGCTGACCCGTGTTCGATTCCTCCGCCCAGTATCGCGCCTGCACAGCAGAGCCTGGCAAGCTACCCGTGGCACATTCGATATGCCAAAAACAGTAACAATAAGTCTCACAATGAGAGACATTACTGGTGCCCACTCAAACAAATCGATGAGCAACGAGGTGACAATGACAATGTCAATGACAATAGAGTCAAATTAAATGAAAAGAAAGGTAAGAGTCATTCAGATTTCTGATCTTACTACATTTTCTATTAACTGTGCTTGAGCTTATTTACATCTCTGGTATCTGCAAATGGAAAGTACTCGGTGTGACTATTGTGTATCCTTATCTATCATGGACACAGTGTGGGGCTGGGGCTCTAGTTACTGGGTGAGGGGTCAGGAGTACATGCCTTACATGTGCAAGGACCCAGCCTCAATTCCTGGCACTGCTTGCCCTTTCCCAAGCATCATTACTTGCCACCTTGGTGGCCCCAGCTACACTGGTCCCAAGAAGCACTGCATCATCAGGCCCTCCCATTGAGTGTTTCAGCCTAATTTACTGAATATAACCAGAAGTGGCCCCTGGCCCCTCTGAGCACAGCTCAGGCGGTCCCCTCCTAGTTAGCCTCAATAGGGAGATTTACATCAAGGAAACCAGTAATTAAACCAGTAATTAAACGCTGTTAATGAGGCTTTATTGTTTTCTTGATCATCTAGAGAAAAAAATGAAGTATTAAAAATTAGAACAATTAAAGCATGTTGCAGGACCAGAGTGATAGTATAGTGGATAAGGCATTTGCCTTACACGTGGCCAACCTGGGTTTGATCCACTGCACCTCATCAGGTCTCTTGAGCCAACCTGGAGTAATCCTTGAGTATAGAGCAGGAATAAACCCTGAGTGCCACCTGGAGTTGATTCCTGCATGTAGAGCTAGAGTATGCCCTGAGCACAGCTAAGTATTGGCCAAAAAAAACAAAAAAAAGCATGTTGCTTCTGTAGTCATTACATTGTAAAAGCATAGAATATTAAGGAAATATCCTTCTAGTGTTTGATAGCTATTAACTGATTCAGCAAAGAAGTTGTCCCTACTACTGATAAACAAGTAAATTCTGACAAATGTCTTCATTATTCTGCTTACTCAATAATGCAAAAGAAAATATCAACCAATATTCATGTTGGAGCTACACTCATTCATCAATTGCAACCATAGGTTGGTTCTAATATAAGAGTTCAGTAAAAATCAACAAAAGCTTTCTGTAGAATCAGTTGGCTAAGTGGAAATTACAGTACGGATTATTGCATATTTTTAATGTCATTGTCATATTATTAATTGAAATATGTGCTTTTCATCAGCAAGTTTATAATAAACTCAAAAACGTGTGCAGATATTGTTGTACAGAGAGCCATTGCTAAACATTTGCCAGCGCACAGTGGCCATTGCCTCTGCTCCTTCAGCCAGAATTCCACCACTCCATCGCATGGAGATGAAAGGACTAGAGATTGTTCACGTCACTGTGTACCCAGAAAGGAGAGAAATTAATGCTTGTGATCATTAGCAATCTCCCCCACACCCTACCCCTCTGGTCACCAGTATAGAGTTGCTTTTAGTCCACATCCTCACCAACACATGTTTGTTTTCTAACTTTTTGACATAAACCAGTCTCACCATGGTGATGTGAGATCTCATTATGGTTTTGATTTGCACTTTCATAATAATAAGTTATTCTGAATATTTTCTCGTCTGTCGGTGGGACATCTGTAATCTTCCATGGGTGGATGTCTGTTTAGGTCTTTCACCCATTCGTCTTGTGATATTTAATTTTCATTGTTAACTTGAGTTCTATTTTGAATTTTCAGCCCTTTGTCTGAGGCATAGTGTGCAAAAAACTTTTCCCAATTTTTATTTACCTCACTGGTAAATGAATGATCACTTAATTGGATAGAAAATTTCAAATTGTCAGTTATTTTCCCTATGCATTTTGAAGGTTGTTCTGTTATCTCCAGGCATAGTTGTTTTGACAAAAGTTAGAGGTCAGACTGATGTCTGGTATTTGGTTGGTTTTATTGTTGTTGCTGTTTACTTATTGACCACCAATTCCGATTTTGGAATCCTTTTCTTTCTGGAAGTTTTTATTTCCTTATTTTCTGACTTCATCGTACTGTATTTAGGTTTGAATTTGGTTTGCTTTATTATACTCAGGACTCTACAATTCTTCAATTAAAAGGCACAAGTATGACTTCAATTTTGGAATTTCTAATCCATTTTCTCAGCTATTACTACTACTTCACTCTGAAATTTTTCTGAAATTTTAGGCACACATTAGAATCTTTCTAGGATATCTTTTTATTTTTCCTTCATAACTTTACCTCACTGCACAATACTTTATATTATTCATTTGGTCTCTTTTCCAATTGTCTCATTCTTACTTCAACCGCATCTAAACTGTTTCACTCACCATTGAGTATATATTTAAATGCTTCAGTTTTATTTCTAAATTCATGTTTCATTTCTTATATATATATTGACCTGTCCTTTTATGATGCACTAATTTTATATTAAGTTTCTTTTCATCAACTCTTTGAATCTTCAGCATATTATTAAAGTGCCTTTTGTATTCCTCTATTTTTATTAGATTTTTAGTGTGATAGCTCGATTTTCCTGAACCTAATGTTCTTCGCTTACAATATTAAATATATTCCTATTTTATAATTATCTTTTCGTGGAGTCCTACACATGCTTTGTGTGAAAAATGTGTCTTTATGATGCACTTCCATCATTGCTTGTACAGCCCTAAAAGATTCAGTACTGCCAGACAGAATGTATTACTTAAACCTCTCGTTGGTTTCTAGACTCTGAATTGATATACACATATTGGAGGATTTGGCCACATACACATATGAAAGCATTAATCTCTTAAAGTTCCTTAATCTTCTGCCTCGGACAAATAGTCTATTTGTGTTCATCCTGAGACTGACAGACAGAGCTTTTTAACTACATTTGTGAGGGGAAGCAATCTTGGAGCCACACCTGGAGGTGCTCAGTTTTTAGCAACATTTTTCATTATTGGTAAAGAGGCAAGTTCCAGAATCTGTAGAAGGGTTAAAGTTCCAGGTCTTAAGGCGTAAAATTTTCCCAGTTGCTCCACAAGTCACATGTCATCATGTGCTTTGAGTTATTTTCCTTTCTGGGCACCTAAAAATGCATGTTAGGTTTTTTATTTAAATTTTGCCTGTGTCTTCAATATTTGAATTTATTCTGTCAATCTTTGTGCTTCCATATCATGTCCAGCAAAGTTAACATCAAAGTAGTATGCACAAAGCTAAGCAGTTAAGTGGTGTCCAAACTTATCTTGAAAACCTAGAATCTCCATTTTACTCCTCTCCTGTATAATACCTTTATTCTTTCCCATAGGACAACCACCTTCAGCTCTTCTAGGTTTTCCTTCTGATAGCCCCAAACTTCTGTTCAATACTTCTCATAGTTATCCATACTTATAAATTATGCATGCAAACTGCTATTTTATGTTTTCAATGTTAGAAATTACCCAGTGACTTCAAATCATGAGGGTTGAGAACTTAGTTACCTTATTTCATCTTATGTAATTCCTATTTAAGTTATATACTTAATATGAACAAGATTATAACTATGTTAATACTATTTTATGGGGCCAGAGAGATATATCATATAGTGGGTAGGATGCTTGCCTTGCACATAACTAACCCAGCCTCTAACCCCAGCATCCCATATGGTCTCCGCCAAGTACCACCAGAAGTATTTCCTGTGTGCAGAGCTGAGACTAAGCCCTGAGCATTGCCGGATGAGGCTAAAAATCAAAACAAAACAAATACTGTTTTCTGTTAAGCCAGGCCAGAAAGTCCAGTTGGATTTATTGAACTACAACTTCAAGTCCAGTCTAATCTTCGGTATTTCTAGAAACTTTTATGTGATTTTTATTTGGTCTTCTAGGACCAAATAAAAGACCATACTACTTAAAAGGTAAGACCTACTTACCTTTGGTCTTTTTTTCATCTCCATCTCATTAGGTTTTTCATTCAACTCCCTTGTGTTGGTTATCTACAGCTGTGTAACAAATTGCCCCAAACATCATGACTTAAACCAGAGGTTTGTCGTCTCACAATTCCTATGGTAAAACAATCAGTCAACAGCTCAGAATCTCCCACAGGCTGTGCTGGAGGTATCCAGTGGGGCCGGATCATCTCCAGGCTAAGTCCTCCTGGATTCCAAGTTCACTCAATAGGTAATTCATAGGATTCATTTCCTCAATGAGCTTTGATTGGGGCCCTTCCTCAGTGTCCTGCCACATGGACCTTTCCATAGGCAGCTTACAACACAGTAGTTGGCATTCATCAGAGCAAGCAAATGGAAGAAAAAAGAGGGTGAGAACCATGAATGTAGCTCAGTGATAGAACATTTAGGATGTGTGTGTGTGTGTGTGTGTGTGTGTGTGTGTTCCTATGGCTTAATTTCCTGCACCATGAAAACAAAAAAACAGTGAACAAGATGGAAGCCAAAATATTTTTATATCCTCATCATGAAAATTATATCCCATTACTTTTATCATTTGGGCTGGAGCGATAGCACAGTGGTGGTCATTTGCCTTGCACACAGCCGACCCGGGTTCGATTCCTCCACCCCTCTCAGAGAGCCCAGCAAGCTACCGAGACAAGCTACCGAGAGTATCTCACCCGCACGGCAGAGCCCGGCAAGCTATCCATGGCGTATTCAGTATGCCAAAAACAGTAACAACAAGCCTCACAACCGAGATGTTACTGGTGCTCGCTAGAGCAAATCGATGAGCAACAGGATGACAGTGACATTTATCATTTATATGTATTAGAAGCAAGTTACCAGGTCCAGACCATACTCAAGAGACAGGAGTTATATAAGAGCATAACTGCCAGAAATCTGAGATCATTCTAGACCATTTTAGAAACTACTTACCACAGCCCTTTTCCCCCTAGAGTTTGTCTCTTGTTCTAATCTTCGCCAGTAAATCTGTAGTCCTGCTTTCACAAACATCTAGGGAGTCCACTCCACGTTTTTTCCTGAGTGGATGGATTCCCTGGTCCCTAGATTTCCTCTTCTCCTTTCTTGGTTTACACTCTCATTTTAGGGGACCACAACCACAGTGACTGCTTCCTAACAGGAGAACTAAAAAGGCAAATTTTCTTTTTTTGGTTTTGAATTTTGTATTATAATACTATGATTTAACAAGTTGTTCATAATACAGTTGTTTCAGGCATTAAATATTCCAACACCAATCCCACCACCAGTGAGCCAGCTTCTCACCCACCACCCCAGCCTGCCCCCTTGTAAGGCACAAACAAATTTACTTTATATTGTTTGTTACAACACAAAGGCAAATGGAATTATCAAAACTTAGATCAGGGCTAGAGTGATAGCATAGTGGGTAGGGCGATTGCCTTTCACTCGGCCAACCCAGGTTCAATATCCATATAGTCCCCCGAGAACCACCAGAAGTAACTGCTGAGTGTAGAACCAGGAGTAACCCCTGTGCATCACTGGGTGTGACCCAAAAAGCAAAAAAAGAAAGCTTATATTTGGGGACTGGAGCAATAGCACAGCGGGTAGGGTGTTTGCCTTGCACACAGCTGACCTGGGTTCGATTCCCAGCATCCCATATGGTCCCCAAACACTGCCAGGAGTAATTCCTGAGTGCAAAGCCAGGAGTAAACCCTGAGCATTGCCGGTGTGACCCAAAAAGAAAAAAAAATTAGATCAACAAGAGTCAGACTGGAGCGATAGCACAGTGGGTAGGGTGTTTGCTTTGCATGCGGCCGACCCGAGTTTGATTCCTCCATCCCTCTCGGAGAGCTCAGCAAGCTACCAAGAGTACCCCGCCCGCACAGCAGAGCTTGGCAAGCTACCTGTGGCATATTCAATATGCCAAAAACATTAACAACAAGCCTCACAACCGAGACGTTACTGGTGCCCTCTCAAGCAAATGGATGAACAATGGGGAGGACAGCAACAGTGGCAGTGACAAAAGTCAGTGTGAGATCATTGTTATACCTCACATGACACTATAAAGTCATTGTCTGAGGAACTACTGTGCCAATTAGTGCTAGTGGAGTCGTCTGTGTTATTGTTTAGGCTCATTGAGCTTGGTGGGCTTCTAAGCAACTTTCCCATCACATTTGCTGTGAACCTACTGGGCTAACAGTACGATGAAGTTTGGAGGTGTCGTACGTAGCAGAAGTTATGGATCTGGAGCTATCTGGTGGCTTGGCAGTTTGATGAGGTTTACCTGTGGAGCTGGGCCATTTCTATGTTGGAAGTGTCAGGTGTAGCTGCGGGCTGCTGTGCCTCCAGGCAGAGAGAGGAAGTAGCACACACCACCCCCTATTCTGAGGAGGCCCCAGAGTGCTCAACCCAGCCCAGTCTACCTGGGGAGATTCAGTGGCATCATGTTCTTTTGGAGATGTGATCCTGAGCCATTTCTCTCTAACAAGACAAGTTTCCGACATCTGTCCATGCCTGCAATATCTTTATATTCATATATTCTAATATTTGTCCAACGATAAAATTCAAGATTAAAATTAATTTATGTCAGAATTTGCAAGGTCTTGCTTCATTTTCTTCTGGCATCATATTTGCTCACAATTTTGATTTTGACTTGCAGCTATAATTTCTGAGTGCCCAACCTGCTGTATAGCCTGACTTCAGAAAATTTTCCATTTTAAGTTCTCATTCTCAAATCTCTATAAGATAATGGTCTATAGATCATTTTTTTCCCTTTGCATTACACTTTTTTCATAGTCTCTACATTGTTCTCTTCACTTTCGTTCTTTTTACTGTTATTTTTATTTCTACTTTTCACATTAGCCATTTTTCTCAAAAATCTCTGCTGGTCCCTTGTATCTAAATGTTAGATTCAAGCAAGAGAGAGGCAGAATGAGGTCATCAGTGGTGGTAAATGTACAGTGCTGAAGGGATGGGTTTTGGAATATTGCATGACTTAAACCAAATCATGAACAACTATGTTACTGTGCATCTCACAGTAATTCAATTAAAAACTGTAATAAATTAAAATCAAATAATAAAACCTGCCCAATTCCTAATTAAAAAATAAATAAATGTGAGATTCTGATCAGAAGGAATTTTATTTGAGATTGGGACTAAGAATTGCTAGTTAGTGGACTAGCTTCAGGGTTATTGGGTGTAAAATGCCATGTGGGGGGATCCAGTCTGTAGCTCTACCTTTTAATCCAAAAAAAACAAACTCCTGGTCTGGTAGGAGGAGAGAGATGTTCTGCTGGTCTCCTGAGAAATGAGACTAGAAGGTGGGAGATAGGTCAACTGTTCTGGTCACGGTTTTTTCTAATACCTGTGCCTACAACCCAAGGCCATTTTCTATGTAACCCCCTAAATGAAGCATAAACTATGACCTCTTCAACCCTGCTAAGTGAATCATTTCATTTAGTCATCTGCTTTCTAACTTTCAAAAATCATTGAAGCTTCTCATCTGGTAGGTCACCTCTATAGTTGGTTTATCTCTTTTTAAAATTCTGGTATAGCATTTTAATAAATTCTCAGATGTAAGCAAAGGTAAAGACATGGAGTTAGTCCACTGAATTTATTCAAGAGTCCTATATATCTTATTTTGGGGTTTTAAGATCACCTTCAATGGACAATGTCATTCATTGGATCTAAAAGCCTGAATATTCTTTAGAGTGCGTGATCTGTATGAGGATATTCACTCCATAAAAGATGGCCCATCACTGCCAGGAAAAGCTTTGCCCATATTGAGTAATATGTGTGTGTGTCTGTGTCTGTGTCTCTGTGTGTATGTTTTTCTTATGTGAACTGATGAGCAAAAACTACATATATAGAATATATGTATATATAGTAACTTGCAAGATTAGTTACTTGCAAGCTTTGCAAGCTTCCCATGGTGTATTGATATGCTAAATCCAGTAACAAGCTGGATCTCATTCCCCTGACCCTGAAAGAGCCCCCAGTGCAACATCGTTAGGAGGGCCGAGTGGAGAGAGACTTCTAAGATCTCAGGGAAAGGACAAAATGAGAAGTTACTGAGCCCGCCCGAGAAATCGGTGATTAACGGGATTTCGTGATATATAGTAACAACAAGTCTCACAATGGAGATGTTACTGGAGCTGCTTGAGCAAATCAATGAACAATGATACGACAGTGATACAGTTTTATATATATATCCATATATAGAGAGAGAAAGAGAGATAGTCAACTAATGGTTCTCTGTATCCTAGCGTCTTCAACCCACTTCTGTCTTATATACTGATACTGACATCTACTTTTGATACTGTCCTTAATATTAGAACAAGTGAATATTTCTTTGCTGAATTTGTTTTGCAGTTTCAATATAATTTCAGCACAGTCATTATTTTTATAAAGCACATGTTTAAGAAGAGTGGATGGAGTATTTAGATGTCTCCTAGTACCCTCCATACAAAAATTTTTGTAGAATCAAAATATTTAACACTTCAGCCGTTAGAAGGAAGAAAATCCTGACACATGCTACCACATGTGACCTTGAGAACATTATGTTAAGTGAAACAAGCCAGTCACGAAAAAGACAAACACTGTGTGATTCCACTTACATGAGGCACTTAGAGCAGTCAAAATCTTAGAGACAGAATATAGACGGGAAGTTCTCAGTGTCTAGAGAGAAGGGAAAGGGGGAGCTGGTGCTTAATGGGTAGAGTCTCAGTTTTACAAGACTAAAGAGCTCTGGAGATGGGTGGCGGGAAGGGCAGCGCAACACTGGAAATTTAGTTAAGAACACTGAGTTGGACACCTAAAAATAGTTGAGACGGTAGATTTTATGTTACGTATATTTTACCAAAGTACTTGAACAAATATCTTACACTGACAGTTATTTTTATCTTGCTATTCAATATGTTATTAAATATGATATTCAATATGATTCCACCGGCGTGGAAGCGGCTGTCAGGTGCTCGGCCCTGGCGTGGCTGCCCGGGAAGATGCCTAGCGTGAGAATCTCTTCGTGGTTCTTGCCCGTGCAGCTTCCCTAAGGGGTGGGAGAAAAACAAGAAAATAATTTTTTTTCTGACAAAAGCTTTTACATTTATTTAATTACACTTTCTCACAATTCCTTCAAATATAGAAAATTAATTTTTTAAAAAAATATTTAATAGCAAAAAAGAAAAAAATAAGAACACCCTCAGAAAAGTGACATCTTTTTGTAACCCAAAGGTTTGGTTTGGTTTGGTTTTAAAGGGTCTTCAATACTTGGAAAGAGTAGGTATTGACCAGGAACTAAGGTTTTGCAAAAGTATTTGGCCATCTTATCCCTTTGGTACTTGCGTCTTTGAGTTTGTGTTTTTGTTTTTGTTTTTTAATTTTGGTCTCATTTTTGGCAGTGCCAGGATCAAACTCAAGACCTCTTAAATTGCAAGGCAAGTGCTCCCACAGCTGGGCCACTTCCTGGTCCATAATGCTTGCATTTGAGGGGCCTCGCCTACCGGTGCTCAGGGCTCAACTCCTGGCTCTGCGCTCAGGGATCGTTGCTTCTTGCGGTTCTCAGGGGTCCTTGTGGGACGCCAAGGATCGAGCCCGGGTCAGCAGTGTGTAGCACAAGCTCCTTACTATCGCTGGTGCCCTGCATTTTAAGGCTGCACTTGGGAGAGCCCTCGTAAATAAGTACAACAGTTTAAAGTAAGGAAGACTGGAACAGCCCGTGGGATACA